>NW_008825493.1:1218457-1232892 GCF_000699105.1 Pygoscelis adeliae | reverse complement strand
CCCATCCCACTGGGGGGGGGAGTGAGCGAGCGGCTGTGTGGTGCTCAGTTGCCAACTGAGGTTAAACCACGACAATCTTCTACAAGAGCTTTTGATCCTGTTGGAGTATGACAGAGGGTTAAACATCTCAAAGACAGAAGTTCCTGCAACTTATGTGAAAACAGGCAGCAGAGTAGAGAACAAAATGAATGCTCTCATAAAGAGAAAGGCCAGAACCTGGGAGACTCTTCACTATGAAAAAAGTTTCTCATGTACTAGACAATCCACACAGGAGAGAGATCATCAATTTCCCCCAGTTTTGGAAGAAACTATGGTCAGAATTTATATCATCTTAGACCCTAAAGTCAGTTAAACACAAGAGGCATATTTGTACGAAAGCAAGCTTCTTAGTTCCAGTTTACACAGGATGGCTTGGTTTGTGCATTATTTGATATTTTCCCTGTTAGATATTTGCAAATCTTCTTGTTTTGAGCCAGGTACTGTACATTCACTAAAACTGAGATTGAATTGCTTAATGTTGACACTGTCTTTCCATTCTAGTGGTCTCTAAAATGAGCTCTGGCAAATCTTTATTTCAAATTGCAAACTGATTTAGCTAATATGTAACTGGAGTCCAAATAAGGATTGGATGCTCCTGCAAATATTTGCTGTGGTTTTTAATCTTTTCCAGGGTTTGAACTGAATTTAGGCACGATACATGGGGATGCACATCGCTAGTTGCCCATTAGTGGAGTTTCACAAATTTTTAGATGCTCTGGGTTTGGCTCTTTTAAGAAGAAAAAACGGTAGCTTTAATTTGGGTAAAAACTACTTCTTACGTGTTTTCATTAATTTTCCTCTTTTTCTTTTATAAAGTTGCACCAGGAATGAAGTTAGACCTAAGTGTCATTTTTTTTCTTTACATTTGTATAATGTTACTAGCAAAGAATAAACAGTGCTACTCAATCACTTTTCTAGACCCATGTATGCCCATTATGGAATACTGTCTATTAAGAATGACTCTTTGCATGCATTTAGCACCTTTACCATTCTGGGACCTGAAAGCATTTTTCAGAGCTGTGAAGTATTTTTATCCAGTTTGCAAATGGGCAATAAACAGGGAGGTTAAACAGTTTGCCTGTGTTCATGTAGCAAGGCTGTGGAAAATAACTGGGCCACTACTTGAGAAATCATTCCTTGATACCTTAATCTTGCTAAATATTAGCAGAACTTTTAGTTACACTGTAGATGCTCGATCCTCATCTGGAGCCTAATATCATGGGGGTCAGTTCTATAGTTTGGAAACAAGCTGGTCTGTGCATGGCAGGAGGGAAGCCTGGTTTCCTGTAGACTTGCATCCTCTGTTCCTTTAACCTACCACAAGAAGCCCTACTTTTTCACCACACATGTTATGACAACATTCCTTTTTCTGGAATGTCCCCAGTTTTCTTTTACTTCCTCTAATCATACCTCCAGCTTCTCCCTTCCGTCTCATATCCCTCCAGTATTTGTGTTTTCCTTCTGTATTCCCCAATTAGTGGTTGCAAGAGAGATGGGTCAAGCCATGGTGGTCCCTGAGCACGTGCACAGGTGAGATGATTGGTCTACATACACTGGTTATTTGGCAGCTCAAACAACGTGTAACTTTTGAGATCCAGGGGCCACTAAGGCTCTTGCACTTCCTACTTAGATCATTAAATAAGGTCATCTTAAGATCTGTGAAATTGCCTCCCTTCTGACAAATTTGGTTGAAACTGGACGGTAACTCCCTGAGTAGTGATTGCTAGACAGACAATTTTTTCCTTGGTAGACAAAGCTACTAAACTTAGGACAATTGGAAAAACTTTGGAACACTGGTGGGACAATTACACTATGAATTATTCTACAACTTTCCAGTGTACTTGGTATTTAATATCTACTTTCAGTTCTTTGCTAACATATAATATGTAAATGCTTTGAAGCTTATCAGATCTTACTTGATAGGAAATTCAAGTCACACCCATTTGTTGGCAAAGTATCAGCAGCTCAGTAGTTACCAAGCCAGTACTGTCTTATAAAACTCTACCATCTCAATGACCTGCTCAAATGCAATCTCTAATGATAAAGAGAAGGAAGGCATTTCAATATTGTGTCTAGGAAACAGTTTATATGAATTTCTGTGAATGAAGTGTCAGTATAGCTTTTAATTTACTGGTACATTCAGAGAAAATTTACTTAAATTTACAAATCATCTTCAAAATGCAGGACGTCTGCAGGTGTCTGTCCCCGTCCCCCTCCCTCCCCCCTCGATTCTTGGCTTGCATATGATTTTGCAAAAGTCTGTCTCAATTTCTGAGGAGTTTGCTTTTGTTTCTGGACATCATGGACCTAGACCTACCCAAATAATTAGATAACTTGGTTTGTATAAAGAAAGTAGCAGGATTGAACCAGCATTTTTACAGTAATATCCCTGCAGTCACTTTTATACCAATCCCCCTGAATCACTTATCAGTGAATTATAACAGGTAATTATGGTTAAAGACAAAGTCTTTTATAGCAGTATCCTGGTTTCAGCTGGGATAGAGTTAATTTCCTTCCTAGTAGCTGGTACAGTGCTGTGTTTTGGATTTAGGATGAGAACAAAGTTGATAATGTACCGATGTTTTAGTTGTTGCTGAGCAGTGCTTACACTAGTCAAGGACTTTTCAGCTTCCCCTGCTCTACTGACTGAGAAGGCTGGAGGGGCACAAGAAGCTGGGAGGGGGCACA
The DNA here is from genome assembly GCF_000699105.1 of Pygoscelis adeliae. Lineage (NCBI taxonomy): Eukaryota > Metazoa > Chordata > Aves > Sphenisciformes > Spheniscidae > Pygoscelis > Pygoscelis adeliae. Next base: position 1,230,165 of record NW_008825493.1, on the reverse strand, counting down.
GCCAGGACAGCTGACCCGAACTGGCCAAAGGGACATTCCATACCATGTGTCGTCATGCTCAGTACATAAACTGGGGGAAGCTGGCCGGGGGGGCCGCTGCTCAGGGACTGGCTGGGCATCGGTCAGTGGGTGGTGAGAATTTGCACTGTGCATCACTTGCTTTGTGTATTGTTATTATTACATTATTATTATTATTTTATTTCAATTATTAAACTGTTTTTATCTCAACCCACGAGTTTTTCTCACTTGTGCTCTTCCAATTCTCTCCCCCATCCCACCGGGGTGGGGGGGGAGTGAGCGAGCGGCTGCGTGGTGCTCAGTTGCCGACTGAGGTTAAACCACAACAACCAGAGATTTATGTTCAGCGGTAGTCTTGAATGACAGTGCTATCACTTATAGATAATGAATGTCCTAATCAATTGTGCCAAGTGAAGCTCTGGGTTAAGTTTCACTGATTCATAACCATGCATGGGCAAGCAGCTGAAGTACGCAGTAGGCAATAGGGACTTCTAGTTCATAAATATTCATAAGGTACTTAAATGTCCGCATGGTGGAAAGCACACGCTGAGAAACGCCAAACTCCCTGGACTGCTCCTGTGTGTGGTAATTGTGGGGTGTCAGCTCAACTTCTGCGCCTGACTTGCATTATACCATTAATCCAGACTCATGCTATGATTCCTTGGAAACTGTGCACTTAGCTGAATAATTTATCACATGACTTTCAATTATTTATGACTTCTTATAACAAATGAAATAAAATCTAAAGGTGGAAGAGTTTTGTAACTTACGAATATCCAAGTGACAATCAGCAGATTGCTGTATCGTTAAATCCCCGTGTTTGCTGCCTGTTTGCCTCTCTGAAGGTATTCCAAGGGAATGGTCATTTGACACTGGATTGATTAAAACAGTAACAAATGACTCCCTGCCAGTTGTCATGTGCATGTTCATCTAATCGTGCTGTTTTCCTTTTTTCTTCTCCCTCATTTAATAATAAAAACTAGAAATTAAAACTAGAATCCATCAGGTCATTTTAGATTTGTGAACAGATATTCATCATCTCCTTGGAAACTGAACAAAGGTGCATTTCCTATAGGACCTTCCTGATTGCTGCTTATTTTCAAATAAGCTTTTTTAGTGAACCGTCTTTTGCTTGGTTCAGTCAAGCGTGCCTCTGCTGCTTCGTGTAAGGCTCAGGCTGCCGTGTATCAGCTGAGCTGCCATCGCTACTAAGGTGTACAGTCATTCTTGGCCCCAAGTAAGAGATAAGAAGGACATTGACAGAAAGGTCTTGCTTGATTTAGCTAGAGCAGTTTAAGAAGTTAGCCTTCACGAGCTTTCCACTCGAATGGCTGAGCATGACTTTCATATTCTGTGAACAATGCTACGGGAGTCAAGACCTAGCTAAGCGTCAAAGTCCTCGCTGAAACCTCTGTAAGAGTGGCTGATGCTCTTGTGCCTTAGTTTAAGAGTACACCTGCAAACGGAGGCTGCCAGAGAGTGAAGCTGTCAGTGTTTTGTTTCGGTTTTGGTAGGCAGTTGCAGCTATGCCCACAGTTGTTTCGGAGCATTTCCAGTGCAGGCCGATGCTGGTTCAGAGGCAGGTTTGATAACCCCGGACTCGTTCAAAGCAGTTCTCACTGGAGACTGTGTGGGAAGGTGCTTTAGTCCTTACCTCCCGCATCCCTGTCAGTGCCCAGCTTTTCCTGCAGCCCAGCATGGCACTGTAGGGCTCCTCACCGGCCTTTGGCACATGGAGTTAAGGAGCTGCAGGCCTCCCTTGCAGCGGGAATGTGACGGTGCCGAAGTACAACACAGGTACAGAAGACAGGAGCTACTGGTAGAGCCCGCTGCAGCTCTGCGTTCCTCTCTCTAGTAAAGCTACGCTTTACAAACACATACATGCATCTTTGCAGAGGGATGCTCTGCTAAAATTTATAGAACAACAGAATTGATGGTTACACAGGAATCCAAGAAATGGACCATCTCACCCTGGAACAATTTATTTAGAGCTCAGTGTGTGAAAGTTTGGAAAGTCCCTGTGCTGGATGAGTCTCTAGTGGGGGCTGCAGGTTAGCTTGGCATTGGAGCACAGATGTGAGATTTTACACTGCCCATGTTGGTGATGGATTTGGCAATTTAAAGCTACAGCCATGCTGCAGGCCTCTGCGCAAGCAATTCCTTTGTTATAATTTCTAGGTCCCTCATTTTCAAAAAATGTAAAATCTGATATTCTGTGGGTTCTTTGAAAGCAAAGGTCTCAGAATATCTTGGGACCTTTTGTTCAGCTGGTGTAACGTAGGTGCCTGTGAAAATCCTCTGCAGCAACGTCTGATACAACTTCTACATCTGCTCGGTCATCTTTTTGAGCTTTGGTGGTATTGTTATTGGTTTTCCTTTTTTACTTTTTTTTTTTACCCCTCTCCTTTTAGTATACTTTTCTTTGTCTAAGTAGCCTACTCTTTCATTTTCAGTGGGATTTGTCCATTTGACTGGGGTGCATTCTAACTAGGTCTTTAATTCATGTGAGTGGGAGGCAGAGTTCCTTAAAGAAAATACTACTTGGGTTTACCCTAAATCTCATCCCCCACAGAGCTGAGCTCCTGGGAGCTCAGTGCTGCAGCACCCACCAACGTTGTGATCTTGTGTGCAGGCAGTGAGCGGTGCTGATGGTTAAAGTTCATCATTTTTCAAAGTGTTTACAAGCATTATTTTCAACATTGAGTGGAGAATTGTGCTTAAGGCATTGTTGGTAAATTACTGGTTCTTTGAGGTGCACGGCAGAGACAGAATTGAATGGTTTTGTAATTAAGCAAATGCCTTGAGATCCCTTCTGTCTTTGAAACTGATGTTTAGTTTTTATGCATTTGTAAGCTAGCTGTAGTAAGAAAATGGAGAGATACAGTATTATTACTTTAGGTTGAACTGTGACCACCTGCCTCAAACATACAGTATGTTTTTGCAATATTTGGCTATGCCTGTCTACTGTATCGTGTTGCAGTTTACCCTTGTTGGCAAGGTGTTTTCTCTTAAGTCTGCATCAAGGATGTTGTCATTCCTTCCATGCAGAAAGAGCCTCCGGCTCTTTGTTGCGTTCAGTACATTGTAATGAGAAAACTGCTGCAGTGAGTGGAATAAATTCTGGATTTGCTGGACAGTCAGTGTATTTTTCCTTCTTTTTTTCCTGTTTTTTTGGTTGTGCTTATGTGACACATTAGTAAAACGTAATTCCTAGTTCACTGTTTCTCTTACATGCATGGTGTGCCCTTAGTGTGTTCTAAAATAACTTTTCAGTGTTGCTGGGTAGTTGCTTCATTTTTGAATTGCACGTTTCACTGATTTCTAAGACCACAGCATCATACTCAGGAGGGCTAGAAAGTGTTAAAAGAGTTTATCTAACAATAGAAGTTATATACCATTTCCTCAGCATCGCTTGATTCCCTTTGCCTTTGATTGTAGACTATTTAGTAACATGCTTTTGTAAAGCTATAAACTGTGCTTTTATCTCTTTCTACACACACCCCCTTTTTCTTTTTTTGTACCATAGATAATTCAATGCATGTCAGAAATAAACATTGAAGGAAACGCCTGCTGGAAAGAGACACGTAGGAAGAGTGAGTTTTCTCATTAAAGTTGCAGCAATTAGTATTTAAATTACTTATGGGAATTAGTTCCACTGAAGGGACAATACTGTTGACATAAATATCCTTGCAACATTGAAAGGAACATAATTCTGCTAACAAATATATTTACATTCAGGGAAGAGCCGATTAAATTTTACATGAGGAAATGTTTTAGTTGAATTTCTATGGAATACATTCTTATAGCGATTATTAGTATGTTTGGTTTCCCTTCGCAACTTCCTGTTCCTCAAAATTGTCTGTTTTCTGTAAACTGATTCATATAGATTAGGTGATATGAGGGTCTTTCTTCAGAGTTTCTAACAGAAACTAATTTCAAAATTTAAACTAATTCCTATACAAGGAAAATTCTTTTTGGCAGATGCTGTAGCCCAAGGCTGCAAGTTGAAGAAATGTAACATGGCAATTGTGAGAGGTTTAATCATATTATAATGCTTGAAAAGAAAATGCTGCATCCAAGCTTTAGTTCTCTAGCGGTATCTCCTTTTTCTGAAAGGGAACATTAATTAGCAGAGAGCAGTTAATAGTGAAATGTATTGAGTATGTGTAATGAAATCGCAATGGAGAAATGCCTGTTTTAGATGATTTGGTGTTTGATGGAGTTAAGTCTTCAAAGATACAGAGAATAAACAAATTATTTAGTCCTTGTCACATTTCTCTCTCAAATTCCATGTAGGTTAGTGGCAGCATGACATTTAATTACATTCTTAAACAAGACTAGGCTGTAGAAAAAAGGATGAATGAACAGTAGATGGTGATAATGCAACATGTAGAGATAAAGTATTGCTAAAAAAAAAGTACATTCACAGGTATTTAGTCTGTACCCCATAATAATTTTTAATATTTTTCCTGAACAAATTTCTTCGGTTCAATCACAGTCTATTAGTATTTGATTTAGAGCTGAAATGTATGAATAGACTATAAATGTAATTACTTTTTATTTTTTCGTATCTGTCAAGGAAAAAAATTCTAGGTTTCAAAAACATGGTTTTAGAGGAAAATTCTTCCTTTATTAATCAATGTCTGCTTTTATTTTGTAATTTTTAATCGATGTAGATGACAACCCAAAATGTCCAAAAGAATTCTTCAAAATAAGTACATTTGAATAAATAATGTTAATGGATGCTTTTGTGCAGTAGTAATATGGCTTTTTTTTTTTTTTTGGGGTAAATAGTACTTTGGTTTGGTTTATAATTACTGATATTTACAATGTTGGCATGTATGGTTGACCAAAAATAATTTGGTCAAAAATAAGTATGCCCCTTTGTATATATGAGATTTTGCTCAGTGCAGAAGAAAACGATATAGGCTGTATTCCTTGAAGCTAATTTATTTCAACAGTGTTCTCTTTCGTGATCTTGTCTCAGAAAATATATTCTCATTTCTTTGGGATACTAATTAGGAACTGTTAATTTTCAAATAACCATAAACTGTTCACATCATCAGCTGAACTGTTCAGTGTTAGTGCATATGTTAGAGCATTTGAAAATTAGACATCTCGAAAAATGTTTGTAGGTGCTATAATTGTGACTTGCTGATGGAAATGAAAAGTGAATCATCCATTTCACTTGTAAAATAAAATCTCATCACCATTCAAAGATATTTAAGCACTGTTAAATTCTTTAAAGAGCTTATTAAAAAAATGAATTTATATTTAATCCATCTATGGATATTACAGTGCTTATATAGCAATTGAATTCTTAGTGGTTAACTCAGGGATTATCATAGAATCATTCAGGTTGGAAAAGACACTTAAGATCATCGAGTCCAACTGTTAACCTAACAGCGCCAAGTCCACCACTACGCCATGTCCCGCAGCACCACATCTACAGGTCTTTTCAACACCTCCAGGGATGGTGACTCAACCACTTCCCTGGGCAGCCTCTCCCAATTCCTGACAACCCTTTTGGTGAAGAAGTTTTTCCCAATATCCAATCTAAACCTCCCCTGGCACAACTTGAAGCCGTTTCCTCTTGTCCTAGCGCTTGCCACTTGGGAGAAGAGACCAACACCCACCTCGCTACAACCTCCTTTCAGGTAGTTGTAGAGCGCGATAAGGTCTCCCCTCGGCCTCCTTTTCTCCAGGCTAAACAGCCCCAGATCCCTCAGCCGCTCCTCATAAGACTTGTGCTGTAGACCCTTCACCAGCTTTGTTGCTCTTCTTTAGCCATCAAGATGAGCATCATACTCAGGTGCGGCCTCACCAGTGCCGAGTACAGGGGCACGATCACTTCCCTGCTCCTGCTGGCCACACTATTTCTGATACAGGCCAGGATGCCATTGGCCTTCTTGGCCGCCTGGGCACACTGCCGGCTCATGTTCAGCCAGCTGTCAGCCAGCACCTCCAGGTCATTTTCCTCTGGGCAGCTTTCCAGCCACTCTTCCCCAAGCCTGTGGCGTTGCATGGGGTTGTTGTGACCCAAGTGCAGGACCTGACACTTCGCCTTGTTGAACCTCATACAATTGGCCTGGGCCTGTAGATCCAGCCTGTCCAGGTCCCCCTGTAGAGCCTTCCTACCCTCGAGCAGATCAATGCTCCCACCCAACTTGGTGTCGTCTGCAAAAATTAGTTCTCGATGTTTATGAATGTTCGTGTGAACAGCATGAATAGGCTATTTTGGAGGATAGTAAAAAACAATCATTGGCAATTGTTATGGCTTTACTAATAAATCAATAGTATTCATGGGAATGACAAAAGAAGCCCAGCATTTGATTCAAGGAATTGTGGAGCAATACTTAGGTTTGAAATGGGTTTATGGCTCTAGTAATAAATCAGTAACGGCCATGGGAATGATAAAAGGGGCCCAACATTTGATTTAAGAAGTTGTGTAGTAATACTTAGGTTTGAAATGTTTTGGCTAATGAGTAAACATATATATGTAAGTAGGAATAGCAAACAGCACTCATAATTTGTTTTTCATTGGAATTGTGGTAATCTTCTTGATTTTCCCACAGAAATCAAGTGCTCTTAATTTACTGTGAGTGTTTCTTTCCTTAACTAAAACCAAGTATTCATTCTAGGTTGGACTGATTTGTGTATGCTGACTTTTTGCATTTCATGCTCTCACCAGCTCCATCTTTCCTTAACAGATGAATTAATGTCTTTAAATTATCTGAGCATGCAGATACTGGTGCTCCAAATTTAATGGATAAAATGTAAATAATGATTCTTTCAATTTTTGATACTAAGCTGTAATGCTGCAGGGAAGCCAGTGTCTGACGCCAGGCAGAGAAATCTGGTAAGATTATTAGTAACAGGATAGCTGTATGTATGATGGGTAAGGATTAGATGAAAATTACAATGGAACTAGAAGACCAACCTAAGTGAGGGAAGTAGATTCCAGGCAATAGGGTGCCATATAAAATCAGTAAAGTATCTTAATTGCAAATAAAAGCTGGATGTGCAAATGTGCAAACGTGAGAGGTCTGAAAGGAGACGTGAGGAAACTGTAATGCCTGACAGCGGGCAAGTAACTTTACATGAGGAGTACCTCATGTGCACAGTGGAATGTCAGATCAAAGGGAATCTGTAATATCTGGATGTAAACAGTACAGAAAGGACAATTAAAGTTGGGGACAGGCAGGACTATGTATCAAAAATTAGATTCCGGTAATACATTTTCGGTGCGGAATCTATCAACGGAAATCGAAAATAATGATTTTAGAACTATGCTGACAGCTGTAATGTGCCAATCTCATCAACTGTGCGATATTCTAGAAAGCAACTGACTGTGAGAAGCAGTAATGATGGATGATTTCATCTTGTCTGTAAGCAGATGATGTCCTTGTTACTGAATTTCCAAAACAAACAGTTTTAATACAATGGAAGCTGCTGTGCAGACAGGACTTGTGCATGAAGGTTGTCGCCTGCTCATCATTTTGGTCCCCATTTGGAGTATACCTTCTCCGTTTGCTGTTTGATAAATAGAATTTAAGACATCATTAATTAGACAGGCACTCCTTTTATTGTTTATGACCAATTTCAGATCCAATTGCAGACGAGGTGATACCTTTTTACAGAGTTGCAGGTGGTCCTTGTACTGAGGAGTTACCAGCGTGAAAAGGCAGTCTTACAAAGGTCAGAGTGGATAGAAATACAATACACAGTTATGGGTTATGCCACCACTCTCCATATTGAATTCAGGATGACTTGGAAATATAAATTATATGGAATGATAAATTCCCAGCTTTGCACGCTGATTACCTGCTAGCAGGTCTTGCTAATGTCAGGCTGCAATTAACTGAACGACTGCCTGTGTAAAATGAAGTTTTTATTTAATTAAAACCTTCAGATTTTGATCATACATTCCTAGAGCACACCCTCTCTGTGGTAGTTTGACCTATTTATTCTTGACATTAAGAGAGTTATATTTCTTTTACTTTATTATCAGCAAGCAAATGTACCTAGCCAATAATTAATGTTGCAGTTTACTCAACAAATGGAGTGCATTTTCAGAAAGGCTCTTCTTTTAAGAATTGCATCTGATCCAATAAACCAAATTATATAATAATAAAGTATGTCATCAATGTAAACAAATACCAGATGGATTGTAAAACATTTAATTTTAGATCAGTGCAAATAGAGTGAGAGAAACACTGCTGTGGCACATTGTCAGTCACTAGTAAAGCTCAAAAAGGATTCCCACTGGGTGTCTGCATCCCAGAGGATTCCACCTTTGTGGTTGTTTTTCTCTTGTTTTAAGTCTTGCTCTATTTATCCCCATTTGCTCCACATTATTGTGCTTTCAGACACGGTGTGCTGGCCTGGCTGCGTTTCAAAGCGTGACAATGCAAGCCAGCACGGTTTTGCTGATGAAAGCCAGAAGGTGTTCTCGGGGAAGATCTGTGAGCCCGCTGAGGCACGGGCACTGCGGAGGCAGGGCGGCTGCTTTCTGCATTGTGGGGAGTGGGCTTATCTCTCATGTTATTTTCCCACCCTGGGGGGGTGGATGCTGTTACCTGTACCAGACTCAGCTTCCTCCAGGATGGATGTAAATAGTGACAGCCGGCGCTTTTTACTCTTAAGATGCGAATGCATTTGCTATGAGGCTCTGTCAGTTGTGGTCAGTTCAAAATCAAGTTCAAAGTGTCTTTGCGCTATTAAATTGTAAGGCTAGGTTTTTTTTCCACATAGTTACAATCTTTTGTTCTGTATTGAAGTTTAAGATGTCTGCTAGCACTTCTATAACAAAGTTTTCTAGTTGTGTGTTTGCTGGCATTTTATCTTATCTCTAGGGACATGGTTTAGTGGTGGACTTGGCGGTGTTAGGTTTGTGGTTGGACTCGGTCTTAAAGGTCTTTTCCAACCTAAATGATGCTATGGTTCTATGATCTGCTTATGTGTCTGTATTCTAAATTAAGTGGAATTTATAATAATAAATAAATTTAAATTAGTACATCTCTTTTAGCATTATATCAAAAGAGGTAGTTTTAAGTATCGTATTTGGAAGGCATCCACATTTTAGTGGTTTTACCTGTTTTTCTGTATGTGCCACCTAAATCTATGATTTCTTAGTTCATGCAGATAGTTTTGGACCTTTTAAATGCTGCTTAATACTTCAGCCTAAGTGGCGGAAAATATAGGGGCAGGTTTTATGAAAAAACTTGACTTTCAGATGGACCTGTATACTCCAGATGGAGTCTTGACAAAATCTCAGAAGACTCTATTATTCCCAATATCCATAATAAACGTTCATGTCACATGCTTCAAAAGGTTTGTTTAAAATACTTTGTGTTACCTAACTATATGTTTCTAAACTGTTCAGTGCATGCAGATTTTCAGCAGATGATACACAAGTACAATGGCTGAATTAGAGCAGTGATAGCTTTTTATTATAAGTCAACCTTAAAATGCAGGTGGGATCATATAAACAGAAACACTTTGTCTCCTTCGAAGTGTAGAGCTGGGTTTTGTTGGTAGAGGGGAAATACAGTCAGGATTGTTTAGCTAAGAAAAGTTTGTTGTTTTCTTATGATTACTAACCTTTTTTTTTTTTTTTGATGGGCAGAAAGACTATCAGCTTTATGGATCTATCAGCCTATTTGACAACTCAAATTTGGCATCCCTGGTGATATCTTAGGAGTCCTGTAAATCACAGAAAGTGCCCATTTTAGCTGCCTGTTAGGGTAGAAGTTACTTGTGTAAATACTGAAGTGGGGTAGAGTAAATTTAAGCACTCTTTAGGTGCTTTATGTATTGAAAAGTGTAGTTAATTTACATAGATTAAATTCTGACTGAAGACTTTTAGCTTCATTGTTTTTCTTCTAAAGTAATCAGAAAAGAGCCACTTGAGATCTGGAGACTATTCTTCATTTTTTCTGTGAGACTTCTGAGACCCTGACGTAACTTCTTTGTCAATACTTAATCAATGTAGAGTTTTTTAAATTCGTATTTTTAATTTTTGAACGCATTTGCCAAAGTAGATATCAAAAGCTTTGCAGAAAGTATAAAGTCCAGTTGTCATCTTAAACTCAGTAAAATCAAACCTCATCTACATACAGAAACAGTACACACATACACCAGTGGCACGCAGATATGCTTAATCTCGATTGCCACCACAAAAGTTTTCTTTCTAGATGCAAATGACTTCCAGTTCTGGATATGAATTAGCATTGTGTTGCAGAAAACGAACACCTTATTTACAAAAGTACATTTTCCTGATTTGTTCTTCTGGGAATGAATTTTAATAAGAAAAACACTTGTCTTGTTGTCTGACAGCTGATGACAGCATCAAAATCATTGAGTGACTAAGATGACAAGCTATCCCTACACATCAACACATCAGGCTTTTATTGCTGTCTTGGGTATACAAGAAACTTGTATTAAGTGGTGTTTAACAAGGACTCATTCTGTTTGTCAGTTCTGTGACATGATCTATATGAAGGAAGGGATAATGTCCCCATGTCAGCTGAAGATGAGAAGATTGCAGTAGGTATTACCTGTCTGTGTAGTATGAAGCTTGTCTCTAGAGATGCTAACAAATCAATTGGCATATTTTTTTCATCACACTGCCAGATGGGGATTAGGCAAGTTTATGTAAAAATTCATGCATTGTTAGTCAGAAACCGATGGCTGATATTTAGGAATAAATTTTCTTGTGAAGAAATATAGCTTTTTTTCCTCAGATCAAGTGAATTACTATGGTTTTATCGCTGTAATGTTTAACTACTGTGACTTTACAACCATGCGGTATTGAATGGGAAATTACTAAAAGCACTGTGAAGACATCCCTTCAGTGTGGAACTTACCTTCCATGTATTCAAAAGTTATTGGAAATTCATCACTGTTTCAGTAAAATACCATGCTAGTCTTTAATAGTCTCAAACAGCTCCTTCAGACGGACCAATGATCCATTCTGCAGCAGCTGGTAAAGTAGATGGAAATGGCATGCCTTTGTGTGATGTATGCCTTTGTTAAACATTTCATCAGGAAGATCCCAGCAAAATATGCTTTCTCATAGTGCCCTGCACTAAGGGTTTTTTTCCAGGACAAATTGACAGTAAACTCCCCAACTCCAGGTACCGTATAGAGCTAAGTCTGAACAACAATTTCTCCTATGGCATGTTCACATGTTGAAGTTGAAGAATATGAAAAATCCCTTTTATTTTTTCAGCTTTAGGGGATTTAGGGCCTCCTAAAACAAATGTTAAACACTGAAATTTATAGTTATTTGAAACAGTAGAATTAGGTTTCGGCCACAAATCCAGATTTGCACTTTCCACTTAGGTGTTCAGGTGAAGGGCAGGCTGATCTTTAGAAAAAAAATAGGCCTCCTGATTTTATCACCAGAAAAACAGTCACAGAAATATTACCCTCTGTGTGATTTTTCTCATGCCTCCATGGGGAGACTTTGGCAGAAGCAGCAAAACCAGTTTCTTGCTACTCCTTATCTCATGTATGAATCTTGAGCATATGCTCTGGGTGGGTTTGAAATCACTTAGACTTGATTTTTTTATTTATGTTTATGTCCTGGTTTTGGCAGGGACAGAGTTAATTTTCTTCCTAGTAGCTGGTACAGTGCTGTGTTTTGGATTGAGCATGAGAATAATGTTGATAACACACCGATGTTT
>NW_008825493.1:1212901-1213220 GCF_000699105.1 Pygoscelis adeliae | reverse complement strand
ACCAGAACTGGCTTCAGCATGCAACAATCCAACACCACACACCATCTCTCCTGCCCTGAAGGACTGTTATGACAGATGGAGCCCAAAGTCATGGACTAAATGAACTCAATGAACATTTTATAGGGATGGCCCATAGACTAAGGGAATGATATCTGTGTTTATATATTAAAAGACAGGAAAAGTGGTAGTGATTAATTGGGATGTATTGGAAAGTGTGGGATCTGGGCATGACGTAGATGGTACAGAATAAGGGGTGGATACTGCCCTGGTTTCGGCTGGGATAGAGTTAATTTCCTTCCTAGTAGCTGGTACAGTGCTG
>NW_008825493.1:1202847-1212683 GCF_000699105.1 Pygoscelis adeliae | reverse complement strand
TTTTTTCCCCGATTCTCTCCCCCATCCCATTGCGGGGGGTGGGGTGTGAGCAAACGGCTGTGTGGCGTTTAGCTGCCTGCTGGGTTAAACCACAACAGTTCATAAATATATGTTAATCTATAGTACTGAAAACATGTCATGAAGAAAACAGTGCAGTAGAGAGTTAGTGGGAAAAATACTTCAAAATAGTATTTTAAAATGTTGCTTAATCGCTATGGTGAGTAGCATATTTATTTGCGTTTTGGTTAAACCACAACAGTTCATAAATATATGTTAATCTATAGTACTGAAAACATGTCATGAAGAAAACAGTGCAGTAGAGAGTTAGTGGGAAAAATACTTCAAAATAGTATTTTAAAATGTTGCTTAATCGCTATGGTGAGTAGCATATTTATTTGCGTTTTAATGCATTCTCTTTTTTTACCCATATTTGCCTCATCATTTCATGTTGCCAAATACATGGTTAATGTTATTATTTTGCATTTAAAGAAATTATGATGGCTTTTTGAGCATTATGTGATTTTTCTATTTTTATTAATATAAAGATTTCTTGTTTTCCTCTAGAAAGGTTCTAAAGGAAATCTCTGTTGGCGACCTAAAGCCTAACGAAACAGTTGAAGCAAATCTGGAAGCACAGCTACTCTCCAAATTAGACCATCCAGGCATTGTCAAATTTTATGCAAGCTTTGTGGAGCGAGATAGTTTCTGCATTATCACTGAATACTGCGAGGTGAGACTTGTAGATTACTTTGAAGAAATTTGACAGAATGTGTGCATTAAAATAGGGTCTTAAAAGAAACCTAGCCCAGTTTTCTTTAATGTTTTAGTTTGAATTTTATTCGTATTTCTTACTTGTGGTATCACCTGCTACTTGTTAGGCATATTTCAAATAAACAATGTTACCTGCTCACATGAGACTCATAGCTCATAGACAAACAAACCAGAGAAGAGGAAATTTTAAACACAAGTTCATTTCATTCACTATAATCAGTATTACAAGAAAGACTTAAACGCAGACACACTACCAGATCTGTTGATGAACTCAGAAAGGTTTTACCACATATGTACTACTGATAGGTAAGAGAGGATGAAACTGGGAGTACAGGGGCACGGTATGACATCTGGTGTAAATGAGGAAGGGAAAACTCACTTGTGATTTGGAGGTGATTAAAAGAAGCTCAAGCCTGGTCATATGGATGATGAGCTTGGTAGCAGCATTGGCTTTATGAAATGGAGAATAGTGTGAGTCAAAGACCAGAGTTTAGAGGATGCAAAAAATATTAAAGCAGGATATACTACAGTATAGCTACCAGGCTTTTTTACTCCAGCATTTGGTTTAAAAACATATTGATGAAATCTGTCTTAAGGCTTTAAAATAAGAATTCATACATATTTAAGCCAGCTTTTTAAAAGTTTATATGAAACAAGTGCCTACTTTGTATTAAATATAGATGTGCTGTTTTAAAACATATAACCTGTTATACATACAGTGATCTTTTTATGAAACTGTGAAGCAGACTTTTCAGTTGTGCTCTGCTAGACATTTGAAATGCTTTGGAAGATAATGACCTTGGACTACTGGGTTACCTGTCCACCAGTCAGACTTGTATTAACGAATCACATTTCTTCAATCATTCAGCTTTGGTGTGAATAATTAAAGAAGTACTATTCCTGCCAGTCATTGCTTCCTTAGAAGCTTTCTTTGATGACAGTTAAATGCCTATTTGTTGCTGGGATTTTTAAAAATTAAATCTGAAGTGTTCAATTCTGTTATGCAATCTGAATATTTGTTCACATATTATTTTAACACCCATGCAGGAGCTCTTTGCGTCATTCCCTGAATGTCTGACAGCTGGGGCTTGTTGGAAATTTGGTACTGCAAACTCTCTGTGGAAATCCAGAGCTCAGAACTGAAGGGTTATTCTAACTGCTCAGATATTCCCATGCACTAAGATTCATTTTCTCTCTACCAGTGGTAGAAAGTGGCTCAACACCAGATCAGTTAAACCTATAGGAATAAAGGACCGCCTTCAGCAGCATTATAGAGCTGGACTAGTGACTTTGGTTCACTGCTTTTTTCTTCTTTTTTTTTTTTTTCTTTCCCCATCTGGAATGAAGTTACAGGTGAATAAAAAAGAGCACGATAGCAATCACCGTAGTAATCACAAGCTGCTGCAGCACCCCTTGGAAATTTTTTTATTCAGGCAATGTAACCTACCCTGCATGAAAACGTTTTGGTGCAGAGTTACCCTAGGATCCAGGAGCCATGTACTCAAATCCATGAGATGTATTAGAGCAAGGCAGATGAAGGAGGAGGAAATGGATGCGTTGGCTATGCAGCTGAATCTTTTCAGTTTTGAGTCTGCTAGATCAGGCCAGAATGACAGTGGGTCCACTAGGATGTGCTTCTGACTCTTTCAGAAAAGGATGTACTATGTAGTATCATCGCATATAAGCAATTATGATGTATTTAATCGAATGTTCAGACAAGGAAAGTACTAAGCAAGGTTTCTCATAGTGCTATAAAGTTTCTTTTCTATTTTAATGGGAGTATTTCCAGAAGGTATACTTTCGTATTTGCTTATTTATAACCTGCCTTTGTATGTGGTGTGATTTGGATCTTTTTACCTGAAAGATGCCTGTTTAAATCGTGCATAAACTGAGAATGAGAAAAACATATTGCTACCTGATCCTTGTTTGGAAGTCTAGTACATTCAGTTTCTCATGCATAGAATAATTACCAGATTGGCAGTAACTGGTACTCTTGGGCAGACTCAAAATAAAGAATAAACATTAAGTTGGCATGGAAACAGAACTACCCTCTGAGCCTTATTCTGTTTTCTGCAAAGTACTGTGACTTATTCGTTAGCCACAGTACTTTGTTCATTCCTGCATGAGTAGCATAGAGTGAGCCTCCAATGCAGCTGCCCCGTGCTATACCTGTCCTGTGAACAAAAGAGAACATTGGTCTCCATTGCTCAACTCGACATCTTTTATTATAACTGAATTCACTCAAAATTATAGAAAAGAAGTATATGTGTTCTGTTTTGATCTTTTTGAGCTTCTTTGGCAGGTTTCCCGAATCAAAATCTTACAGGCATTATAAACATTATCAGATAAGTCAGATTTCAAACAAAAATGCCTTCATGAACCTTGGATTTCATTTTGTAACATAAATTGAATTTCAATAAAATACAGTTTTTACAAAGTAGTTACTTTAAAAGTTGCATCATTTTAACACATCATAAACCAGAACTACTTGTACTTTCCCCCAAACAATTATTTCTGTCTCCTCACTGCGGTCTCAGCTGTGATGTGAGTATACATATGCTAAGGAAATCTGAGCAAAAGGAATAACTAAAGCAATCAGTGCCTGTTCCCATTATCAGCTCTAGATGCTAAACTGTTTTAAATAAGTTACTGGTGTATTTGAGAGTCTTGACATTTAAATAGAAACTGCAGCTTGGAAACTCCCTATGTACTTAATATGTTAAATTCCTTATGAACTTCATTATACTGACCTTCCAAAATGCAAAACTGGGTTAACAAAATTCTTCGGAGTTTCATGGCAGCAGTATTTCAGCAAATCTTTTATGATGTGTTTTTGTTTTCCTTTTTTAGACACAAAATCAAGGTTAAATTAATTGTAGGACATTGAGACCAGTCTTCTCTGCTTGAAGGTAGAAATCCATACAGTTGCTTGAGGGCACATGTAGTACTTTATTCAACTGCTTTTGTTCTCCTTAGACCTTTTGAAGGAAACGTCCCCCAACTTAAGAGAGTACCCACCAGCCTAACTCTGTAGGTCCTACATTTCTTTTCTTTGCATTTTTCATGGCAATGTGTGATTGTGATAGAGGACACACTGGGACAGGGAGAAATGGTGACTGGAGCCTGCTGCACTTCATTTGTCCTCACCTGGATAGCACATAGTTCCTTGTGGCCAGTAGCCAGCTGAGACATGTCTGAACAGCCCCTGAGTCTTGGGCTATCGCTACAGCTGGCTCTGGATGGTCTGGGGCAGCCGTCTGGAATAGGTGAGTCATTATTTTTGAGGTGTGTGAGTAGGCTCAAACACAGCCCATCTCGTTGCCATGCAGCAGAGGTACCCAGCAGCACTTTTTCTTTCCTTCCTCTGCTCCGCTGCAAGCAGCCAGGGGGAAGCTGTTGTACATTTGGAGTTGCAAAGGGGAAGCAGCTGCTGAGAGCTCCAAGTTCCCAGAAGAGCTTCTCTCTGGGCTGCAGCAGGGAGGCAGATGGAGCGCTGAAGCCATATTCCCTTCCCTAGTGAATGAGGTGATTCAGACATTTCAATTAAAAAATTGGAGGACATTGTCAGGGAACACATTTTTCATATATGACAAAAATATTTTCTTTTTTTTAACACACTCATGCTTGAATGTTGTAACTTAGAACCTCAGGGACCACGGAAATTACTGTAAATTCATGTCAAAGTAGAGGACAGAAATGTATGGATCTTCAAGGACAGAACCTGCTTGTTTTGTAGCAGCAGTATGAAGCACTGTGGTGTTGGGAACAGAAAAACAAGAAATGCTGAAGAGATCATAAAATGTTGAGAGTCAACAGTGCGGAGAAGGGAAGGGTTGATGATGGGAAATGGTGGTACAGGTACAGTTGTATAGGTTAAACTATTTTCTTGTATATGGCACATAAAACTTCCAATTTTATGCAGAATGTATAATGTAAAAGTAATGATTTATGGAGAATAAGCTGTCCTGATGTAAGGTACTTAGTCACTAGAGTACAATGAGACTCACAGTCCCTTTGCTCTGGGATTAGTTACCTCAACACAGTGCTTGCCACTAATGTGTATTCTTGTAGACAAAATCCATTTATTTTATAAACTGGATAAACAACCAGCTGACAACCATCTGTCGATGTTTTAGCAAAATGAACAGTTTTCGTATAAGTGTCCTCAAAAACCTCTTTCATCATGCTGCTGTTCAACTGATTTTTCCAAATGTCTGACTTAAAGTTTTCAAGGAGTCTTTTTCTGTGTATATTTTCTGGTTTATTTTCACTGCCTACTGTATGTCATATTGCTCCTTTTCTAGTGTTACTTTAAAATCAGTTGTAGTTTTAATGAAGTATTTACAATAACACATGCTACAGATTTTTGAAGCTTTAATTCTGCTTTGTTTCTGGCAAAAGTGAGTTTGGAAGAGGGGCAAAGTGTCATAATTAAAGAGACTGTATTTTAATTCTTAAGAGAACAGCATGTTTTCTTTGATGCTGACATGGTTATTTCAACATAATCAATGAGAGCGTCTCTTGACTGTGCAATGTTTGACTTAAGTGGAAATGCTTTTCCCAAACTTGTAAACCTATTTGGACCCATCAGGGCAGATTCCTTTTACTTGATTTAGGTGTCTACATATTAGCCAGTCAATGTAGACCCTCATCATAAACCTTCGCAGAGAAAAAGCATTTCTACAACATGATCCACCCCTTCCTAAGGTACACAGCTAGATGGCAGAGATAATTGCACTATACAGGTGCCTGTTCTTTTGTGTTAACTATAAAGGGAGTTTGAGGTGACCAGCTCAGACATATATGTCTAAAGTTGGGTAACATGAAGTGAGAATAGTTGAAAACTTTGATGATGTTGTGTAACACCCAGGGAAAACTGACCTACTTTCCCTATGCAGCCAGACTGCTTGATCTCATTTTGATCCTCAGTTGTGTATGCTTTTGGTGCTGGGAGAGTTCAGAATTCACGTGCAAGCATTAATTTTACAGACTATGTGGTAGGAACCTGAAGGTCTAAGAAAGTGGAGTCCTGTACTTCGACGAAGGAGAAGACATTTTAAAAACTTACTTTAAATGTACAAATATGTTGTGATATTTTTCAGGGTGGAGATCTAGACTTTAAAATTCAAGAGTACAAAGAGTCTGGGAAGATATTCACTCAAAGACAAATAATAGACTGGTTTATACAGTTGCTACTCGGAGTCAACTATATGCATGAAAGGTACAGTCACTTAATATGAAAGCATTTAGCTTGGGAGGGGAGTGAGTAGACTTACTGACTGGTTGCAGATATTCAAACAGAAATGAAACCATATGGACTGTCTTGTATTGGTATAAAGTCATGTTCACCAAACTGCTGTAGTGTATGTTGTATACCTAAAGTGTAATTAATTATCTATCTTGCAAGAACATTGTGTATTATATCTTTTAGCAGCACAGTGGTAGATGTCTTTCAGCATTAGACACACTTTTTCTAAGAGCCAAGTGAAAAACTTAGCACAACAGAAATAGTTCAGTATTGTTAGAAGAAAATGGATTAAAAGGTTAAAACAAAGTCAACTTTTTCAAGGGGAGTCAACAAGGATCTCTTGCAGATATTTAATGTGAAGAATCCAATATATGTGCTTGATGTACTCCCACTAAAATCAGTGAAATTACATACATACATTCTTTGAAAACAGACATTACTTTTAACAGCACATCAAAGATTAGCCTAAAAAATTACTACAGGTCATCCAGACGATGTGTGGAGATCACACTTCATTTGAGCAGGGGTAGATACAGGTGAATGCCTACCTGGTCATCTCCATGGATGTACTTCTTGCCTGCAATGTGATTTAGGCAGGCTGACTTCAGCGATTTAAACAGTTCCCTCGTTGCCAGTGTACTGGACATGTGCATGAGCCCTGTCTGGTCCCCTTCCCGCGCCATCTAGTGCTGTCACCTTTGAGGTAGGTGGGACTATTTAGCATGGTATGAGGGAAACTGAGTGCTGTGCTGAGCCAGAAGGCCCAGCACACTGCCACCCGCATTGAGAGCTGGAGGAACGGCTGAGCAAATGGGAATACCCGGCTCCTTTCCTAGCAGCTTTTCAGAAACAGTGAGCCAGTTGAAGTTAACCTGGCTTTCAGCATCTTCTCCTTTCCTCTGTCTCCTCCCTGTTGTTTTTGCCTATTGGCAGCTCTGAAATGTCACGTTAATGAACAAGACAAAGAATCCTTTCTAAAGAGCATTGTAGCCCAAAAGTCCAAGATTTTTCATCCGGCCAAGCTGAAATATTTGGACTATTACTCCTATTGAACTTTTAGAAATAAGAATGTCATTGCTGCAAGGACTGTCTTAGCAGAGGCTAAGGATGTTTGTCTGTAATCACCTTCGTGTTTTGTGGAGATGAGCTCATCTGCCTAAAATAATGGCCTAAATTATTAATACAGCTGGGGGGGAGAAGATGTTTATGTTTGAAGGGTAGGTTACACTCAGAATCTGGAGATGAGAATTCAGTTTTTTTTTCAAGCTGAATGTAAACTAGAATCCGTGGTCTTCTATCCTGGGTGAGTACTCAGAAAACAAGATTTTTTATGCACTGGGTTGAAGGTGAAAACACCAAATTGATGTAGCTGTTTCAAATATCTTTCACAGCAGGGCTTGGGCCAAATTTGGTTGCCTGAACTTGAGTTGCAACAGAGCAGTAGGTATAGTCACCTGTCACCAGGAACAAGCATTTCTGAGTTGAACTGGAGTTAAGTATGTGGGATACGTTTGACCTAAACTGATAGGTGCCTAATGAGTTTTGCACCTACAGTGTCAGACTGTAGAGGGAAAAGGGCAGAGTGAATTGCTGTCGAGGATGCAAGCGCATTTTGGTTCCTAAATGCCAGTTTAGCTGGGGCTTGTACATGAAGTGCTGCCCCCACAGACGGCAGTGATGGGAGCACAACGAAGAGAGCTCTCTTGGGATGCTGTGCTCTTCAGCACTCACCTCAGGCCGAAAGGACAGAGGGAAATGGAAATAAAAATCCTGACCATTTAACTAAACTAGCAGTGTGGGGTTTTCTTTTTTCCCTTCTCAAACTCCAATTTAACAATTAATGATTAAAAGTTTTGGTAATCTGGAAAGTCCACTTCTGGTGAAGTCCTTTCTTTAATGTACGTGTTTAGAGGATGCGTTGTGCAGACTAATGCAGAATAATAACAACATTGCAGCTGGACTAGATGATCATTGTAGGTCCCTTCCAATTGAACTAGTCTATTCTATTGTATGTTATTCTTTTTGTCTTTCATTTTCTGTATTTCCTCATGCCTCTCTTATCTCTTGTTTTCCCATACGTCCCTTTTGTCTACTCTTCTCTCTATTTTTCTCGTCTTCTACTTGTTCTCAAATAAATCTTAAAAAAAAAAAACCTTATAAATAAACTTTCTTTGGTAAATATGTATATTAAATTACTGGGTTTGCTGAAAAGTAGTTTAATTCTCCAGTGAAAGCAGCAATTTGATTTTCCAAACAGCATTTCATTTTCTGTCTTTGAATCATAGCTATTTAATAGCACCTCTCCAGACACATACAAATGACTTGACAGTTTTATTTTTATTTGCATTTCCTGTATTGTATTATGTGTTATTTGACTGTATGCACATTAGAAAATTTAATCTTTATCTTACTAGTTTAGAGCCAAACAACAGCTTAAATGGAAAAGGTTAGGCTTAAAAGAATTTAAAACTACTTACAGAAATTAATTTGAATTACTGAAACGTAATAACAGCCCTCTGCTTATGTACAGAGGAGTCATACATGATTTCTTCTCTACTGATATAGAAAAAAGCTGTAATATATGTTTGAAATATGTTCTAATGCAAAGAAAACTTTTCCCTAGAATTAGAAGCTCGAATTATTCATTACCTGTGGGTTGGACTTCCTTGTGCCATTCCTTAGAAAATCCAGCTGCTGTGGATGGGAGTTTTTATTCCAGAGCAGCAAAAGTTATTATTTCTGGTTTTAGACATAGACTATTCACTTGGTTGTCCTTCTTGCATAGCTTTCGTTGAACTTCTGCACTTTTTGAAAACTCTTATGCTGGAAACTTATTTGAAAAGAGGACTTTTTCGCTGCCTCAGATATTGTTTTTCTTTTCCTGTGATAATAAAGATTATACAGACTAGACGTTCCTGTCTTTTACTTAGGCTTCATAAATCCCAAAGGGGGCATGAATATCTTATGGTCATTATGGTATCTACTGGCTCTTTTGCATAATTGGAAGTTTTTTTTAATTTTAAACTTGAAAGCTAAATTATCTAGAATTACATAGATTCAATCCTCATCTGTCACTGATATAACCAGAGGGAGAAGTAAAGGAGCGGCAACATAGTTCAGTGGTCTTACCTAGATGGAGACAGTTAGCATGAAACCATTATCGAGTCTCTCTGGCATACTTGTAGCCCGTCGCACATCAGTGCACAAAATTGATCCCACAGCAATCAGGCAATAAGGCCATTGATTCATTTAACCTCAATTTGAATAAAGCTGACCGTTACATTATCCATCACTTCGCTAATCTTTATGAACAATATGCCAACACAGAGATTTTTATAAGGTTACCACTTAATGCAAACAAATCTGTTGCTTTCAATCTACAGGATAGCAGGCTTTGCCCAAGTACTTTATCTAGATTTCACGTTGTCTTCCCTAGTACAGGATTCAGACTTACCCAGAACCTCTTACTTCTCTAAATAGTTCTTCAGATAGAGGGAAGAGAAATTAATTGCTGAATATTTCACAGCAGTAAACTACTTCAGGTTCAATCAATCAGCTTCACTTGCTGGTATGTTGCAGAGGAAGCTTTATTCAAGGAGGCTGCCCACTGCTCAGTGCTTCGTGCTGCTTTTTTATGACAGCAAGCGGGTACTCTATAGAACATAGGTATGAGTCTATTTATTGCCGAAATTTGAAACTGTCTTAAGTGTTAATTTCTACCCAAAATATCAATAACCACTTTGCTGACTGTCAAGTTAGATTAAGTTTTGCTGGAGTCCAGTTAATTCATGTTACCTTTATAGGTCTGTCTCTTGCT
>NW_008825493.1:1197151-1202810 GCF_000699105.1 Pygoscelis adeliae | reverse complement strand
CAGGCTCAATAGTTATTCCTTACTAGAATTAAATTAGTTGTTTCAGTTAAGGTTTCAGCTTGTAACTTGTTTATCTTCTGACATATCCTGGCAGAATAAGGTGGCTTGCATCGAGAGACATCATCATGGTGTTCCAAAGAATTCCAAGAATTCTTAGTCATATTAATATATAAAAGCATCGTATAATTATTGGTAATGCAAATAATTTGCATAATGTTTTCATCAATACATTGCAAGTTTACATATGCATTACATTCTAATTCAAACTAATGTGACCCAAACATCTCTTTATCACCTTTTCAAATAATATGCTACTGAAAGCTTTCTGGATAGTTTTTATACATCAGGATACCTGCTATTCAAATCACAGCTATCCAGGAAACTTTTAGGTTCAAAAAGTCCGTGGTTATATTTCTACAAAGTAATAACAAAAAAAAAAGGTTGAAACCCACCAACACTCAACAATAATATGCAAGAAAAATCTAACTCACTGAAGTCAAGACTCACTGAATCAGACTCAGTGAAGCAAAGACTCCATGTGGTGGATGGGAAGGAGAGACTATGAATCTAAATTAACAGAGCAAGATTTATATAAAACTATGTGTATATATAGGCTTATGAAATAATAACGAGTATCACCTTAGCTTAATTTCCTTACTGATGTAATGTATGATGAGTGTGCATGTATTGTTCAAGAAAGTTTCCAAATAGAGAACAAATTATTTATAAACATCAGTGGAGGTATACTGAATAAAACTTTCATTTTTCCCAATGTGCAAACCTTTCTCTACAAGCATTACTTTCAGAACAAAAACTGGAAAGGTTGCCATAAGAAGCATTAATAACTCTTTTTTTAATATTCTATAAAAATAGAAATGTTTCCTTTTCATGATCAGTCTATGTGCATATTAAAACATCTTCTAGTAGTTATTAGTCACATTTTTTCCCATTTGTGAACTGAGTATATTGAATTTAATTTTTTTCTCTTCTTGCAGAAATTATTTTCAATGAGCTGTGGACTAAATTGCGTATTTAAATTGTGCTGTAGAATACGTATTTTCTAGTCTTAATATGGAAACTATTTTGGAAATAATTTCAGTATCTCAATGCATGAGACTTTAATAATTCAATAAAATTTGAGATAATACTTGAGGATTGCTCAAGAACAATTAAAATCTATTACTATATTTGTTTTTCCTGCCCACATCTCAAGAATCTTAGAACCTCTGTTCCTTTCTTTATGTGTTCTAAATGGCTGAACAACTACTGTGTTTGTATTAGCAAATACAGTTTCTGTAGCCAGTATGTACCAAATGCTATTCTAACCTCCTCCTGAGCAGAGCTGATAACTAATACTGTGTGTTATCAAGTTATAACTAATTTAAAAGTGGATGAGTTCTAGTTTAGTTGAGGTTGTAGGGAACTCTTTTGGAAGAGTTATTAACAAGAATTAATTGAGAACATGTTTTGTATACTGTAGAGATATATTATTCTCCTAAGGGGATGGAGAATTACTGTCACAGATTAAGATTTCAAGAAATTGAGAAGATGCTGTTTGTCCCCAGATGGTGTGTAGCTTATGATGTTGCTTCAGTCTTTGATGGAAAAATAAGTCTGTAAAAGCTAGTTGTTGGTTTTTTTTTTCCTTTTGATCTCTGTCTTTGTAAAGTTCTTTTATCTTTCACACCGTTACTGCAAAATTTTGAAGTACTAGCCTAGTCTATATACATATTTGTCTTTCAAGTAATACATTTTCTCTGAAGGAGACTTCCCTGAGCTTTGAGAATCTCTTATTGCTGTTTTTCTCATCCCTTATTCTATTGTGAGACATCTCATTCTTCTGGCAGAAAACAAGACGTAATGCTTTTAAGAAGAGCCAGATAGGCAGTCTTGCCTTTCTCCCTTCCTCTGCAGCTGATGTTAAGCCTGTATCTGTGCTCTCAAGCTGGGATCCCCGGGTGCATTTTTGTTATCCTGGCTGCTTAGGCTCTCATCCTGCATGTGGGTGTCTGTCAATGCACCTCTGTGTTTATATGAAGCTCCTTAATGCCATCGTTTGTGCATTGTCACTTACAGGGTTAGACTGTAGCAGTGTAGCTTTCCTGTAGCATTCCTAACAAGGAATGAAGATAAATATTTGAGATACTTGATACGTGACTGTCAATGCTTCAAGTTGGATGAGGTTGAATTTCCTTTTATATTCCAGGCGAATACTTCACAGAGATTTGAAAGCCAAGAATATATTTTTGAAAAATAATCTTCTTAAAATTGGTGAGATTTCCATACTTTTAAAAGATGTATTTTAGTATGATAGAACAGTCCAGCAGACATTTTGTTAATAAGGAGATTTAAATAAAGTCATGTCTGATATAGCATTTTGATTTGTGATCAAGCATTTATTTGACAGTCAGACACAGGAATAGGGGCCCGGAGAAGCAATGAAATCTCTAGCCTTGAGGGTGCTCCAAGCTTGATTGGACCTGGACCTGAGCAGCCTCATGTAACTTTGAAGTTGGCCTTGCTTTGAGCCAGGGGTTTGAATCAGATGACCTTGTAAGGCATCTTCAAACCGACATTGTTCTATAGTTCTATGATTTTCTAGTGTTTTTATTTTGAAGAATTACAGAAAATTGTTTTTTCCACATTTTAAAATTCTGGCAGGTTTTTTTGATGTACAGTCATTGTATCGTGTCTAACAATAAATGCAAAGAGTTTGTATGAATAACTACAGATTTATGGAATTTATATGAATATATTATTGTTTCTGCTGTTACTTTTAGGGGACTTTGGAGTTTCTTGTCTTTTGATGGGTTCATGTGATCTGGCAACTACATTTACTGGGACACCATACTACATGAGTCCAGAGGCACTGAAGCACCAGGGATATAACACAAAATCTGACATTTGGTGAGTAGTCAGCATGCTATTTCAGTTGGGCTAGGCATTTATTTTCTTGGTCAGCATTTGACTTTATTTAGGAACTACTTTTTTTTTAAAAATGGCTCCCTCAGTAGAGTGCTCACACTTCTCCACTAAAATTATTCCGGGACATTTGTGTCATATGTTGCAATTGGAAGGTTTGCTCTTTGTCTTAAGAAGCAGGTAGTTTAATATTATTCTGGGTTATCTGGGACTTTAAAGTAGAGTAAGATTCAGGTCCAGTCTCTGCCATGACACAGGATGATTGTAGACAAAGTTCAAGTTTTGCTAGGAAGTGGGAAAATCTTCTTCTTTCTCATATTGAGAAAGATGAATGGAAAGAAGCAACTTTCTGTGAAACTTCCAAGTGGATGAGGAAAGAGCCTGGCTGAGAGGGAAGCAGAAGGACCTCCTTAGGAACTGAATTGAAAAGCATTGGCAAATGCAAAAGGAAGAAGGTACTTGGAAGGGGAGCTGAAAATGATGATAACTGGAGTGTTATGACAGAAGTAAAAAGGCACTCTGTTTTATAAAAGGCTCAAAGGTAGAAAGAAAAATGTGAGTTCTACACTTGGCACAAATTCTTGAGATCAAGAGTTCTGAGGTGATGATTAAAGAATCAACTTGAGAACCTGAGATCTGTTGAAAGACTTTAAGAAACCTGTACATGTCCAGGTATTCCTACAAGCTAAGATGAAGAATGATTTTTGGAATGAGGAAAATATCTGCCTTGTTTATATGTGTGTGTCCTAAAACATCTCGTGTTTTAAGATGATGGTTAAAACTATTGTGTTTTTTAAATTCTGTTATAGTATTTTTTTATAAAATGTGCTCTGTTTCTTCTGTTAAAAGGTGTTTGTTTCTCTAGGTATGCTAATCTGAAGGTTCCTTTTTTTATGAATATTTCAGATCAGGAAATTTCCTTCGTAAAACATTTGACCACTGGAATGTAGTTTGTTTACTTGATAATTTACTTTAGCTTCTGCTCAATTCTGCCTTTTCAAAATATATTTGTGACTGCAAGATATAATTCTAAAAGTTGAGAACAGTCATCTGTACTTTCAACTCGTAGCAACCACTTTTTACAGTTAGCATGTTCAATCCAGTCAACGGATGTGTCAGGAATCTCATCTCATGGTCTGTGTAGCTGAACTGAAATGGATTTGATGTCAGATTCTCGTTCATCTGTATCAAAACAAATATCAGTTAATACATGTAGTCAATAAAAATATATTGAGAGGAGATTTCAAAAGGTGTCAAAACAAGTAAACAGACAGGAAAATCTGCCTTTTGTGCTCTATACTGTAAATAATAATTTCTTTTGTTGCAGTTGAAATGGAATGTAAAATATATATTTGTTCTATTCATTGTTACAGGTGTCAATCCATATAAGTCATTGAAATTGTATAGAGTAAATGAAAGCAGAATTTTGTCCAGTATATTTATAGATGATGTGTTGATCACCCTTTCAAAATTTAAAAAATAGCAGAAATGTCCCTGCCCCCCCTGCAACAAGTCACTAGCTATTAGCTTTCTGCTATACCTTATGCATTTTGTAATCTTTCCAGAGCAGTACCCAGAGCACTGAGGGTGGAACTGCCTTCAATAGGAGCTTCTTGGCCCTCACTGTAGGGACGCTAAGGAGGAGGTGTGCCCTGACTCACTAGACCCCCAGCCCACAAAGAACTTCTCTCTCTGAGCCAAGAAATTCTCTTTTGATCAGGACTTGCCAACTACTATGACTCATACATTTGATTGATACATTGGTCATTTCTTCTCTTCATTTAATATTTTAATAATGATTCTATTTGAGTTTGGTTTTTGCATTTGCCCCATTTAACGGGGGCTGAGACATGAGAGATCCCTGAGCACCTGGGGGAACCCAACCTGGAGGCTCCAGGTGAGGTGAAATCCTTGTGCTGCTTTGCAGGAAGTTCAGTTGCTCATCAAGAAGTTGCCCAAGCCTTTTATGAGTACCTGAAGTGACATTCTCTCTTCAGACTTGTCCTTCTGATCTCTAGCAGGACTCAAAATATTGCACACAAAAATTCAGAATTACAAGTATGCCCATATTAAATGTAAGAAAATGTAAAATGTCTTCTACAAAAGGCAGTTATTGCTGTCTCGCTACGTTATCATGGTCCTCTCAGTGTTCAGTCTAGTTAATCATTGTTCATTGTTCAGTCTAGCTAACCATTGTTCATTGGAAAGACCTGAATTTACGCTGCCTTAATGATGTGCTCTAAAGAGACATTGTGCTTTTCAGGTTCACTGAAATGTTGTGCAACTGGCTCGTCAACACTGGCTTGAATATTCACAGTGCAGCAACTGGTACAAGAAGTATTGTCCTTTGTAACCCAAGGTCAATAAATGGGAAAAAGCCTCATGTTTTACAGTTTTTACGTACAGAAGAAGTTCTGCAGTTAGGCTCAGAGAAGCTGTGGCGTTTATGTTTGTCCTCAGTTAAAATTTCAGGGTTGGAGTTCTTTGCTATTCCATGTTTTATGCCAAATCTTAATTCACAGGAGGCAAATTAAAATTGCCATCCATGTTGTCCTTACCATCCCTGAGCCTGGACTGGCCAGGCAGTAAGTGAAAGCCTTTGCAGATGACACAGTCTGGGGTTTCCTCCTTTCCAGGTGAGGAGCCTTCTTGGGGAGCTGGTCTCAGTTCAAGAGCTCCCCAACCCCTCTGCCCGCTGGTGCTTCCCCCCTAACGAGTCACTGCACGGCTGGCCGAC
>NW_008825493.1:1178525-1197116 GCF_000699105.1 Pygoscelis adeliae | reverse complement strand
GCAGCCGAGCTGAGAGAGCGACTGGTTCAGGAGGCCAGGACGGGTGGAGGATTAGCAAGTGATGTGTGTGCGTGCAATTGGCAGTTGGGCCTCACTTTTACGTGAGAGCAGCGTGACCCAGAGGCACTGCAGTGCCGGGGTCCCTGGTGACCCTTCCTGGCCTTACGCACCGCGTGGTGGGACCGGCACTGGTGTTGGGGGTCGGCCGGCGTTCCCATGCCACCAGCGCTATGGCACTGCATTCCTGTGTCAAGCAAACTGAAGACTGTATGTGTCATTTTAAGGCATTTCTTAGGGTCGGAAAAGGTGAAGTCATGTGGTGGGACATGGTTGCAGTCTGCTTCTCTGGGACAGTGAGTATTTTATAATTTATAGAAAACAGAACGCAGAGGGAGCCGTGTGAAATAGCCAGTAGCCTGGTGGCTAAGATGGTCCCCGGTTTCTGGTCTGAATCAGACAGAGCAGGGACCTTGGTCTGAACCTCTGATGTCCAGGAGGAGCAGCTGGGTTATTTTCAAACCCTTCCAGCCAAAAGTTTCATCAAACCTCTGTGGCTGACAAAGCCTCCAGACTTCTTGTTTAACCTAAGTTCATGTTCCAATAAAACACCCTTTCCCTGGAAAATGCCTGACCATCTCTGTACTTACAGGGACACAACAAGTAGGACTCATCCCCTGTGATACAACCACACATGTTAGGTGTATATATTAGATCCTTTGGCCTTAGGCTAATTTAGATTACTAGTTCTTTTGTTTTACAAGGCATGCGTGGTTTTTATTTTGTTATTTGGGAGGGATTTTTTTAAGTATTTTTGGTAGGAAATAGTGGGTCAGAATCTACCCAGATGGTGTCAATGTCATCCAACTAAGACTGCTGAAGAATCATGGCAGAACAGGTCTCCCAACACCAACAAATGCCGATGGACACCCATCAGCAATGTTATTAAGAAAGCAATCAGAGATCCAGGGGGATTACATGAAAGTCTACCAACAAAGTAACAATTTTAATCAGCTTTTATTTCAGTCCATGCAGTGACTAAAAATCATCACTCCAGCCCAAACAGGCTTGGGCTTCCTGACATTAGGCGGAGAAGAATTGGCATCCTCTAACTCCCAGAACCATTTGAACAAAATGAAAACATTTATTTCCAGGGAAGAGTAAACTAAAAGGAGGTACTTAGTGCATTCAGGGCAGTTGTGACTACTCAGTAATGCATTAGGTGAGCGCTAACTTTTTATCTGAGGTTTTCTGAACAACAGGGATACCTTTGTACTTTCCATTAACTTCATGAAACCTAGAAAGCCCAAACTCACCAAGTAGGTCAATGATAACTCCTGCAAATGGTCCTAAAGCTAAAGGGTGCTGTTGTATCTTCCCCAGAGATCTTTTTTGTTCCAGAAAACTGGGATTCCCTTGGCACAAGGGCTTCCAACGAGTTTAGGTCCTGATTTTTTCATACTGGGAACTGAGCATCACTCTTGCCCATCCCAGCCAGAAACTATCTCCCTGTTCAGCTCCTGAATAACATTACCAAAATTTGCCTGCCACTAGCAGTTAGCCTGTATTGCACCTGCAGATTTTTGCAGGTTTTCTAACTGTGAGAGCTTGGGGTTTCTCAGATGAGACTCTGAAATCTGTACTGGCTGGGAGTCTGCCAAGGATCAGTACAGGTCCTCGAGTGTAAATATTGAGTGTCTGTCCATGCAGTGGCTATTGTAACTATATCATATTTTGTTTCTGAGCAGATGAGATAAAGTGTATGCAATCAGTTATCAGCAGTAACATTTCTCTCTTCTTTTAAAACCTATGAGCATATAAGGCAAACTCCATCCAGGTACTTTTCAAAGGATTTGTGCATAGTATATGTTATAAATTTTCTCAGAGGCAGAAATGACAACAGAAATAATTTAGTTGAAAAACAAATGCTTTTTTTCACTTAGAGACTTAGCAAATTCTTTACGAGAGAGGTATAAATAACTTCCTTTTTGTCTTCCAGAGACAAAGCAATGTCACGGTCACATTTAAATCCATTGTACTCTATGTCTTCCATCAAGTACTGTCAGATTTTGATAGATGTTTTGTCTGTACAATTTGGGTAAATTGGGCTTCCTACACCATGGATCTTGGGATTTTCATTTTAATTGTGCTTGCTTGTCTGTGCTTTTCTCCCAATTTGTCTTGTTCTTTAATATTAACAATCCAAAAAAGGATTTTTTTTTTTTTACTGCCAAATTTTATGTAGAATAGTTACCAAAAATAGCAGTAAAAGCAGTGAAGACCTAACAAGCAGTGGCTGAGAGAGTTGTGATGGTACATGTGTGCATGTACATATTCCTCATAGACTCTGGAGTCAGCAAATTCTTAAGACCTTCTGGCACAATCAGACTGAGAGATATAAGTCACAAAGGGATATGCATTTAGGTTATCTGGCTTTTGGAGTTTAATTTAAAAGCTAACTTGGATCTTACAGCCTTTGAAGGACTATAACATACAAAAGATCAGAAGATGTTAAAAGGACAGCAATGCTTATGTAAACAAGTATCACCAAAAACCTCAGGGAGGTTTCTCCTGAGAAGGGGAAGTTAGAGGTCTGTCAGTCGATATTGTAGAGAACACACTGAAGCCTGTCCAGATGCTCCATTTTATGATGTAATTGAGCATAAGTGGGTTCGATGTGAAATGGTCATACATCAGTTTTGCTGAAACGAAGTGCTGTTTAGGACCTTTGTCAAACCTATTCACAAACACAGGGAGCCGTCAAACCAACTGCTCTGGCTGGATAGCTCAATGACCATTGCAGAATTTTAAAACACCGGCAGTTATACAAGCTAAGATTATAAAAGTAATTAAATTATATGTTTGGGTCATGTGCAGATTGCTTACGGGAATCAGGAAGCAATTTTCTCTTGCTGAATATGCTCCTTACAAGATCCTTAGACCAGGACTGTAGAAACACAACTGAGAAATGTGGTCTTGAGGCAAAAGCTTGGCGGTAACTCCCTTGGGCAATCGCAGCTCAGTAGCTGTCCCTGGAAGAAATAATCTTGCTCTGGGACCTAGGGCAGCATTTCTCAGTTTAGGAGGTATTTATTTCATTTCAAAGAATTGTATCCTGCAGTAAAAACTTTATTCTTTTTCCTTCATTTTTCTTTTATTCTTTTTCCTTCATTTTTTTCTTTCATGGGACAGATGGGGTTTTCCCTGGGTAGCCTGTTCACGGCCCCGGCTGTAGCAGGATGCCCTGGGTGTTCTTTTCACCTTCCTCCAAAGCCTCAGGTGTAGTCAGAGTACTAAACTAGAATAATAAACGGGCTTCCCTGATGTGGCAAATCCTGTGCTCCTAATGGCTCATTAAGCAATTTCTAACTGCCAGAATCAAGCAGCCTCCAAAACAGATTGATTCTGCAAAAAACAGTTATAGTACAGTCTGGCAAGTTGGGATTTTCCTTCCTTTTTTCTTTCCTCTGGCTGGTTTCCATTTTTGTTTGATGCTTTCAGATGCCATGTGTGCAGGGTTTTTTTGTTGTTGTTTTTGTTTTGTTTTTCAGTATTTTCTCATGTAGTAATTATCTTGTTTCAGAGTTTGAACATACATCATAAACATAGATCATCATCTGTGTGTTACGGTTTATTGATTTTGGAAGTTTGAAAGCTGGTTGACAGTTAAATCTTTAAAAAACTAGGCAATTATTTATGTACCTCAGTAGTTGGTCTTTATGCAGTTGTTAGCAAAAATGTTCTGCTACTTGTTTTCACATACTGCTTTGAAAAGTACCAGTGAGAGAGCCCCCCTATTCTCTTTCCTCTTCCTTATTGGCATTGTATATAGAGCCTGGGTTTCAGCTTTAAAATTATTTGCTCTTGTTCTTTTATTGCCAGACAGACTGAATCAATTAGTCTTCTTTAACCAAAATGAATAATTGAAACTTTCAAAAGTTCAAAACAAGTTTGAAATTTGGTTTCAAAGATAATGTTTATACCCTTTTCAAATAAAGCCATTCACCTATACATACTTCTACTTATTATCACTATGCTTTATTTTCATACTGCTTCTGTAAATTATAAATACCACCATCAAATACTGCATTAAGAATAAAGTTGCGCTGATATTTAAGTTGATTACTTAGATAAGTCTGGTCCTGTAGCTGGCTCTCAGCAGCATTTTCTATGATCTTGATCAAGTCACTCGTCAGTGCCTCAGTTCTCCTGACTGCAAACTGGAGGTAACGCTGGGCATCTTTCAAAGCCTGGAAAGCTCAACTCCCCTATTTTTTAAAAAACATTTGTCAGACAGAACCCAGTTGAAATGCAAACTGTTACGAATAGTCATTATATAAATTATTATGAGAGTGTTTATGTTAAAATGTTCAACTTGGCGATCTTTTATGATCTCCATTAGGACTGGTGAATAAGAGCCTGGTAAATAAGGTGACAGTAAACCAGAGGCCCATTTAAAATTGTTTGTAATAGTTCCTCTTGTTTTTTAGTGATTTAAAACTGACGCTGGTTCTTAGCTAGGTCTCCAGACCTACATGTTCTTCTTTTCTTCTCCAAATAAAATTTCGAGGAAATTTAGTTTTAGATGTTGCAATGTGATGCTCTCGTCTAAAATTTGATATTTCTTTGAGTACAAACCAGTTTCATAATCTATTTTGAGTATGTGGCCAAATGAGTGAAATCACACCAGAAGACGCTCCTGTTATTTGAAACTGGCGTTATTGAATTTGAACTTGAATTGTAGCCTCAGTTTGTCGTCAGAAATTATTTTGCAAAACCAATTTAAACAAACCTATGTCCCAACACTACTGAACTATTTTCTCAGTCAGTCACTAATTGAAAAACTTCATTCTTAATTTAATGAGTAACCACTTAAGGTAGTTCATATAATAGGGTTTTACTTTATTTTTACATATATATTTATATATATACGAATGTCTATTTATATATGGAATTTAAGTTTGCACCTGCACTTATGGAAATAGAACGATGATTTCACCTGTTTATAAAGTTACTAATTTGTGATCTGAATAAAAATATTTCAGATGAAAAGGGTAACATGATAATGAAATATGCTATTTCCAGGAGAAAAGGGCATACAATTGTGATTTTACTTACTGTAATGTCACTATGCATGCTACTTTCAAAAATATTGTTTATACTATTCCTATTATTTTATTCTTCAAGGTCTCTGGGATGCATTTTATATGAGATGTGCTGTATGAACCATGCATTTGCTGGACACAATTTTTTGTCTGTTGTGTTAAAAATTGTAGAAGGTGATACACCTTCTCTTCCTGATAGATATCCAAGCAAACTGAATGCTGTGCTGTGCAGGTATGTTATTTTCTTGTTTAGCAGGTTTTTAAGTTAATTTGGAAAATTGCTTAATTATGACTTTTGTTTTTTAATGTTTCAGCATGCTAAATAAGAATCCTTCATTGAGACCAACAGCAGCAGAGATCCTAAAAATCCCTTATATTGATGAACAACTAAAGGTATATAAGAAAAAGCGATAGCTCTACACTTAGAGTTTGAGTATGTATTTTGCAAAAGCAGAATGGAGGTGGAGAAAATGTGTTGAGAAAAAATAATCACATAGCAGTTCATTAACCCAGGGGACTTTCAGAGCTAAATTACAAATATGACTGAGGTAGCGAGGCAGTGAGAGATGAAGCCCTTGTCACTTTACGTGCTGAATGTATCTCCCTTTACATGTTACGAGCAATAAGGAGAATGGGCATTTGTGTGTAACAAGTGCAGATCATTCAGGCCTGCGTACATATAATCTCTAAACTGTTCTGGTTAGTCACAGTTTTAATGAAAAACAGTGCATCTTGCTCTTTTGGTCCCTGCTTCAGCGTATATATTATTTGGCTTTCTAAGAAGGTGGGGAAGGAAACCGCCCAATCAGTTTTTACGTTCGGACTGTATTGGGTCATAGCTGAGGGGTCTGAATCACTTTAGCCTCAAGTGTTGATACCACTTCTATTTTATTTCCTTGCAGAATATACAGTACAAGTTCACAAACATGACTGTGAAGGACAAGGCACTTAACTGGCAGAAAGAAGCTGCTCCCATTTTTGATGCTGTGCAAGTATTTTTAAGTGTTTTATGGGCAGAAGTATATGAAATTATAGTGCTGCCAAATAATATCATGTTGTAAACATTTGTGTTAATCTCATAGTGCTTTATATTTAGAGGGACCCATTCCCCAGAAATACAGAAGAGCAACCACATTAGTGAGATGCATAATTAAGATTTAGGGGAAAAAAAAGAATTTGCAGATCAAATATTTTTATTATATAACTGTGTAAATTGCGCATGCATGTGTCGTATATGCATATGTTAATTTAGTACTAATTGGTATGTAAATTATGACCTTTGTCTTTACATTTTGAAGGTTTAGATAATCGTTTTAGTTATGTCATGATCATTTATAGTGCTGCTGTTTGTGTACCTACTAATTATTGAATGTGAAAGCTATGTTTCCAAAATGACACCAAACTAAAAGCGTATACACTTAAACTAATATTCAGCTAATACGTCTGTAGGATACTATTATATGTCTTGTAACTATAGTGAGAAATTAAGGCTAGCAATGTTTCTTGGCTCTTACATCAGTAGTGCCTTCGCACATGATCTCTCTTTTAGGCACCGAATATATATTAAATTGATTAATTGCATTAAATTACAGCGCTGCAATGATTAAAGCAAATGTCAGCAAGGGCAATTTAATTTTGCCTTTGTAAATTAGCTCTGCAGTTTCGATGGCATCTGGCCCTCCCCTTTGCTTCCTGTCCCTCAGTTTTCTGTATGTGGTTTTGCTCTGTTAGGAGCTAGCACGCTAAAAATCAGGAGTTTGTGAT
Organism: Pygoscelis adeliae; assembly: GCF_000699105.1. Lineage (NCBI taxonomy): Eukaryota > Metazoa > Chordata > Aves > Sphenisciformes > Spheniscidae > Pygoscelis > Pygoscelis adeliae. The sequence continues at coordinate 1,190,250 of NW_008825493.1, read as the reverse complement.
CCTGTGCAGACGCAATGGACATCCCTGTTTCTTGTTTCCTCTAAATAACTGTCAAGACTTTAACAGCTCTCTGAAATTTCTTTTGAATTATTAGGTAACAGCAATAAAGATGCCCATGCTCCAATCCAGAATTAGCAATGCCTTTGAGGCAATAGGCCTTTCCCCTTCGTTTTTTGTGACCTCTGCTCTCGGAGGGCACCCACAGTTTTGCAGCTGTGGTCACTTTGCAGATGCTGCTGATTCTTCTGCTTGCAAGCATTCCTTCAGGACAGGTGACCAACTTCAGCTTTTCCAGAGAAAGTATTATTTATTATCAGCAGTAGGAAGAAAGCGGAGCAAAGGCAGTGGAATTCAACACAGCAAAATGTTCTGTACATCTTTTTTAGCCAGTTTAACTACTGGGAGCGTATCTGTAAAGCTCTCATCTCTAGAAATTGTGGTTTGGGTTTCCACCCTGTCACTTCTGTTCTTGCTCTCTCTCATTGCCAGATGAGTCTCTGTCTTTATATCAGACCAAAGTTCCCTGTTCTCATATAAATAGGTACCTTTAGTATAAATAGGCTGTTGAACTTTGCAAGCATAGATGTAAAATGCAACAATAAATGATACAAGTATTGGCTAGTAACAACTATCTAATAAATAACAGCAAATGGAGCCGGCTGAGACAGCTGTCAAGTTTTTGGCCTTACTGTTCTGCGTGATTGCTTCTGCTAGAAATAACCCTTTGCTAGTATACTGGAAATATAAGAGTCAGACAGGTAGATATGCAATAGCCAGGAAATATTAGATGTATCTTTTGTCTATGGCTGCTGTATTCAAGTTGATTCAATTAACTCTGAGTGGCTTCCTGCCTATTCAAATTAAATATAGTTAACTGCAGAGATGTTCCTTAGAGATATACCTTAAATAGTTTTGGGGCACTGAAATCTTGCCCAAATATTATGCCAACTCTATCTGAATTATATTGAGTATTTAATGCTTATTGAAATATAAAGTATGAGAATCTTCAAGAAACTTTTAATCCATGCCTTTATTTTGTGGGTACAAGATGTCAAATTATCTGTATGCACCAAAAGATTGTAGGTGCTTTGAGGAAGCAGTATTTTTACCTACAAAATATATACCCAGACTTCAAATATCCCCATGCTTCTAGAAAAGACTGATAAAACCACTTTCTATTATTTGTAACATATACTATGTTCCATACCTGATCCATTGTCGTTAATTTGAATATATTCTCATCACCTTGCAAATGGACATCATATATTGACAGAGCTAGCATATGGGGAGGACATGAATGCGTATCCCAGAGTCTATAACTATTCTTGTTCAAAAGTAAGTCTGTAGTCTCTAAGAGAAAGAGCAAGTTCTAACTACAAACATCATGTTCTTACACTTTTGTTAAAAGAAAATAGAAAGTCACCTGCTTCTGTACAGAGTTTTAGAGCTCCTAAAAACTGTGGAGCAATGGATAGCAACTGTTTTTGCTTGAGCATTGAAATTTACCTTGAGGTTTTCAAATTCAGGGCATCAATTTGAGAAAAAAATCCTAGGAGAAGCTAAAATAGCTATAAAGTTTCTTCAAATGTGCTGCAGTCTGATTCTTTTTGGCTAAATGTTTGGAATATGCATAAAGTCATAATCTTATTATGACTTTCATTGTATTTATGAGAACATTAGCGGTCTGTATTGCTACTGGTAAGCAAAATGCCAGATAATTTCTGCAATCCCAGATCTAAAGAGGTAGGTAAAATGAAATAAAAATACCTGAAAAATGGTAGACAGCAGAAAAGTGGAGGAGAAATAATTTAAACATAGTGAGTTTCCCACATCTGCTGTAATGTAGCAATACTCTAGTCTGAGCCAGTGTACAAGGAGCTGCTTGTTATGGTGTCCTCCCCAGTCATTGCTACTTTATATTTATGATTTTTTTTCTCACCAGGAATTATTTTTGCCATGTATAGTTGAATCTAATTTCTTCTAGTAAAGGCCTCTAATGGCTTACTTTCTTCCAGTCCCATGCAAATCATAAATTTTAAATATTTAAGTGAGCATAAAGCTGTACAAGTTCAGTTTCGACTTGGATGAAAAATGGCTTTTTTTCCCAAGAGGTTCTTATAATTTAAATTAAAGTTTTTTACAGGGGACAAGAAATATGTCTACATTATTCATACTTGAAGAGTTAGTTCCATTCTTATGAATAATTGAACTCTTCTTGTCTTTGTCCTTAGTCTTTCATATTTCACACTAATATTCATATCTTTACACTATTTCCCTCTATAGTCAACATTTGAAAAGCATAACGAAAACTTCTCTTCTCATTTATTAAAATCCTGATTTCAAAATGATAGTCCAGAAGGAGTGTTGCAATTTGTATGGTTACAAAACTGGGCTCTTCTATGATCAGAAGCGAATTTATCTCATAAAGGCAAAAATAGTCATTTGAAATGAATACTTGATATCATAAATATAAACAATAGAAAAATCTGGTGTAAGTGAAATATGACTGCCAAGGCATTGCAAACTATGGTTTAATTTTTGTAATTACTGTAGGATGTGAGATAAAAATCTGAGTTTAATATCCTTTTTCTAGTATAGGAGTACTATTGTGTTGATAAATACAGCTGAGATACATACATCAATAATTCATGCTCAGCTTTCAGAGATGGTCTATGGAGACCATTTTACCGGTGAATTGTTATTATTGATTAGGACCAGAAATTCAAGAGGACAATGTGATAATTATATCTGTCATTAAAAACATATTAATACTCTCTTTTATTCTAGACAGCTTGTAACAATCAATGTAAAATGTATGGGTGATATTGCTTTTTTCTGTGGTTCTCGTTTAAAGACTGCCTTTGTACTTGGAATATGCTCAATAATGAAGCCTGTCAGGGTAAATATTTCGCTGTGCTTCAACATTTATTCTTCTAAGGAGCTGAGTTTACCTTTTTCCATTCTCACCTGAAATGCCTGAAATGGTTCACGTTCTTCATGAATCTAAGTCTAAGTTTAAGTATTTAAATTTAAAAGACGCGTTTGCTTTCCAAACTAAAGTCTATTTAGTCTGTTATAGTACCTGTGACTTTCTAATTATTCCATTTGAAATGTCAGTATGTTTCAATATCAAATCAAAATACTGATATTTACATTTTTATATGACGACGGGCTTGCATGAATTCAATTTCAGGCAGAGGAAAGTTCATTTACAAACTCTGCAGGAACTGTCTGAAGTACAGAAAATGACACCACGGGAACGGATGAGGCTGAGGAAGTTAAATGCTGCAGATGAGAAAGCAAAGAAGTTGAAGTAAGTTGAGCATAACGTTAGCATCGTGCCCTAACCATGCAGTTTTCCTTATCCAACAGTCTAACGAGAGAGTTAGAACTGTCAAGGTAAAAATAAAAATAGAAAGGGTCTTCAGCTGCTCAAAGTGAATGGGGATTTTGGATGAGTTAAATCACAGTTATTATTTATGTAGGAAAAAAACAGTCAGAACATTAGCCCAAAACTGGTACTTTGAGCGCTGTGTTTCTGGTTAAATAAGTATATACGTGATTTTTACATGTTACAATAGGAGATTTTTTTTGACAACTTGTCATTTTAAGGATTGCACAGTCTGAGGAGTTGGACATTTAGTTACAATCCAGCTTTTGCCAATTGTTTTGGCCTAAGAAATTTGCCAATAGAAGTTAATAGCTCAGAGGATAGTCTTATTAAATGATCAAACGGGGAGAATGGACATGTTAGAAAGGCTTTATGATTCATGTTTTTTTAATTAAGTGAGTGAGACATAATAAAAGGGGGGATTTGAAGGAGAATAAGTACCATTTCTGAGTGGAATATGAGAAACAGCTGGAAAGCTATGTGTGTATGCATGGATTCCTTTTTTAAATAAAAAGAAGAATATACTGTTTTGATGACATGCTTGAGTTTTTCCCAGTTAAAAATATTCAAAGTTTTATTTGGTATGAATGGAAGTCAGAAAAGCACCACATTCATTTTTAATTAATTTTTAATGCTTTCTTCAAAAGCATTTTGCAAAGTGCAATGTAAATTAACAAATGTTTACTCAGTTATTTATAGAGGCTAATAGAGGGAATAATTATTTTTGATCATGAGAATCAGCATCTTAACCCTGTCGTGCCAAAGCAAGTTAGCAATTCAGTAAGGCAATGATGTCCTAGTACAGAAAATATTGCGAGGGGACATGAAGTCTGAATTTATGGCCTCAGAAACTCTGCAGCTACATATACCTGCAAGTCAACAGCAATTGCAGTTGAGTGAAAACGCTCAGTAAAATCACGTCCTAGCATTACTTGTGCCAACTTCTGATGCCCATATCCAAAGGCTATAAACAAAAAACTAAAGGCCTTCATCTCCTTTTGGAAAATATGTCTTATCAGCTTGTATGTCTGATGCTTACCATTGCATTTGGCACTGGAGATGGTATGTAAATTTATTCTCATTTAAAAAAAATCTCCTTGAATTGAAACCACTGTATAAATTTAGCGCTTCTGCATGGTGTTTTCAATAATATGGTAGGCCAATTTTTGTACTTATATGAAATTCATAAACAGGAAGTCTGTCCCTTTCACTTTTTTGAAAAGGATGGCGATTAGGAAATAATACTAATTGCTGGATAGTTCTAGTTTGCTTTTCATTTTCTTTACTTTCTTGCACTTTAGTGTTTTCTATTTAGATTTTCATGTTTTTTTTCCCAGCAACAAAATTAAATAGATTTATTTTGTAATATAAAGGCAACAAATTAATCTTCAAATCTTGTTCTCAGTCATGAATCTTTAAAATGGATCTATGTTCAGCTCTGGGTTATTGCCGGCTCACTCTCGCTGAAAGTATTTGAAACAGTGCAAAACCAGTACCTTCTCAGACTGGAGATCTGCTTTCAGCAGTACAAATCTAGAGATGGATGGGAAGGGAATATAGTAATGGAAACTGGAAGAGCTGCTTAACGTAGCACCTGGTTTAAGGAGTCCCGTACAGAAAAACGCAGTTACCAACTCTCCCCAGGTGAAGCGTTCATAGCATGCAAGTGTGGCGTACCTGCCTTTGGCTGAAAGGTCCCTGGACTACATGGTGGAATAAAGTCCAAAGTATTTAAGATCTTTGGAAGAAACAAAAAAGTCTGGGACTAATAATCTACTATTTCTCAATTATATTATGCAAGTTGTGAAAGAAAAATATAATAGTGTTTGGAAATAAGGCCTGAAATCTACTTGTGAGTTCACTAAAACTAACCTCACCTTCGGTAGATGCCATGAACTTTTGGCACCGTGGGAGTCTAATTATGGAATTTGTTTTTCCACATCTACTTTTAGAAGATCCCTTTGTGTGGTCCCTGATATCACATCCTAAACACAAGTATTCTGTATTTACAGACAGCTGGCAGAAGAAAAATATCAAGAAAATATCAAAAGAATGCAAGAATTGAGGTCCCGTAATTTTCAGCAGCTGAATGTCAATGTCCTGCATGTAAGTATGGGCTGTTGTTTCGGAGGCCTCATTTATGCACATGCAGAGTACACCACTTTTCTGTTTTCCGTGCGCTTTCTTTAGCACTAGAGGCACAGTCCTGTTCTAAGACTAATAATTTGGAAGTGCATCAAAGTCTGGACTGCTTAGCTGAACCTGTGGATCTGTGGTGAGGAAAAGAGCATTCAGTTATTCAGATATGGTTCAACAAACTCTCTATTCATTGCACAATTTTCTTTTGTTTTGTCACTCTTAAATCTAAATCTGCTCTCTGAAATGTACTTACTGACAGTCTGCGTGACATCAGATTTCAAAATACATTCATTTTCAAGATAAGTTTAGAATTTTAATCCTTTAAACACTCTAATTTGGCATGGCTGTGGGTTCTTTTCATTTGATTAGTTAAGAATATTAACATTTCAACTGGCTTTTTAGTAAGAATGAAGTCTTGGAATGACTCCCAGTGTAAGCTGTCCTTTGCTTTTAAGCTATCTGCAACACTAGATAGGCCTGTCCAATTCTAGCACTACCTCTTATCATAGAGGGAACAGTGTCAGTTTGGAAATAGCCAGTGAAATCATCACAGAAACAATGAGGTTTTGGTTAGTGCTTTGTCTTCTACCTTTTCTTTCGCATGCGGTCTAGTTTCTATTTCCCATTGTGTCTGGAGAAAAAAAATATGTTAAATCTGTCTCTGCTTATGGCTGAGTCACTGCTGATCATTTATAAAAAAGTTAGGATTTTTTTTTTAGTGTTTGCCTTATACAAGTCCCAGCAGTTGTGTAGATCAGGGCTACCATTGTATTGTGGTCCCGCTGAAAGCTCTGACTGCATCTGTTTCTCCATGCTGCTTTATTCGACTAAGGAATCCGATGAGCAGACTTCAAAACCCCTAATTCATTCTCAGCCAGTCACCACATGCGACTGTGTGTCCATAGGACATGACGAACCAAGTGGAAATGAGACATCAAGTCAACTCCGCATGTCTGAACTTACAGACCACGGTAAGAATTAAAAATTTTATATTGAAATGAAACTTCCTATGAACAAAGCAAGATTTGATTTTGTCCCTTGTAGTTAATTTATGGCAGGGAAACTGCAGTATAAAAAGTGGTCAGATTTATTAATTTGTCAAAAAAATTACAAAGAGAGAAGGAAAATAATCTAGGTGGATGTATGTACAGCAGACGTACAGCAAGGTCTGTGTTCCCAGAGTTTGAGTGACCTGTGAGCAGCAATGGAGGTGAACGCACCTTCTCCAAATGAGATGCTCAGTTAGAAGGAAATAGCTTTAACTTTGCACATATGAAATGACTGGTGTTAGAAAAGCATTTCCTAAATTATATCTCCAGTGCAAAACTGAGTACAAGAATTCAGAGTGTTTGCACCTTTGGTACACTTTGATGCCATTTTCTTTATCTATAACAATGAGAGAAGCAGATAGAAACTCTAAACTGTGTTTATCTATACTGTCCTCAAATACTTAGCGACTGTCTAGAGGGCATGAAGTACTATATAACATGTACTTTTGTGTAGATAGATGAACAAATAGTCAAGCTTTTCAAAAAGAGTCAGACTGTGGAAATGTGCTTAGTGAGGAAAATATTTTTAAGAGCACATTTATATGTTTTTTTCCTACAGTGTTCTGGAATAGTGTCATACTCTGAAATATTTAAGGATCATTGTGTAAGCACTATTATCGTGAAAGATTTTTAATCAGGTTAGAATCTTGCAAGTATGCATTAATATGCTTTTAAGTATGAAAACTACTTTTCTCTAATAGCTCTGCCTTTTAGTGTTGATTTATGTATGTCTGTGAAGGTATACACCATTAAATTAAAGGCATCAAAATCAGTTTGTTTGTGGTGGAGGTGGGGATTTTTAATAGCAAATGGCTTTTTTCTTTCAGCGTAGCCTCATTTACATCTACGTTGTTGGCTTGCTATGTCTCAGTATAAGGAGGGATGACCCGCGTGGGAGAGAACCCAGCTGCTAGAAATACATCCTGGGGGTAGGGTGGGGAAGCTTGCAAATAAAGGACCAAGAGAAAGCAGTAAATGTGGGTAGGAGCTGTACTGGGGGAAGCGTACAAAGATACTTAAATAGAAACAGAACAACATGCATGAAAGGAAAGAAACTGATGTTTCTGCCTTTAGAGGTCATTAAGCTGTTAAACTATAATGACAGAAATTAGATGCATTTATATCTGTGATGCAAAAGTTGAGTCAATCCATTGTACAAAACTGAATGCATGTTTAATTGCTTTTGCCAGAGTCTCTGATATTGAAGTGGTGGGTTCATGAGAAAAAAGAGTTATGGATAAGCAAGATAAATCGTGTGGTTTCTTTTCTTCGCTTTGTGAATACCTTGTTATTCCTGAAGCTGATGTCAAAGCTGTTACTTACTCTATTCAGTATTCATACTCTTCTTTTCTTTAAACATTTCAGTGCAACCATGCATGTCCTACGTGTCTAATTATTAGTTATTAATGGCACCTTTGTATTTGAAAATGTAGAAACAGTTCCAGCTATTGATTTTTCAATAGAATTTGGTTCTTGATCAATGGGCTATACAACAGAAAAAACAATAAAACTAGAAGCAAGGCTATAAAATGGTTTTATAAAGTTGTCTTACATGTTAATAAATCTTGCTAACCCATACTAGGTTAGCAGAAGTTAGACTACGAATACCAGACTACCAAGCTCCCTAGCTAAAAACAGTTGAGGAAGGGGAGAAAGGCAGGAAGGAGACAGAGTCTGTTCATGAACACCAGGGAGGCTCAGCAGCAGAGTTACTTCAGGGCAGACCTAGAAAATCCTCTCAGGAATGGGAAAAGCTGGTGGGGAACACTAGGGATAGTATCCTAATCCTAACAGGTAGGGAGGAAAGTTCAAACTATCTTTGGCTTATATCCTGCAGTCCTTAAAAAAATTTGCAACATGAACAGGAGAGAAGAGCAGGGCTTGAAGGTTTGAAAGACCAGTCTCTTAAAGGGTTAGAGAGAGGCATCGAGAATAAAACACCTTACGCTCTGCTTTCACTGAAAATTATCTAAAGCGTTATGAAACACAGTTGCATGTCATTGGGGAAGGCATCAAATACAAAGCTCAAGGCTTAGCTTTAGCTGGTAGATTTAAAAACCATGGCATCTCGATCCAATTTTAGCAGTGGTAGTTACATTTACTGAAAGTTGGGAAAAACAAGACAGATAAATGAAAATCATTATGACAGTTTGGGGTTTTGGACTTCACGGTGGATGAGTTTCAGCAATGTCAAAAACATTTAAATGCTGTAGACTTCCCTGAGAAGTTTAAGCTTCTCTCCATGTTTATTTTATGTAATATGCAATGATCTTCTGAACATTTTTCATTCTAATTAGCACCCCTGTGCACTTGAGGAACATGCAAAAGAGTTGCCTGAAACCAAAAATTGCTGACCAATTTGTTAGTCTTCAAGCAGGTTTTAATTTTTGGAGTATGAAAGAGATCTGAGTGGACCCTGTGCTTTTGATGTTGAGATGAACTCTAGGTTCATCTAGATTGTTGACAGCTGGTACAAGTTCTTCAGAAACTTAAAGGAATAATCCGATTCTTATTCTCAGAGAGAAATGCTGCAGGCAATGTAAGTACTATTTTTTAACAATAAAATTCAGTTAGTTCTTCAACACCATGTACCTTACTGTGCTATCCAGCTATACTATGCAGATTTATTCTTTTCTCGTAGAGACTGGGAACACTGCTGAGTTCTGTGGGACTGACTGAGAGCATGGCTTTTAAATCTGACTGATCAGATGTCACTTGCTAAGCCAGACCAGCTTGCGATGGCTGGTACATCTTGGCACGCTGTCACCTTTCTCCCTGTTCACTTCTGGGATTCTGGGCACATGTTCTGCAGCATCCTCCATGCCTCAGCAGAAAATGAAGAACTTGGGGAGGGGGAGAGATCAAAGAAACATGAGCTTTTGCAGACAGAAATCACTTTGAAAATCATCTGTGCTTGCATTACTTAAGCTCAAGAAGAAAGGGATCCAGTTTTAACCTGGGAGTGGGCAGCAGTGAAAAATTATGTGAATAGCAAGTTATGCTATTTTTGTTGTAATGAGTCAAGAGAGGAAGCTGTGCCTTAAGCACACATATTCCAGAGCCATTATCTTGCCTCCTGTTGGTGCTCTGCTAGAAAGTGTTTGTTGCCCAATCCCACCAATTTCTCACCATTTGCTTCTGTTCCATGGAAAGAGTCCAAGCTTCAATTTGACCACCAAGTCTGGACTGTGGCTGCCATATGCATCTGCTCACACTGCCCCTTTCCTAAAGAATTTGACCTGTTTTATACACTCTGGAAAGTTCCCCCTGCTTCTCTGCCTCGAAAGCTGTTCCTGGGCCAAAATATTGCAGTGCTTGTGAACCTTTTTACTTCTGGCTGTTTCATGCCAACAATTTTAAGATGCATTGCCTTATTGCCTTGCAGCTTAAGTAGTTCTCTTCCTTCCTTTGCTCATTCTCCTCATGTTTTTATAGGCAGCAGTAATATCCTTCTGTGTAATACCTCTATGTAATACTTCTGTATTATTCATACATTGTAACACTGGTCACTTCCTTATTCCTTCCTTAAGATGCTTCCAAGCTGTTATATCTCCCAATTTACAATAGATTATTTTGGTTTTAATGCTTAAAGTCATGACCCTATTCTTTGAATTTTCTCCTTTTCCATTTTTCCAGTTCTCAGGGTCACCCAGTGTATGTTGTTATAATATCCTGGCCCTGCTTTGTATTGGTGATGCGCTCCAGCTTAGCTTCTGGAAAGCAGCACTGTGCATACTAACTCCAGCAGAGCAGACCTCTCCCTGGCCGGCTGTGCAGCGCTGCTCTCAGTTACCCAGCGGCGTGTTGCTTCTGCGCCCTTCCCACCCTCCTCGTGGTCAGCACGCTTGCCGCGATGGGAAGCTTTTGAAGAGCTGCTCTGCTGTGCTGGCCGAGCTTGCAGGGAAATCAAGTGTCCTTTCCTAAAACATCAGCCTATATGGTTAGAAGAACTCATAACCACACAAGCACGGGGCATCCTCTTGGCGTGCAGCGCCAGCAGGATAAGTAGGCAGGCACACGGGGTTATTAAGGAATATCTCTGTAAATCTTCAGGTTCTGGGACTTTGTCTCTCCAGTTCCTTGATTTAGCTGCATTTTGCATGCACGCTAGAGCAAAGGATTCTTCTGGTTTGGCTATTACTTCTCTCCACACTGCAGATCTTCCAAGAGTCATGGCAGGTGGGTAGGTAACATACCTTGCAATAGTGAAGGTTTAAAAACATGCTTTAAATTTCTGTTTCTCTTAAGTTACTATAATGTTTCTTAACAGTTTTGCATCTTTACTCATACAATCTGTAGCAAAAAATGTTCCCTTTATTTGTAAAAAGACAAGCAACAGAGTTGCTAAGAAAGAGTCAGCTAGAGAAAATACTTTTATAATTATTATTAACCATATGAAGTAAATGGCTGAAGTGGTATGTTGCGTATATCATTAGAATGGTATATACTCTTACTGTATTTTTTCAGCTAATTGGACCACTAACGTGTTCCTTGGAAATGTAAACCTTTGTAAATAGAAACCAATGAAAAATGGGTTTACTCATTTGCAACTATTTTATGTAATAATTTTAAACTGCATTAAATCTTTTAGATTTGTTAATTGGAAACAAAAGTTAAAAGAAATTATATTTTTATAATGAAATATTTATGGAAAGATATTTTATAGTTGTGTTTAATATTCATTGGAAAATGTTGATGTCTCCATCTTATGGGTCTAGGAATTTATGGAACTGTCATCGAACAAATAATTTAAAACTATGGTGGACAGAGCAGTTAAGAATATATTGTGCTGCCGGGAACGGTTTTACTTTACTAGAGATATCTTCATGGCTTTTCCATCTCCAGTTTCTCCAAGTACAAGCAAGAGACAAAAGAGCAGAAGTTAGTTCCATACTGAGATTGTACTCAGAGACACTGAGCTACTGTCAGTGTTAAATACAAATATTTGTGTGTCGAAAATATATATGTGTATCTGTACACTTCATTTATTTTCAAGGAATAGTGTAAAATTGCTAATGATTAATAACTAAATTCCCTTTGTATTTTGATTTGGATTTTTTCTTTTCTGCTACATTTCTGCAGCTCATTTTATCGATTAATTATTTCTGAATATTAAAAAGTATATTTTGCAAATCATGGCAACGAA
>NW_008825493.1:1173025-1178399 GCF_000699105.1 Pygoscelis adeliae | reverse complement strand
ACCTGTGTCTGTATTTCCTATTTTTGCTGATACTTACCTAGGAAATGAGTCATTCATCCTCTCTGATTATTATCAGAAAGAAAAACCACCTTGCAATGAATTGGTTAACATGACTTTCCCCACTTTCCGCCCCCCCCATGTCTTGACCCGTTTCTTTATAGAAATTATCTCCATTTGGACTAGGATAGATATGCCAGGGTACCTTTTTCTGGAGATCACTGTATGATCAGTGCATGTACTTAGCTTTCAATAGTGGTTTCGTGAAAATAATGGTGAGGCAAATTATATTGTAGTGCTGGCAACCAGAGGTCAGTTTATCTATAAGAAAAAAAAAAGCTGTAAAAAAGAAATGTCCATATTTATCTGCTTATTTCCATGAATGGTATTGACTGCAGCTGGAATAAAATTATTTATTTTCTAAAACATGAACAAAAATTATCGTCTAAAAAATAAAAGTATCCATGAGCTACACCCAGCCTTGATGTTATGGATGAATACAGTCAGTGCCTTCCTGTGCCAGCTAGAACAAGGCTGTTCCAGCTCGGCAGGTTCATTAGGTGTTTAATGTTCCTTCTGATGGGGCCTCCTTCTAAAGTGCTACTGGAACCATCATGTAAGTAATGCATTACTTTCTAGTATAGCAATATAGTTCATCTTCATCTACTAATTGACTTTATTGAGCTTGTAGTCTACTTTTCTGATTATACAAAAAAGTAATCAGAAGAGCAGATGTCTGTTTTCCAGAGAACTGGGTATTGAGAGAAGTTTCAGATGCTGAGGGTCACCTTTTCCGTGGATTTTGTAGTACTGGTAGACCACTGTGTCTTTTCTGTGTGGGCTACCACACACTGGGCTAGATACGGTGGAAAATTGCATCTCTGTCACTACATCACATTAATTATTTGAGTGTCGGTCGTTTTGCTTTGGTTACAGTGTCTTCTAAGGAAGCCAGATTTTACAGCGTAATTCCTCTCAACTCTGCAGACAACTTGATTCCTCTTGACTGGCTCAAAGTTTGCAGAGGTATTTAATAAATAGGAAACACTCGTTATGAGGACTTATTTGTAATGAATTGAGAGAAATCTTTATCAGAGCATGCATTGTACTTATCCATGTGGGAAATTAGTGTGGAATATCTAAAGGTTCTTAGTTTACTGTACAGAAAATCCTCTAGGTAGAGAAGCTCAGTCTTTGCAGTTGAAAACTGCATGAAGAGCAAGGCATAATCTTGTTATACAACTGTAATAGCTAAATGTTTGTTGTGGTTTAACCCGGCAGGCAGCTAAATACCACACAGCCATTCGCTCACTGCCCCCCTCCCCCAGTGGGATGGGGGAGAGAATTGGGGGAAAAAAAGTAAAATTCGTGGGTTGAGATAAAGACAGTTTAATAAGACAGAAAAGGAAAGGAAAATAATGATAAAAGAATATACAAAATAAGTGATGCACGATGCAATTGCTCACCACCCGCCGACCGATGCCCAGCCAGTCCCTGAGCAGCAGTCACCACCCCCCGGCCAACCTCCCTCAGTTTTATATACTGAGCATGACGTCACATGGTATGGAATGTCCCTTTGGCCAGTTTGGGTCAGCTGTCCTGGCTGTGCCCCCTCCCAGCTTCTGGCTGGCAGAGCATGAGGAGCTGAAAAGTCCTTGCCTGGTGTAAGCACTACCTAGCAACAACTAAAACATCGGTGTGTTACCAACATTATTCTCATGCTCAATCCAAAACACAGCTCTCTACCAGCTACTAGGAAGAAAATCACTCTATCCCAGCCAAAACCAGGGCAATGTTCAAGGTTTCTGATTCAAATTCTACAGTAGAACTTGCCTTGAAATTGGCTACAAAATCATAAACTGTATCTAAAAGTGCTTCCAGATAGCTCAGTGCAATTACAAATGCAACAAAAACTACCATTTCCTTAGCATCATCTTTGATCCTTCTGATTTGAATCAGTTTTTACAGTTGAAAGATACTGGGTTGAAAGCTATCTCCGTTACCAAAATCCCATACTTTTTAGAGGAGCTGTAAGGAGCATTAAATTCAACAAGCTACAGTCTAACAGGCGTGAAAACTTAAAACCACACACTGGCATTCGTGGCTAAAAGTGCCACTTTCTACTCCTATCAATTTCACAGCTGATGAGACATGGTAAACAAGAGTGGGGAAGATTTTTTTTTTTTTAAAATATTCAAAAAATTATATATGCAAATGCATCCATATTTCTAAAGGCTTGCCCTCATTGCAGCACTTAAGTGCATGGAATGAAAAAGACAATGCAGCAAAACAACACTGGATGTAAGGGCCACCAATAACATACTGTATCTTGCATTTTTATATTGCCAGTACATTACTAGTTGGGGCTTCACCTGCGTTCACATCCATTTCTGTAAGAGCCCCAGGTCTGCATAAACTACTACTCTGCTCTTAATAGACATGTTTGTGTGTGGGAAGGGGTCAAGTTAAAGGAGCAAAATAGCCTAAGCTAACTACTTGTGGTATTTAAATTCTTTGTGCAGAAAAAGAATGTAAAATATTAAAGGCATATAAATTAAAGGGACATACTATATGATCTCTCTGATCTGTATTATATTCCTTTTTATTTCTGTATACTGCAAAGATTATAACATGTTAAATTCCTTAGCTTCATATGTTGCAATACATTACATCTGGCAACCCCCTGATTTCATTACAATTCCAAAATAGCTAAGTACCTTACAGTAATTGCTTACATTGTTTCTATTTCCATCGCTAATTGTAAGTTATGGATATATTGCTTTGAATTTCAAGTGGGCAAAGTTCAGTTGACCCTCAAGTAGGAAATGTTCACTCATAATAAAATATTGTGGGTTTTTTTCTACTCTGTTACTTTTACAAGCTGCTTTGAAGGGTTTTCAAGGTATTTTTTTAAATCTTGGAAGGTTAAAAGCCTGTAATATTTCTAAGCACATCTTTAGGCATCTCTGCACATGCATGTTTTGTTTAGTGCCTGTAAAACGGTTCTTATGCATACTGCTTGGGTAACTGAGTAACACTCTAAAATACGAACATACAGGCAATCACACCGCTCAAAGGCTTTTAGGAAAATCACATCTTGTTTTGTTTTTCAGTCTGGCAAGTCAAAATAGAACAGAATTATATTTATAGTAAGTGGCATTAAGCACCCTTCTGCATTATTATTGTTATAGTATCCTTTGTAACCAGGAAGTCTTGTCTCAATTAAGAAGACAGTGTTGCAGTGACTTCTACTGTGGGTTACCCATTGGTCCCCTCTTTCGTATGGTTACCCTACTTCCAGGACCATAAGGCATATTCCCTGACTTGCTGCTTGCTGAAATGATACCATGGGATGCTTGCTGGGAGAAACTTGCCTGTTTAGTTCTGGCGTTTACAGTTACCAGTCCTTCACTTGTCCTTGGCACATGGGGTGACAAAACTCCTGAGACTCTCGCAGTTTGAGGGTGTAGGCACGCTGGGAGCGTGCCCCTCTGACCTACTCATCTGTCTCGTGTTTTCATTGCTCGGTTTCCCACTGAGATCCCACCTTGTCCCAGATTCAATTAAAGGAATAGTAAATCTGATTTATTCTAGCAAAGGCAAGGTTTAACAAAGTTTGCAAGTTTTGGCCACAAAGAGGAAAACGAATCAAAATTTTTCTTTTTTTTTAATTGACTGAAGCATTATTCTTCTTGTTTAAGGAGTTCTTCCCTAGAAGTATTGCCTTTGAGGAGCTGATTTCTTGCTTTGGTTATAGCTCCCCATTTAAACCCTTCTTCCATGAGGGCAACAATAGAATTAAAGAGATATTCTTGGGAATTTTATGACGTTTCGGAGTCTAGTGTTTACAATAGTGTAGAAACCTCTATGTAGATGGTTCTATGCATTGTCCATTATCTTCAAGTTTTTACTCAAATGCTCTAGCTGATTTGAGGGCCATCAGGAATTGAACTCTACTCATAACCTCCTCAGGAAACCTTTTCCAAAGCTCTGTGCTGTTCGGTATGCCTACCTACTTAAATCTTTCCGTAGGTTCACAAAAATTCACAGCTTACATCTTACAAGAAGTCTCGCTCTTAGAGCTTCCCAGAGGGAAGCTTGCAGAATGTCTTTACACAGCAGTTATTTAAAAATCCCAAACACTTTGAAAGTATGGGGAGAGAGCAAATTAGGTTACTCTATAGCTCCTACTTTTTTCTGATCTATTTTTCATACTGAATTAGTTTGACATTGATAAATAGAGCCTACCTCAAAATTCACCTTGGTCACTGACTACAGTTAAAATTATTCTGGCCAAGTCTTTTTAAAACCTACACGTGAAGTCCCTTCACTCCTTCCAAAGCATTATGTTAAAAAACATTTACAAAACACTGTGTGAATTTAGGAAACAATTAGAAGCAAATGCACCAAGACTGTATATGTACAAAAATTACTGTACACTATTCTATAGCAGATACTTTCAGATAATTTCATTGTTTTAAATCCTCCTTAGAAATATACTAGTTTTTATTGCAGGTTGTCCTACTTACAGGGCAATATAACTTTACACTGCACTTAAGGGTCAAGATTAAACCGATGTAAATAAAGACACACCAGGCATTTACTTGCAAACAAAGCATCTGTGAACAGGATGGTGTTGAAAAACACTCAGTAAAGAATCCCAGTCCACCCCCCAGTCACAGCTTTCTGGCTCACTTCTCAAACTAAACAGCATTTCTGGGGAGCTGGGCCAAATTATATGGTGACGTAAGAAGCTGGAGCCAATTCCAAGTGAGGGAGAATTTGCTCAGAAAGTAGCTGTAAATACTGAATTAGTTTGTAGTTTCTACCAGTTTAGCTTTCAGTGTATGTGACTGTCAGACAACTAGCTGGAGGAAATGAGAAGGTGACAGCAATGAAAGTGCTTGGTTTACATTCTCCTGCTATATTGTCTGCTCCATGGAGCGAAGTGTGCCCCATGCCATGTAGCAAATACGTTGACTTTCACCAGTTAATTTAATCTAGGTGTTTAAGGTCTCAATACTTTTTTCCTAGATTTGCTTGGATGCAATAATGTACTTGTTTTTGTACTTGTCCAACATATAACTTGTATTACTGCTTATATCCAAATTAAATGTATTTTACATCTTTGCTACATCCAGACTCTCATGCGCAGAGCTGCTTGCACCAAGTTTGGATCTGAACCGTTCCCATTTGTTTTCTACTCTTTCAGCAAGTTCTGGTTGTGAAAACATCCCCAATTTATGTCTTAAAAATGGCATTCTTGAACTGAATCTCGGGGAGAAGGAAGTGACTCTCTTAAGGGGCAGCTTTTCGTATTAACACGTGGATTCTTTCCTTCCCAATGCTGTCATCAGATTGAAAGGGGAAGTATCAG
>NW_008825493.1:1155785-1172832 GCF_000699105.1 Pygoscelis adeliae | reverse complement strand
AGTATGCTTTGACTGATCAAAAAAGTTTAAAATAACTCAAAGACTAAGGTAGTTTTAAATTGATGTCATAAGGTAGCTTCATGGTCATTTTTCCTTTAATTTACAGCTCTTGCTCTGTTCCTGCTGGAAACTGTGCAAACAATAGGGCAACATTTACAATAATAGGGCCTCTTTGTGCATAAAGGAAATGGCTTCCAAGACTCACTAAGTGCTCCCTGTTATTGACTACATCACTATATTGTTCTTTCTCTTCATTCATTCATCAGTACTAAAAGGATTTCTGAATATTTGGAAAATTTTTAGATTCGCTGAACTTTAAACTGTGCTTGACAGGCAGCATGGCATCATCTTCATTGTCATTGCCTACCAGAGCTCCCATTTCTGTATACACGACAATTAGAAAATCAGAAGAGAAAAACCCAAGAAAACGACTCAGAAAATTAGGGAAAAAATGTGATGAAAGTGTTCCTTCTTGCTGTTCATTTTTGTTAACAACTCCTTTTAGCAACTCCTTTTTTCCTCTCATGCTTTGCCTCTGTACATACTGATAAAATACCATGAGGTGGAAGGTTTGGGGAAAACAACTGTGTCCTTCAAATAAAACATTTTTCTTGGAAATTTCATTTTGGTTAAAAAAAAAGTAATTTTTCCTTGGAAAAAACATTTTCAACTAGCTACTTTATTTCTAACATCAAGTAGTAGAAGATCCCCATAAGGCTACTCTGATTTACATCCTCTTTATCTCTATTTTTCCTAGACATTTCACAATAGGTAAATCATCACTCAGTGAAGCCCACAAGTGAATCGAAGCTTTTTTCCTTTTTAAAATGCTAAAAGGAGAATTATAAACCGTTAATGTTTAACTTTGGTTATATTTCTAGTTCTCATTTAGAACAACCCATTTTACTTTACGTCTGTGCTGTACACGGCCAGGTCAGAAGGTAATTCTTTTAATGACTCCATAGTCCTTTTGTGCTTAGCCAAAAGGATCATACAGGACTTTCATGGGCACAAAAGTCCTGTTACATCCCTTAGTTAATTTCTTAAACAACACATTTTCTGAGAGTCTTTTTCAGTCTAGTTTAGAAGAGCCGGACAAAAGCTTCCACTGAATGAACAATGAAGCTTCAGAGCTTAGTAATGCATATTGTGTCTATAGCTGACCAAAGGATGGCGATTCTCTTTGATGGAAACTTTTAAAGTTGGAGTTTTTTGTCTTGCACTGGAAAAAAAAAAACACCACAAAACAATCTGAGTGAGCTTAAATTATAATAATGGAGTTATCTTATTTTTCCTAATCGTATGAGTATTGACCTGAGCTGCAGAGGGGCGCAGAGCCCTTGCTTTCCTTTGCGGTAGAATTTCTCATTCAGGATTATGTAGCTCAGGGAAACATATCTCTATGTTTCAAACCTCTCTCCTAGCGACGATGCTTCGGTTCTTTCTGTTTTCTCCCTTGAAGGGAGAAATCCCTTTCTGTTTTCTCCCTCTGTGATAACTGATGCACTGTTCTGAAGAGTGCTGGCCAGCCCTGCTCACTGTCTCCTTTTGCCAGTGATTTGTGAGAATGTGTACACGTTGCAGGGGCATACAGAAACAGGCAAGTTTCTGCTTAGCTTGTGAGTGTGTATGTTAAATATGCGCATACACACAAATAGATCTGGTGTAATTCTAAACAGTTTGTTTGTGGCGCATCATGTAACCACAGAATCATAAAGTAATTTAGGTTGGAAGGGACCTCTGGCAGTCTGTAGTCCAATCCCCTGTTCAAAGCAGGTCTGATCAGATCAGGTTGCTCAGGGCTGTGTCTGGTCAAGTCTTGAACACCTCCAAGGACTGAGCTCCCGCAGCTTCTTTAAGCCGTGTTCCAGGATGTGATCATTCTCATTGTAAAAGTTCTTTTTCCTGATGTCAAATTGGAATTTATGATGTTCCAGCTGGTGTTTGTTGCCTCTTGTCCTATTACCGTGCACTTCTGAGAAGAGTCTGGCTCCATCTTCCTTTTATCCTCTGAGCAGATAGTCATAGACAACAATAAGGTTTCCCCTTTACCTTCCCTTCTTAGGGCTGAACGGACCCCGGTCTCCCAGCCCCTCCTTACACCCAGGCGCTCCAGCCCCGCTCCACCGTGGGGGCTGCTGCAGCATTTGCTCCGGCAGGTAACGCATCCTCTGATGGGATCAAACTGGAGTTTGCTGGTGAGTTTCCACAGAAAGGAAAGGACATGGGGCACCTCTGCATCATTGGTGCGGTCCTGCCGGTGGGCTGTCTTGCAGCCCAGCGCAATGCAGAAGCAGAAGGCGGAGGAACGGTTTTCTCTGCTCTTGCCTCAGTCCCCAGCGAGGCTCATGTACAAAGCCTTGCAAGGGCGGCAGTGCAAGTGTCTGTGTCCTGGCTCCCCTTCTCAATTTTTCAAGCTCTCTGTGGCAGTGTGTGGTAGCAGAAATGTGGTAGCCCATGACAGCCGCTATATAGCACTGCTTTTCAGTGTGTTGGTTCATGTCACCGTAACATTAAGAGTGCATTATATCTCATGACAGCACACGTTTGTCAGAGCAGTCGAATGCTTTGCTCCTCACTTTGCTGTCTGTTGGACTGCGCAGACCGAGGAGTGTAGCTGTGTGAAACTATAACAACTTCTTCCTTAAGATAGGAAAGTGACAGCTGAGAAAATCTGCCTTTTTCCAGAGATGTGATGATGCCTCAGGATTAAAAAAGTACACTAATCCTTAAGAGCCAAGTGTGACTTTGTTACTGTGAATACAAGTGGTGAAAATTATCATATGTTATACTGTTCTGTTTTCTTTTTTCTTCTCCTTTTTTTATATAGAAGGGGCCTTACTTATTGTTTTCTGCATGCACTGGAATGTGAGAATGCTGCGTCAATGCACCTATTATAAGTATGACTTCAAGGCAGGAGAAAATTAAAGATATTTATCAAAGTATTTTCATCTCTTTGGAGAAAACTGTTGTTGTTGCCAAGTTACCATGCTACCTGGAACAAGCTCTTGGTGGATTTAAGCAAAATATTACAAGTATCGCATTCCTTTGTTTTCTGCATAGCTTGTCTTCTTGGGAGATAACTGTGCTTTTATGATTTTTTTAGATAATGGGTTTTTACCCTTCCTTCTGCTATCATGGTAATATATAGAAAGAAATCTAAAGAGAATGTTATTATTCAGAGCTCATTTTCTTTTGAATATCTAATAGCAGATATCAAGTGTCTCAATGCTATACCTAAGCTGCCTAGCAATGTATAAGCAATAGCTGAATTTGTTCTAAATGATGTGCTTTGTAAGCGAATGAAAGGTACCATGACTGGCCTTAGTGCAATACGCACAGGTAGATAAAATGTAATGTATTTTCAGAGATCAGCTGACAGACTGGGGGGCATGAGGGGGCAGAAGCAACCATAGAGATCTTCCTTTGTGCTCCATATGGAGCATATAAGTATGCTGTACTAGAGGGAGAACAGGTATCTGAGGGACAGCTATATTACAGCGGCGTTGCGGCCATCAGGCTGCACGTTTTACCAGCTGGCGCAGTATTAGAAGCCTTTATATAGGATGTTACAGTCACCTTTCTTTTCCAAGGGTCTGCGAGGAAATCAGAGTCCCTGCCTACCACGTGTATGCTGCACAGGGTTGACTTTGTCGCATGCAAGGAATGGGGTGATTTGGACTTGCTGTGCTCGAGCAGGTCAGGAGTGCTGTGTGAGCAAGGGTGTCCAATGGGCTGCAGATGGTGTCAGGACCTTCTTAAATGTGACGCTGTTCTTCTTCCAGTCCAGGTGTCGAAACGAAGAGGCAGGGTACCCTGGGTTCTGCAGCAGCGGTTTCATTTCCTCTTTCGATATGGTAGAGTTGATGTTCACCTCACTAGCACCACTTTTTTACCCAAGTACCTTCCAGGCACAAATAGGCTTAATTTCTATTTTAGGTCAGAACAAAGGACAGGGTCAAGGTCCTGGCCTTGGAGTTTATGCTAGGCTCTGCAAAGGTGTGTAAACAAAAGTCAAACAGACCTAGCCCAAAGATCAACATTTTCATTAAAACTACTCCTCTGAAAGCATAAACCAAGGAGTTTTCTTCTATGCTACATTACCGAGGTGTGCAACTGCATCAGTAATGTTCAGGGATGGTGGCAGTAACAGGTCTTCTGCTGCCAGGTTAGTGGAAATTGGGAGTGTGTGTGAAATATTCAGGATCATGGGAAAACTCAGGTAGCAAATATTCTGGCAGATGGACTGCAGACATGGAAATGGAAGAATATGGGGCCCAATCTGCCCTGACAGTGCCTGCCCTGAGATGAAAATACCAGCTCACTCAAGTTACCTGCACTTAGACTTTACTAGGCCAGCATGGGTACAGCGCGCTATGTTGATTTATGATATCTGCTGTGCTAAAGCCAGCTTTATGTGTTCTTGAAATTTGGCTGATCCTGGGTCTCAGCCAAATAAGCTGTTCTGCACTCAGATTAATTCAGCAGAGAACCAGAGATGTGTCTCTGCCTCATGCACATGGATGACTGGGAGTTGGCTCTACTTAGCAGGACTCAAGGAACTGTTATATGGAACCATATAGTCTAAATGAACGTGTTGATGTTTTTTGGAAGCTGCCTTCTTTAAAGATGCTTGTCATAAACCCAAGAAGTTTGAAAGACTTGTATTAGCTAAATCCCAAGTTCTCATCGACTGGACATGCTGTCTTCTTTCAGAAATGTCACTTGGAATAGTTTCTGAATCAGGGCCAGTAAACTTGTGTACCCTGGAACATCTCTAGTGTCTGAACTAGCTTTTAAAATTGTGTTACTGAGCTTGGATTAACTGGCCATATATGAACAGTGGTAAAAAAAATTTCACAAATGGTAAAGCGAGCAATTCTGACAAGGATGCAAAAGCTGGCGTGGAAGTGCGATACAGGCAGTGCCACCCCCGCCACATAGTTCAGAGGCTTCAGCAGTTTTGGCTGGTCACGGGCTACTCACAAGTTATAGAGCTTTACTGTAGCCAGAGCAGACATTTTGAAGTTACATTTATGAGTAAAAAGACTGATTTTGATACCTTGTTTTGTTGGGAGGGGGAGGATTGCATTTTTTAGTGCAGCAGTAAACAAATACAGGATGTGGGAGGAGAAGACGACTCAGAAAACACTAGCGTAGTCCAATGTTTGCATTATAGCACAATAAATAGGCTGATTCATATGTATTTGAATGCATATATACACATAGATAGAATGCAGATGAACCTAATAAAATTATACTAATCACAGGAATGGCAGCCTTTCTGCAAGAAAGAAAAATTAATGTTCACTCCGTCTGGAAAAGGAGATGTGTCTTCATTTAGTAGCGTTCTTCCCATGCTAAAAAGGAATTATATTTAAGATTTTTTTTTTTTTAAATGAAATGTTCAGCTTTTCTGTCAAATGGCACTTTGTAGAACTCAAACAATTAAACACAATAATAAATTCTTCTGTGGGAAAAAATTTTTGGGTTGGGGGCATTCTTCTCCTGGAAGCCCATGTATTGATCCTCTTTTTTTTTAAACTGAGAAAAGTGAAAAATAGAAGAAGGAAGGATTAGAAATTGTGGCAGTGGAGCATGGTGCTGTTATGCAGGTTCCATAAATATCTTAAAACAAAGAAAACTGAGTGAAAATGTGTCAGCATTTTGGAGGTAAATCAAGTTTATAAAAAAAGGAAGTATTTTTTAAAATACTCTGGAGACAGTAGATAGTAGAGATAATATCTCAACACGAGAGTTTCAACCACTTAGTGCTGCAGGTAAATACATTTTCACTTTTTTCCTCAGTTCTCTTTCTTATGCCTTAAAGATTAGAATTGTTCCTCCTGCCCAAACTCCAATGCCTTTTAATGGATTTTAATTGTATTCCCTTGTTTATGTTTATCCACATGAAACAAATAAAATAAAAATCTGTTAAGCATTTTTAATGGCATATTATTGGATGAATATATAATATATATAATGTATATAATATAATATATAATAAATATAATTTATTTCAATGCAGTGATATTTAAGATAAGTTAGTTTATATTTCTTTAAAGTGATAGACTTAATTGAAGGGAATAGTGGAAATGAGCATTAGCTAAAGTTAGGACTATGGTGGTTTATGGCAGCTGAATATTAAGCTGTTTTTGTCTTCAACTAACATTTCTTGTAATAATACCAGGCAAAGATGGATACCAAACATTTTCTTTTTGAAAACTGTTAGCATAAAAATATTGTTCCTGGGCTTGGTGTAACTTATCTTGGTAAGTCAGTAAGGGACTGCCATGGGGGTTAGCTCTCCTGGCGTATCTCTTTCCGTGAATGCTTGGGGCTACTGATGGGATGGCTGGCGAGCTGGGCTCCCTGGTCTGCTGCTGCTGACTGATGTCTCCCGTGGGCAACTCTTTGCCTTGCAGCTTTCTGTCTAGAAAAGTGGGGATTCTGCTTTTTATTCAAATAGTCACTGCAATCCAGCCTCTGCTTAAAATTCAACATATGTTCAGGAGCTTCTGCTGAGAAAGGACAGCCCGCCGAAGCAGGTGCAGTCAGGCCTCGAGCTGTTTCACTAACTCCTTACTTACAGAGTCTGGGATGCTAAAGGATTTCACCCGGAGCGGAGTGGCTGGGGTGTCTTTCATGCTGTGATGAATATGTTGAGTTTTAGTAACAATTATTGTACTTCATGGGCTCATTTGCTATATTTATATTGCACTCACTGCTATTACTAAAACTTGTGATAGTAGCAAATTGAGAGGGCATAACAGCCAGGTATGCGTAGCTTGACTTTCCACCAGTTTCTTTTATTTTGTTATGCTTTTGCTTCAGGAAAGTTTGGAGAAAGATATAGGTTTTATTTCTTTTATCTTTTAAACATGTGCCTGGTATATATTATTTTCCATTTTAGCTTAGCAGTTGTATTCGCTACAGGTTACGTGTGTTACAGAAAACCAAACTGGGGCATAATTTCAGCTCATGAAAGCTGGATTCAATTCAATGCTGACCCTGCTTTGACTAGATGATCCCATGAGGTCCCTTCCAGCCTGAATTATTCTATGGTTCAGTGATTTCAGGCCAAAATCAATATAGATCCTTTGAAGTCATTGATTTACATATGATGAGGATCTGACTTTTTGCCAGAGACAGCTTTAACACTGCTTATCATGTCATCAAAGATGAACATTTTAATCTGAGAACCTACCCCTTGATTTCAATTACAGAATGCATTGCTAGTGACATAACATGGGTGGTATAAAATCCATTTTATCTTTTTAACATCATGCATATTGTCTGTCTATATACTTTAAACTTGTAATTGCCTCTAGAGATCCCTGAAGACCCAGAAACTGCAGAAGAATATTATAATGATGAGTTTGAATCCTGTTCAGAAGGCAGTGAAGAGGAGGAGGATGTGGAAGCATCACAGATGGTCTCTAAGACAAACCACCAGGTATATGTCCCCTTTGGGAAAACAGTGTGCACTTGATGCTCATGGGAAAATTAAGCGCCTTCCAAGATTTTGTCCTACTGATGTTACTGAAATTTGTTTTTGTTAGGACGTGTGTGTTTATCAATATCATGAATTAATTATATATGTATGCATATGTAATTCTGCTGAGTCATTGATGAGAAAGATTCTTGCATTACTTCAAGATTAAGGATGACACTTCTATGAATGCCACAAGGCGGATTGTTGTCAGTAAACTTCCTTGTGACTGTAGAACACTGAGAGTGGGGTTCTCTCACGTGTTAGCTATGGGTAAATTAAGTTAAAGCTGAAAGTATGTTTCAAACATAAAATCTAAGTTTCAGCTCTAATTCCCAGGGACAGATAGGCACCTCTAGCTGCCGCTTCTTCCTGCCTATATTAGACATATTTTCTAGGACAGTGTGATGAACTGTGAGCCTAAAAAACTGCAAGACTTGAGCAGCAAATCTGTAGACTTTCCCAAGAATCTCAGAAAGTGCCAGTGAAGAGAAAACTTACTATTGAAAGGCTTAAAGTAGCTTTATTAGGTGAGGCTGCCACAAGAAAGTCTTGGGGATTGCAGTTTGAAGAAGGTTGAAGATTATTGGAAAAGGCACCTAATTTAGATCTGATCAGAATGAGCTGAGATGAATCTTGTCTCCAGTGATCAAGTCTCAGTAAAATCAATGAACTTAAACGCCCAAGTCAGTTCTGAAGATGGATCTTTCTAAGGTATTCAGGAACAATCGTTTCTCCCCTGGGCCACCAGCTTAAAGTATTGTGTACAGCGGCTCTAAATGGTACTGTCTGATTCTGCTTAGGATCATATATGTTATTCTGAATTCATGCACAAATTGTGCAGAACAGAGTGTGAAGTCTTTTGCATTTTAGGGAACCTACCACGTATGCTAATACTCCTCACTAATTTATAAATAACTTGTACTGATTTTTGAAAATTTTGAACTAATAGCTTCTTTAAGATGTAGTTTTAAAGGCAAAAATAAAATGTTTGTGTGAGAAATCAGAACTCTACTTCTACCATGGCAGCAGGGAGTCCTGAAATTCTCTCACCAATTAAACTCAGAAATAGCTTCATTCAATCTAGAAATGTCCTCCTAGCTTTCAAACTAAACACACAGGATGTTTTAAAATTCAGGATCAGTTTATACAGTACTGGTCCAAAGAAATTATTAGTCAATTGTAAATCAGTGGAATATCTAAGACAATGCTTTTTTTCAGTTTGCTGGGTCTGTGTTTACCCGCAACACATGGACATGCAAACACTCTGTTGCCCAGAAAGTCTACCACAAGATACTCTCGAAAATAAATTATTGCTCACTTTCATCAGACTCTCAGATAATTTTTTTTTTAGAACGCCTTTTGAAATTTTCATTCAACTTTCATTGACAGTATCATTAAGTGTCAATCAATAGTGTTTTTGAACAGGCAGACTGCTGCTTAGAATTAATGAAGGGCAGAAGATAAAAATAGATCTCTCAATAATGCAGAATAAATTAGGTGTTGGCAGTCAGATCTGAGCAGCAACATTCCCTCATTTTGTGGTGACTCAGAATCCGGCGATGACAAGAACCGTCACCGTGGGCTGTAAGAGCTGTCCCACTGGCACCTCTTGTCTGAATCAAACCACGATGGCCCTGAGGCTTTGCTTTACCAGCAGTCTGTGTGCACACAGAGCATTAACCCTCTTCGAACTGGCCTGCTCAGACTGACTGGAAAGCACCCCCGTGACCATTTGCCTTATAGGACTTCCTCTATCAAAGAAACTAATTGTCTGTGGTTTTTTTCTCATGTTGAACCCCAGCACCTTAGATAAAGCAGAAGTGTGTTCCTGGGTGTTGACACAATCCCCTTTTCTTTTACTTGGAAAGTGAGCAAAATTTTTAATTTTCCCTTTCTCAAGTGAAAAATTCTGCAGTAAGTCTGAGGTCAAAGCAGACTGAACATAGCTGTGCAAGTCTGGACACCTATGTCTGAACTAACTGAATGGAAAGTCTGTACAGTAAGGGGAAGTAAGCGAGCATTTTAGGGAATAATGTTATCTTGGTGTAAACATCTAATGGAGGTTAGATGGAATATGCTGAGAGGTGCCTCTTTCTCTCTGGTGATTATAAAGGGATCTACAGTTATTAGCATGCATGGGACATCTTCATTCTGGATGTCAACAGTTATGTGAGATGAATCCCACTCAAAGGTAGGTGGGATCATGCTCGGTATTAATAATAAGCTTCAAATCCTGCCAGAATAGATTTGAACTTGCTAGTATATAGCAGGGGTTTGCTTCTGCAGTAATTTACTTAATACCAAAACTCCTACTCCTATTTCTATGATAGGATTCATACTCTTAAACCCTTTCTTCAAAAATACCTTCATAAATTAAGCTTTTGGAGGTGTGTGCTAATAAAGAAGTCATTCTACTGCAACACAGAATAAGGACTTGTAAGATATTTACCTTCCTAATCTGTGCAAATCTCTCAATTTTCCAATGCCAAGATTGCTTTACTAGTTACTTCTGTGCAGAGAGTGCAGAAATGCTGCATCTGGTGGTGCTCCCTGGTGACCCCATTACTTCGAACAACGATGAAAAAGATTTTCTGATGTTCATGCAGTAGCATGGGGTCAGAAAAGTCATCTAATTGATGGTGCAATTGGGGTACATGATGTAGAAAGAGATCTGAGCTATTTATTTAAGCTATATTAGGCTCCCACAGATGTCAAGACAGACTGAGAAGTAGTGGCCTTACGTGGGATGCAACACCTCTTCAGTTAAGAAGGTAGAGTTAGGCACTGGAACGGTATAATTTTAAAGGTTTAGGATGGGAGCTGAGACAGCTATTTTTCCCATGTTGATATCTTTCAATACCGCCTGTGTGTTTTCAGCTACATTGTCCAGTTGCAGATGTGGAGTTACCACCAATTTCAGACCCTAAGCACGTCTGGACCTCTCATCTTGGTTGTAGCATTGGAGTTTAGCGTCCTTTGTCCCTCTCTTTTGGAGCAGAAATGCAGATTGCCAGATTTCCAGCAGCAATTTGCCAATTACTTTTCCAGACCTCTACCTCTTCAAGCCAATGGCTCTTTTCTACATGTTTTTTTTCTAGGAACACTGGTTTCTAATTAGGGGGAAAACATGAAAGAGAATGAGAAAGTGTTTCTAAAAAAATTTAAAAATATGAAGCTTAGGAGAGGTTTCATCTTGAAAAGTTAGTGCACAGTGAAGTTTTCATCGGCTTTGATTTAGCTGAGATGCTAATGGATGCTTTTTACTGCAGTTTATCCCCTTGTTCTTTGTGTTTTCTTTTAGTGACAATAATAACAAATTTGCCCTCTTCATTATGACAAAGTTTACTGATGTGGTACATTAGCTTCCTATTTTCAATTTCCAGGTCGCTTCTGAGGTTGTCAAACCAGATAATCAGCTGGCATAAATTATCATAGCTCCAGCGGCTGTGGGTGGTCTGTGTGCTGTCACCCAAAAAATGCTCCACTGGATTCCTAACACGCGCCTTGGCATGGCCTGTTGCTGTTAGAAAGGGGTTCGTTGGTTCGTTCTGAATTTGAAGTGCGCAAGCATTCATCCATGCTGGCTCTTATGCGTAAGAGTGCCTCTCTTCCGCGCATCTGCCAGAGTCCCTTGCCTATTCTGTAGGGCTCTGCTTTCTCTGCAAAACATTAAAGAAATACATTAAATAGAGAAGCATATTAAATAAAACAGCTAAAATCCTCTTGGATTGCTAAACCCAAGTGGAGAAAAGGCACAGGTAGTTTCTACCTCAGCATAAGTTGATTAACCATTTATTCACCTATTTACCACTGTGTGAAAACCACACGCTCTTTTTTCCTCATTGAAATTTTATTTCAAGATAGCCAAGTTAAGACAGCTAGTTTCCTTGCAAACCAGTGGTGATGAAAGTGGTGAAAGTGTATCTTTTGCCTTACAGCGTAATGAGAGAAAATCAGCTCTGTTGTGATATTTGGAGTAAATATGATGTCCTGTTGTGAGAAGTCAAAGGTTTGGGAATTACAATCTTTATCCCATAAAAAAGAAAAAAAGGTTTCATTAAAGCAATTGTATTAATATTGTATGTGGCCATTTACCATGTTTTTGTCTGTCTGTCTATAGATTTGCAGTTAACTGTTAGTGATAATGAAAATAGAAATGATTACAAATTTATATTAGCAGAAAATTAATATCAATTTTCAGTTTTGAATGAAAAATATTTAATAACTTTTTAATGAAGTCCTAAAGATTCATTTAATCTTTTTTTTTTTTTTACAAAGACAGAGAAATTATATCTGTAATATTAAGTCTGTCTTAATTCAATATTCAATATATATTGTATATATAAATAGAATGCATTCTGTAGCATTTCCTGGGCAAAAGCCCCAGTTAGGCAGGTTCAGATTAGCTTGGTCATCTGAGGTGACTCAGGCACTTTGGATGGGCTGCAGAGCTGGAAACCCTGGTGCTGACTTTATCTAGCCAGGACCCCACAGGCTGCTCCAAAAGGGCAAAGAGGCTCCTTCAGACCTACGAGCCTTTGGGTTATCTGTTGAAATGGCCAACCAAGAAGCTGATTCCCATCTTGCAAACCTCAGCTAAAATAGCAGAGTCTGTTTCAAATGTAAGCTCATGAAACAACTTAGGGTTATAAGAAGTTAGATCATGCTCATCCATAACAGCTCTCACTTGCACCGAAAGGTGAATAACCAGCTAACAGTCATTGCCAACAATTATTGTTATCCTGTTAAGGTATACTGGCAGTTCCTCAGTTTGAGAAACTTAGAATGAGCATTTTGAGTAAGATCACAGGGAAATATAAAGCAGATTGTCCGTTATAGAAGCTGAGGTCAATATTGTTTCTTTTTATTCCAGTGTTTTAAATTTTAAAACCATAGGCTTCTCAATATTTTTTAAAATACAGATTTTTGGCATATTTTTCAGCAAGGTCAAGATTTTGACTTTCAGTTTGAAATAGCCAAGAAATGCCATGTTGTCGAATGGGATGTGGCAGCAGCTTCTAGAAACCAAGGTTCTCTTGGACTTTAACAAAATTGTGATCTGCTTCCTGGAGCACAATCATTGACTAATGGCCAGATCTTTAAATTTCGTCTGTGTACACAAACAGCCTTTCTCATGAAAGGTATCATGGCAAAACTGTTAATCGTCTGTCTGGTAACAGAATACTTGAAATAGAAAAGTGCTAAAATCTCTTCCTAACTAAAATTTTTTCAATTAGTCGTTGTTACTAGATATGTAAGTAGATGTAATTACATGAAACATGAGTATTAATTTGCAGTGGGCAGCTATCATAAGCATAAGAAATTTTGGCATAGTTAAGAAGTACATACTTGCCTTTTTCAATGTAATATTGTTTTAGATATTCCAGGACTAACCGATGATAAAATGCTGGTGTATTTTCAGAGACCGCACACCACCCTCCACAGTAAACATACCTTTTTTAAACTCCATGCACAGTTGTTCTACTCACTTGTGTTCTGCAAGGAATCTGATGTAAATAATTGTTTGTATATAACATCATTCCCAAGCCTGGTGTTTTAGGAGAAGAAACTAAGCAATGTAGACCCTTTGTAGTCTAGTGTTGACACTCATTGGTGTAAGTGATGTCCTTTATGTTTGTATCATCATACCTCTTGTACATAGTGTTTATATTTAAGTTTGTGCTCACACTAATGCTATTCCTTATTTCATTTATCCACAGGACAGTGATATTGAGGCAATGGTCAAGTATTTGGAGAGTGTCCTGAATAATAGCTCTTTGGGTAAGATGATATCTCTTCTTTAAATGTAATGGAAGCAGTTATTAGCAGTCTGTATTCATCACAGTCCAATTATTTCCATTTTGCAACAAAATAACTCAAAAAATGTGATCTTATTGAAAATTGCTTCCTTAATCTACTGCAGAGAAGTATAAATATGCCAAAAGAAAAGGCATGTTTAAGTTATGTGCTTTTGTTGAAAATAATAGAGCCATAAAGCATGATGGTCAGAAGCGTGGAATGTTATAACAAAAGCTTTTAAAAACTTGGCTTCTTCCATCTTTTCTCTGGAGGAAAGTATTTAAGGATACGTAGGTTGTTTTATAGTTTCTAGTACTAGTAAGAATAACAGAAAATTAATTAAAATATTTGAATTTTTTTAAAAAAATTATGATCCAGGTTTGGATAATATTTATTTTATTTTACAGTATCTCATTACAGGCACAGAAAAATCACTGAGAATTTAAGCTTGCAATTTAATCCTAAAATCTCCTGCAAGTTCTCGCTATAATTTTAGAGTTTGAAAGCCTGGTTTCTCATGTTCTACCTAAAAGCTAAAAAGAAAACTTAAATGAAAGAAGGCTATTTACTGAGGCTGGCATAGTCACTGTCCTTGAAGACCACTGGGTTGGATTGTGCCAGCAGCAGCCTGCGTGTGGGTTGCATGAAAGCCCAGCTGGGTTCCCAAAGGCTCCCACGGGAACCGCAGTCTTGTTTAGCTGCCTCACTTACACTCATCCAGTCGGGATAAACCTGACTCAGTATTATGTTGTGGCTCTGACACGAGAATGTAGGGGAAGCCTGGGAAATCCTCCTTGTAGATGTTCCTCCAGTGTTGAGTTCTGTTTCACCTCTGCTCATGAGCATGGACTGATGGGAAGAGAGAACCAAAGAAGAAAAAGGATGAAAGGAGGTAATCAAAGCTGTGGCAGTCATAGTCTTGTAGCCACTGAATCACGTCTGGTCACCTGGGTGATCCTTAGGACTGGAGGAAGGAACATTCACGTCCAGTTTGTCTTCACACTAACAGATCCCACGGTCTTCAAATTCTGCACTCATTTATGTATTTGCAGCATCATTGTCTGCAGTGGGTTTGCAGAAGTGGAAATAGGGACAAAATTTAGCTCTATGGTTCAATATTTTGTTATTTTAATGAAAGAGAGGAATTGCCTTGAGGGCTTCTGGAATAACCCTGAGTATAAGCCGAAGTCAGACAGTGGTATTTATTTGTCTTCACACTAACAAAGAGACTCTTAGTATTAAAGAGACTCTTGTCTTCTTCTTTTTCTTTCAGTATTAAGATCAAGAAGATGCCTTTTTAATTTATAATATTAAAGAATTAAATTGTGCTTTAATCATTAAAAAAATCTCTGACCAGTCTGTGCTGAAACTTAAAACCTTTCTCCAAGCTGAGTTAGTAATTAGGTTTGTATGATCTGTTCCAGGCAAATATATGTGATGATAATAAGAGAGAAATCTGCTAGGGTCCCTTTTATCTTTGTATGCTCACTGTCACTGAGGAATTTTAAACATTTACTATTTTAAGTTAAGTCCCTGGTATCAATACAGGCTGGGGGATGAAGGGATTGAGAGCAGCCCTGCTGAGAAGGACTTGGGGTTACTGGTGGATGAAAAGCTGGACATGAGCCGGCAATGTGCACTCACAGCCCAGAAGGCCAATTGTATCCTGGGCTGCATCAAAAGCAGCGTGGCCAGCAGGTCGAGGGAGGTGATTCCGCCCCTCTACTCTGCTCTGGTGAGACCCCACCTGGAGTACTGCGTCCAGCTCTGGAGCCCTCAGCATAAGAAAGACACGGACCTGTTGGAGCGGGTCCAGAAGAGGGCCACAAAAATGATCAGAGGGGTGGAACACCTCTCCTATGAAGAAAGGCTGAGAGAGTTGGGGTTGTTCAGCCTAGAAAGGAGAAGGCTCCAGGGAGACCTTATAGCAGCCTTTCAATACTTAAAAGGGGCCTTATAAGAAAGACAGAGACAAACTTTTTAGCAGGGCCTGTTATGACAGGACAAGGGGTAATGGTTTTAAACTAAAAGAGGGTAGATTTAGACTAGATAGAAGGAAGAAGTTTTTTACACTGAGGATGGTGAAGCACTGGCACAGGTTGCCCAGAGAGGTGGTGGATGCCCCATCCCTGGAAACATTCAAGGTCAGGCTGGATGGGGCTCTGAGCAACCTGATCTAGTGAAAGATGTCCCTGCCCATGGCAGGGGGGTTGGACTAGATGACCTTTAGAGGTCCCTTCCAACCCAAACCATTCTATGATTAAGTTCTTCCAATGTCAAGCTACAAAGCTGCAGTTGGGATAATTTTAATGTGTTTGCTAACATTCATTTATACCTTGCTTTTTCTTCACTGGGCTGCAAATTCATGTTACGTCAAAATTTTCTGTATATGGTGCATTTTACGTAACTGATCACTAGCAAGTTGGTTATAGCCATGGGATTGCCAGTGCCAGCCTGTGCCTCATCTCTTGTCATCCCATGCCCGTAGTCCTTTACGCCTCATCCTTTGTCCCCACTTTTCAAGGCATCAGCTGTTGTACCAGACCTGTATTTTGCTACATTAATTTACTTACGTTAGTTATAAACATGTCATTCTGCACAGAATACTACTATCCATCTGAAAATGTGGGTTGTACGACACAAAAATAAGCGGAAATAAAACAAAATAGCCACAACTACCTGGTCATTAGAAGAACTGCTGTTACAGCTTAAGCGATTAAATCAAAGTTCCTGGCAGGTCAAGACAAGTTCAGACAACGCCTGAAGCCTTGCAAACTCAGGTCCAAGCGTGTGGCCTGGTACTAGCAGTGGCAATACCATATTATTGAGCTACAGAGGTACAACATCATTATAATAGCTACTCCTGAAAACAGTATGGATTTCATGGCAATAATAGGGCAGATGCAGAAATCTGGCCTGGCCAGAATTTCTTGTAGTGTCTTTCATTGTTAAAGGTATTGTGAAAAAATTATGTGCCATTTCAAGCAGATGCTAGAGAACATCTGAGTAGAATAAAACTAGAACTTTTTTTATGTCAGCAAGGGCTGTGATAAAAAGGATGCAATAAATATACATTGTTTTTCCACAGGTGGATTTTCTTTGGTATAAACCTCAGTTTATACTGAGGTAAAAGGGTACTTGCTGAAGGGTAAAAGGACTTCTGAAGTAACTGAGCTTTCTCATCAAGATTTCCCACTGAGTCACTGTGAATACCAGCGCTTTAGTGTGGTACAAGGCTCATTTTGGGTTGGCTATACAGCTCCATGTGGAGTATATTTGAAATAAGATAGTCCATGCTGATAAAATTTGAAAAATTGGGAAGATCCCAGAAAAGAACTGCAAAATGAAAGGAAGTTTGAAAAACTGGTTTTACAATTTACTAAATCTGCTTAGCTTAAAGGAGGAGAAAGTTAGAGGCAGTTGGGTCACTTTGTATTGTTTGTAAACTCAGGAAAATACATCTGATTCTAAGGAGCTTTTTAGAAAGCTTTGTAGAAAAAGGCATTGTAGGATCTCATATGTAGCAGTGAAAGCTGAAGAAAAATTCGAAATCCAAACAGAAGTCTATGATTCAGTGGAGATAATAGCTTCACAGCACATAAACGGCTTACCAAGAGGTGCAGTAGATGTCTATCACCAATTATTGGGTTGTTAGCAGAAATGTTGGTAGGAATGCCTTTGGGCCATAATGTATGAAAAGTCTCACCAGATAATCATAGTCACCTGTTTTAAATGTAAGTACCTGTGAATACA
>NW_008825493.1:1131574-1155263 GCF_000699105.1 Pygoscelis adeliae | reverse complement strand
ATCTTCCCTTCGACAGAGTAGAAGGATGCAGTGAGAGCCCCAAATTGGTGCTGCATGACGTGAGAGGACAGAGATCTTTTGCCCTTTTGCCCTATGTTGTTCTCTGCAGTACTAGGCTAGATGCTGGGAGAGTATTTGTCTTTGAAATACATTTAGAAAGCCACAGTACCTGGTTTTGACAAGTCAGTGCTCTTGTTGTTTCATTTGATTTTATTTAATGAATCAAGAATGATATATTGCATAAAAAATGCAAATAGTTATCTGGCCACTTTTTGAAGAAGCATAGTTCCTTGTTCTGTGTTGATGTATGGTTAGGCAAACTGCTCAAAGCTGGGTGCAAAATATATTGTTAATCAAGTAACAGCTTCTAAGAAAATACCTCTGATATAGAAGTTGGTGTGGGTTATGAATCACCCCAGGAAAAATTTTTGAGGCTGCTTGTAGCAACAATGTGAAAAGCTCTTGCCAGTTTTCACTGAGAACTCATTTTTTTTATGACTAACCACACCTTTGCAGCATCCTACAATCTGTAGTCCTTTCAGCTGCCTCATAGTACCCAGAAAATCATATTTAATGGAGAGGAAGATAGATATTAGTTTTCATGTAGAGAATAAGTTTTGCTTGGCCAACTGCCAATGTGGAGAGTAGACAAAGTACAAATTATTTAGCCTGAAATCCCAGAAAAAACAAGAAGGATGTCTTTAATAATGAAATGTTGGAGGAGAAGGAGATATTGTAGCAATAAATAGATTGAACCCACTAAGCGGAAAGAGTATGCTGAGCTCTTACTACAATGATATATCCTGTAATATTGGTAATACCAGGATTTAGCTGAGGCCTGTGGTTAAATGTACTCTTTCTTAAGAGAATGCAAAGATTATATTTGCCTTAGACCACTGGTGCTCAGGGCGTCAATTTTTTATTGCTTTTGAAGCCCAAAGCCCCACATCTGGACTTTAATTCTACACCAACTCAAAGAGGAGCCAGTAAGTCATGAGCATTGCTTTGCATAGTGCTTGGAGTTTCCTCAGGGCCACCCTGAGGATGGTGAATTTTCCAATGCTGCTAAAGTAATTGAATGCTTACAGACCCCATGTAAAAGTGTACGGATATGCATGTGTTGTGTTACAGTAAATGGTCGGGAAATGTTTTTGGCATCAATGGATGAAGTTATTGGTTGCTAGTAAGAATGGAGCTTGTCATTTTTCATCTTTTAAACTATGTTAACTATACCTCAGTTGCAATACTTAGGCACCAGACAACTGTTAGTCATTAGGTGTAAAGAGAAGTTAGGAAAATGTTTTAAAAAGTCAAATCATTTGTCCATAGCCAGATAACAGTTGGAAATCCATTTCTTCTGTGGTCTCTCTCCATCCCTGCTTCCTGTCTTCTGAATCCAGCAAAGTTCTGAATCCAGCAGACACTTACGGTGAGCGATTCAGTAGGGTTCCTCATGACAGAAAGTTTTAATCTCAATATTCATCCTTATGTGATCAGGATCTAGAATCATGTAAGGCAGAGGAGCTTAACTCCTGGGAAAGCCATGATTATGCATTCCAGGAAAGCATTCAGTACTCTCTGGGGGTGTCTATACCGCTCATAGCAGGAAGGTAGCTGCAAGCTCCCTCTGGCTGTATGTGATCAATGTTAATGCAATCCAAACTAAACACCAGCTGCGTCCAAGATAAAAACCCCTGCTAGGAGGGGAGAGTGTGTTCATTTAGACAAGGCATTGTGCTAAGGTGTTTGTGTGACTTTTGGCTTGTTCGTATCCTAGGCAGAGCCCTCCCGTGTCTGTTCAGAACCTGGGTGCTGTGTGCCACAGCCCACACATTTACGCAGGATGTAGTTCCACCATGGTATATGTTCTCCTCTTTTGGGAAGTGGAATTCTAATGCCAAATATTTTGCAAGAAGAAACTAAAATAGCTGCTTTGTTTGGCTTAGCAAATTGAAAGCTGAAGTAGGATCTTTTTTTCCCAATTATAAGCAAATGAAAGGAGTATGCAAAAGGGAAGGGAAGAACTGAGTAAGCCCAATGAAAGGACTGGCACCAGAGAAAAATGAGCAGGAACTAGCCAATAAAGAAGTTTTGCTGGGAAATTAGAGGAGCGATCTTAGCTACCAGGTCACAGTGAGGCTCTGGAATTGTCTTGCAATGGGAGCAGTAGGGGCAATAAATAAATAAATTCCTTAAGTTAAGCAGGAACTTGTGTGATATGATGGAATGGCAACATGAAATTGCAGGATATTTGAGCTGATAACCCTGACAGTCCTCTGTGGTTCAGCACTTCTGTGTTCCTGTGGATGAGTACCGCAGCGGTCTGTGAACATTGGGTCCTTAAATATTGCAACAGCCCATGAGGCCTGTAAACTGAGAGTGTGCATGTGTGTATATGCATATGTATATTTCTCACATATATGTATCTGTATTTACATACACAGATATGTTTTTATATATATACACACACATAAAAAGAGTACCTTCATCTGAAGGGGAAAGTGATGTCATAAGTTAAATACTTTCAGTTTACAGTAACGATCAAGCTAAAGGAGAGACTTGCCTGTTAGGAAGAAGCTTCTTACTCTTATAAATAAGTACAAGAACAATGGAGGAAAATACATATTGTCTAAGCAAATTTCATTTTGTTGACTATTTATCTGTCCCAGCACTTCCTCAAGTGACTGTGCTTTCTGTTGTAATGTAATTTCCTGTACGCTACGCAGAAGGAAAATTGTTGTTACAATTCTGGTGCCTTTAAGCTATAAATCTACTTGTCCCTCAGAAAGGAGTTGCCCTTAATGTGCATTTAATAATCTAATTAATCTTTAATTAATGTGGCACTACCTTGTGAGAAACAGGAATAGTCTTCCTCCTTCTGACTGCCCTTGACTCTGCAATAGAGCTCGGGGATGAAGGTGAATAAGGTTATGTGTCTGTGCATTGATTTGTAGGCTCGGGGACTGTCACCGGAGTGTCTCCAGGGGTGCCCCAGGGATTCAGAGCTCTCAACAGCACTATGGCTGAGACCAAACTGAAACGCATGAGGGAGTAAGTAGCATATTTATGTGTTACCAATACTCAGACAAAGAGGATGGATTTGAAAAACTGCAGAACACAGCAAAGAAAACCATGTGTTGTTTCCCCACTGCAAAAAATCCCTTCAGCAAAAAGAAGTGGATGGTAAGGTATTCTTTACAGACTGGATGCTACTTGCCTCCACAGAGGATGAAGGTTGGCTGTCACTTCTGATTGTTTTCTCGTAATCTGCACAATCACTGTCATCCTTCCAGGATCTAGCTTGCCTTCACTGCTGTCGGTGTCGTTCTGAACTTTGCTTTCTTTATTAGCTCAGCACATGCACATAAATCACCTGCAGATATCCATGTTCCCACCATGTTTGCTCCCTCACCCACACTTCATTCTTGCCTGGAATGAAAGACTAATGGATTTGTTTCCCATGATGATATGATGATTTAAACCAAACATGATTGCTGCTGTTGGCTGGGATTTTCAAATGAGACCCAGGAATTTACATGTGCAGCTCCCTTTGAAACTCATTGTCTAATTGCTTTCAGCATCATTGAAACCCCAGCTTTATTAATGAAGATTTCAGTGTCTTAAAACAAAGACCTGTGCTTCCTTTCTAGAATGTACTGATTAACATATCTTGAGCTTTTATCTTGATTCAGTAATTTCTGGCCTTCAAAGATTTATTGCACCCTAATTTAGGTACTGATCTGATAATCATAATGCTATGTGTTTTTTCTGCACTCAAATTTTCTTTGCAGTATTGCAACATTCAACGGATCTCAGATTGTGAAGTCTTTAAAAAAGGGCAGTTTTCTCTTGTGTGGGTGGACAGTGCCAACAATATGGTGGATGTTATCAGAATACAAATAAGTTCAAACAGTTAATACTAGTAGCTATTTAAGTGAATCCCCTGAAGAAAATGAATGCAACCACAACAGCATTGATGCCAATCATTGTTTAAAACAAATTACGGTGCCAAGTGCACTGTGTATTCAAGGGAAATACCAATCAGGTTTACTCCAAATAGAAGTTGTTCAGTTTTATGATATTTCAAGATGCAGCAGCTCCTAGGGTTTCACTTCATGGCTTAGCCTTTATTGTGCAACGAGTCAGCAGGTCTTACAGCCTGCCACTCCAATTGCTTTCCATTCCCTTTTCATGGAAAGTACTTATAAAAAAAAAAAAAATGCATCATGTTGTGAACTAGTTGCAAGGTGAGGTTGTTTAGTCAAAATGCCCACTAATCTTACAGCCGTCCCCCTGTGTTCTCATGGTTACAGGATAAACCTTAACTATTTGAACTTCATGGTCATTGCCTTTAGGGCTGAGGTGCGATTAAATCACTTCCTTCTTTCAAATTCTGTTTTTCCAGTGCTGTTTCATGGTTTTCACAGTTTGTTGGTTCTGATAGGTTAAGCACGTAGTGGTGGTTAAATGTTGAAAAATTTGGAAGTTCTGTTATGTGATCCTTTGGAAATGTTACATTTCAGAATAGTTTATAAACTAGCCATATGCTAATGAAAAGCCTGATTAACTGCAGTAATTCACATTTAATGCATTAAACTTCCTGATTTTGGAACACTTTCCTAGGCATTTCATTCCTGAATGAGAACAGTCAGCTCGGTCTGTAGGCCAAAGTAGGCCAATTGCACCCAACCGGCATCTTGAGAACTTCCAGCAGACCGTACCCATGAACGATTTTCAAGTTACATTCATTAAGAGAACAAATTAAGGGGGGGGGAGGGTATGTTTTGGGTTTGTTTGGGGTTTTTTTGGTAAATGAAGGTACAGATTTCCTTTTGTGGACTGTAATAGCTACTTTAAAGAAGTCTATCAAAATACTCAGGTTATTGCCCTTTCTCCTAAACATACTATGACCTTGTCATTTTCTGAATATGTAAAGGCGAGTGAGTACGTTAATTGCTTGGAAGTTAGGGTGTTAAGAAACAAGTGAGTGAGCACAATACCCTGCACACACATACGCAAGGAGATCCCTGCAAAGTCTTACACATGGCCAATCTGCACACAGAGCACAGTGGGGGAATTTTCAGTGGCGAGAAGGAAGTATATCTGGCTGCAGAATGATGCATGAAGCCTCAGCCGCTCTGCTCATCCCTCAGCAAACTTCACATGATGTGTTGTACTTCATCCACACAGCAGTGCCGCTTAGGCAAGGCTAATATAATTTAAAATTGTACTATTCAGTTTTACATAGGAAGCCACAGACTTATGGTGGGGTCTTCCAGTTGACAGCTTCTAATGAAAGAGAGAATGTGGTTTTTTTGTCATAAAGAAACTGAGTAGCTGGAGTTCTTAGGAGGAAACAGAAGAGAAGAGCCCTGGAGACAATGTGGAAGTGCAGTGAAATCTGTTTAGGTGGCAAGTCACTATAGGAACAGAAGTATGAAGGTTTGGGATCGGTGCCCTTTTCAGATGCTAACAGCAATAGATTCTGATGAGGGATATTCTCTTTCATGTCATGAATTGCTCAGAAAGTAAGCATTGTGCCTACACATTACAAGTAACATTAATGAAAGAAACTCTCATTAGTTCTGAAGAAATGGTAGATTCATGTAAAATAACATGGAGTCTAACAGCAAAAAGGCCTTTTAGCCATTTCTAATTGACACATGAATGATATGGGCTTGCAAACAACTGCAGCAGGACAGTCATTTGACTAGATGTGATGTGCTCATTGCTTGAGTCATCGCAGTGTGCTACACTGAACGTGTTCTTTGACAGCAGAGAGACTTGCTGTTTATCAGAGTGCCAATTTAGGTAGCTTCTACTGTATTCTTGTGCAGGGCTTTATACCTGTATTCATGTCAGAGGGAAGTTGTGCTAAAAGTCCTTACAGGAATGTAGAAGGAAGCCACGGATGTTCTTGAATATGGTAGGTAAGAGTCTTTTGTCTTCTCCTATTTTAAGTAAAACAAAGGTTCAGGGCTTAACTTATAGACAGCTTGATAGCGTTTATGATTCAGTCACCAGCTTTCTTCATTACAGTCCCTGAATATTTTCCCTGGCATCTTCTTTCCAATTCCCATTGCACTCTGTTCCAGCATTTTGAATTGCTGTCTTCTCAGTAAAAGTCATGATAAAATCGCCTACTCCAGTGACAACAATTTCTAGTTTGTTATACTTGGTATCACTATTCATTATAAAGTTTATAGCAGCAGAGATTTAACTTTACCTTTCAAGTGGAGTTCATTCTCTCCGCAAAGATTTCTACTTCAGTGCTCATCATTTCGATATTGGGATCTTCTGCAGCGTTGATAAGAAATCTCTGTTTCTTGAACTAGCTCTCTCAAAGGTTATCTGAGCTTTTTCTCATTATGCTCCTTCCCAGCCTTGCATGTTAACAGTGGGAAGTCAAGCAAATATATAAATCAGAGTTGTGTGACTCATATTCCTCTGTCCTGGTTTCAGCTGGGATAGAGTTAATTTTCGTCCTAGTAGCTGGTAGAGTGCTGTGTTTTGGATTGAGCATGAGAACAATGTTGGTAACACACCGATGTTTTAGTTGTTGCTAAGTAGTGCTTACACCAGGCAAGGACTTTTCAGCTCCTCATGCCCTGCCAGCCAGAAGCTGGGAGGGGGCACAGCCAGGACAGCTGACCCAAACTGGCCAAAGGGATATTCCATACCATATGACATCATGCTCAGCATATAAAACTGGGGGAGTTGGCTGGGGGGATGGTAACCGCTGCTCGGGGACTGGCTGGGCATCAGTTGGTGGGTGGTAAGCAATTGCATTGTGCATCACCTATTTTGTATATTCTTTTATCATCATCATCATTATTATTATTATTATTATTATTATTATTATTATTTTCCCTTCCTTTTCTGTCCTATTAAACTGTCTTTATCTCAGCCCATGAATTTTACTGTTTTTTCCCCGATTCTCTCCCCCATCCCATTGCGGGGGGTGGGGAGTGAGCAAACGGCTGTGTGGTGTTTAGCTGCCTGCTGGGTTAAACCACCTCAGTCATTTTGGCACCCAGTGTGGTTAAACCACAACATCCTCATATTGGGATTTTAGGCAGAGGAATCATGTTAGATGCAGGAAACAGGAGGAACTGTTTCTTGGTATTTTCTGTCCTGGCCACCATCTCATTCTCATGGTGGTTCCTTGTCCATGGTACTGGGTAACTTGGTGCATGTCTCAGTCTGAGAAGCTCTACTCTCACATGCTCTCCAGAGCCAAATTATCTTCACCAGAGAGATCCATGAGGAAAACCTGATGTCAGTTCCACTGATATATCCCTATAGAGACTTTCCCACTATACATCTCAGAAATGAACCAAGCTGTTCTTCAGAAGCAACGCCTCAAGCCAAAGCTTTTTTTCCCACCATCAGATCAAATTGTTAAACCACCTATTCTTTTTTTTCCCCTGAGGTCCATACAGCTTGTCAAAGTCTTCTTTACAAGATGTCAGAAGCTTTGGCAGTACGCATTGCCTGAAGGATTGGCTTTGTCCCTAAGGAAAGGCTTTAGAAGAGTCATTGTAGCAACCACTAGCTTGTTTTCTGTCAGCTTCTGAAAAACTTAGTAGGCAAACCCAAAGCTTTCTTCAGGCTTGGACTAGCAGCACTGATAGCTTATAAGAGGCTAAAGAGCTCAAAATCTACATTAAAAGAGACAGACCCAACTTGTTTAGATCTCTAGCTGAAAAAGTTTTTCTGCTTCTTTTCAGCTTACTCTATCTTATTCTGAGGCCCTTCTTTCCAAGTTTTTGACCACCTCAGCCACAATTTGACCACAATGAAGGGCCTGGCAAAAGCACAGAAGCCTGTGGAAAGTCTTATGATGCATGCTTGACATCTCAAGTCTGTGCAGGGTTTTCATGATCTGAAATGGAAAAGTGAAGGTGAGAAATAAGACAAGTGTGTGCAGAAATTTGTGGACAAGAACAAGCCTTCTTAGGGGTTTTGGTGCAGTTGGCTATATTCACAATTGCACCTCCCTATGTTAGGTAGTATTTGTATCCCAGGTGTCCAGTGAGTGGAGGCTTCCCCTTGCAGCCTCTTCAGCACTGTAGTCAAAATTCATTTCGTGGGCTTTATAAAATCAGGATTTGTGTTTTACAGAGTAAGGCTAGTTTTTGAATAATGGAATAGCTATGGAATAGACTGTATATCTTCTTCTCTCTTTCTTGAAAATATAAAGAGAAATAAAAACGTAGGAAATGAAGAAAAAAGCTTAGTACAGAGTGTTTTGTGCTCCTTTGTGGAGATATCCATGAATATATACAATGAGTCACTTTAATAGCTGTGAACTTTAATATGCAGTTTAGAATTCAATAAAATGTATGTCAGTAAAAGGAAAAAGCTTTTATGCCCCAAATTTTAAGTAAATTAAAATCCTTTAGCACAGCAGTAAGCACCTCTTAGTCAGTCCCTGAAGTCTTATACACAGCAGCATTCCATGATCAGGCAAAAGACTTCATCATCACCTGCTGAGCGTAAGTAAAGCCATCTTTCAGAAGTCATGGAGAAAAGGCATTTGGTGATATTTTTATTCTGTTCCTGTGACTGCTCATAACACTATTGGTTTAGACTCATGAGCAGTATGCATATATGCTTCTTGTGCTTGTGATGTTGGCATCAAATGTATCATTTATCTTAAAAATTTGGAAAGAAAGGTCATACTGAAGTCATTGAATAGGCACTGGATATTCTTTAAGATAAGTAATCCTAAAAATGCCTGAAGTATAGAAAACTTTTTGTACATTTATTTCTGCACATTTTTTAACTATTGCAGTAAAGAAGCTGATGCTTTGATTTAGTGTTTTATTAGATGTTGGGTGGAGCTTCCTAAGGGCCAGCTCTGAGCCTACTGAAACTGGTTTTGTTACTGACATCATTAAGGGCAGCTTTAGGTGAAGGCAAAAGCAACAAATGTAGAAAAGCTAATAAGGTTTTTAGACTTCCATAAAAAAAATTCTCAGTGACCTTTTAATTGCTATTGACACTCATGTTGAAGGTGTCATGATGTAAACATGCATGAGGAATAAGATGTCTTCTCACAGACAAAAGACAAGGTAGGGACGTTTATTGACACTGTCTGAACTATGACCGTTTTTTGCAGACGAATAGAGGACAGTATTCTTGAAGGTATTGATCCTGAAATGTTTTTGAGCATGAAATTTCCTCTTACACACGCTGCAGTTGTTCTGTTCAACACTCCATTTTCTGGTAATAATTTCTGTCTGGTGATCCCAAGACATCTTACAGCATAACTGTAGCTTTTTGCTTCTCATGGGCTAAGCCAAAATATTACTTACACATCCATCCTCCCTGTCACAGTCTTTCTCACACCTCATTTTTAAAGCCCAGTCTCCATCTCTTAATTGTTTACGGCCAAATGACCTCACTACAGAAACACATTAAACAGCTTAGCCCAGAAAGAGTTTCTCTTTCTTTTACTGTTAATCTATTTCAAGATAATTCCAGTTACCTTCCAGACCCAGATTTGAAGGTCTGAAGTATTTTGGTTTTGCTGTTTGCTTTACAAGCAAGTGAACAGATAATACAGTAAAACTAACCGGGAACACTAGGAGACTTGAACCTGCCTTTACGTGACCAAGCTGGGAACTCGGTTCTTGGCTCCTGTCAGGGAGAAGTGAGTGAATGCTCCCGGCTTGTGAGTCATTGCTGTCCCAAGGCAACGACTGAGAGAGAAAGTGGGAATGGGTGAATCCTGGGCTCTTCCCGCCTAAGAAGAAATGAAGGTGAGCGAGGCAGTGGCTACTGCCCAGAAGAGTAGGAGTCCTCTGCAGCAGAAGCAGTAGTCCCCCCTCAAGGCTGAAGCTGGAGCTGATGGTCTAATTCCCCAGGCATTTTCCATGGGTCTTCATTCAACTTTTCTTCCTGTTGTCCATGCTG
Organism: Pygoscelis adeliae; assembly: GCF_000699105.1. Classification (NCBI taxonomy): domain Eukaryota; kingdom Metazoa; phylum Chordata; class Aves; order Sphenisciformes; family Spheniscidae; genus Pygoscelis; species Pygoscelis adeliae. The sequence goes on along the minus strand of NW_008825493.1, from coordinate 1,145,342 downwards.
TTCCCCTTTCCACAGCAAAAATGGGCTGCCTCTCTTGCTGTCTTGGCCCTCTGTTTCTTATACTGCTCCTCTCCATCCTGCATCTGGGGATGGGAAGAGCACGTCATCTGCAATGCCATCATTTCAGCAGTTCTTAGCAGCTTTACATTTGTTATAATGCACTTTGAAATGAATGAAGAGAACAAACTCGGTAGCTAGAGTGAGTGAGTCTATTAGGGCATGATTAAACTTTGATGTATTTTCTTGGGATGCTCATCCTGGTGCCCATTTTGCACATTACTTGAACCCCAGGTCCAACCCTTAAAATAAAGTGTAAAATTTTGTGAATTTACTTAGATATGTAAAGAAAACTCAGACTTCTTCAGCTTCTCTACTGAGCAGCACGTCATAGATCCATGAGCCATTCTGTTATCCTGAATTTTTAAGGGTTTTTTTTTTAATGTGGACAGTAATGTCATAATTGCTTTAGCACTAGAGAGAGTTTTTATCCAGTTTGAAAATTGCATTCCAGTAGCAAAACACATAAAATTGTAAGTATAGACTCACTCATTTTAAAATGTCAAGTAGCCCCGAACACTCAAAACATTAGGAGAATTAGACTAATACATCTTCTTGTTTTGCACAAAAAGCATGATTTCCCTAGTTTCTCGTGCTGTGCATACATAATGCGTAGATTGAGCTGTTCAGTTTTCTAGCGCCTTGATTTTGTCAATAGTTTGCAAATGTGAGAATGCTTTCACGCGGCATTAATTATATAGTCTGCTTTCAATACGGAACCACTTGAAGAATCTTGACAGTGTTTACTAGATGCAGGATTGTGACCTTGGGAGGTTTACAGAGGCACTTTGGAGAAATATAGGTAGGGAATGCGCAAAGGGCATTCACCAAACCCTTGCCAGGGCTACTGATGTCTACTGTTTCCCGCATTGCATGTCTTCATGTCTTCATCTGCTTGATACTCTAATACTGTACTTGTCTGTAAGAAACATCTGTCCTTTTCCTTCTTTCCTTCACCACATTTTTTCTCAATCATCACATAGTGATTTCTTTCTTTTGTATATGTAAGTCGTTAAGGTATACAGCTCTCATTCCCCATGTGGAAGGAGGCGAGCAATGCAGAGTTGGTATCATAAAAAATAGCCCATGGGGTAAAACACCAGAGACCAGGCAACATGCAAACTATCTTGCGTGAAGGAGAGGTTAGCAGACCCAAACCACCACATTTACCATCACTCCAAAGGGAGCAGACACTGCAAAGGGTGCAGCAGCGTCAGGGGTGGCTCTGTCACAGGTCTGTCTCATTCTGCAATGAACCTCCTTGCTGAGCAGCTTGTTTTTATGAGATGTTGGTCGTCAGAGTTTGGAGATACCAAACCAACTGTACTACATTTACAGTACTACACGTACTATGTTTACATTAGCCAGACATGGCCAAAGATTGTGACAAAACCAGAGAATACTAGTACTTGCAAGGCCTAAGCTTGCTCTTAGTTTTAAGGTAACACATTAGACATGTATGTCCATTAACATTTTTCTGCAGGACAATGAAAGGAGCTGAGTACTGGAAAAATACACTTTAGCTTAATGCCAATTTTTCTGGTTCAGTGATGTTTCAGAGCGAGCTTGGGCTTTATCTTTGTGAATCTACTAGCTGAAACAAGTTATTTAGATAGTGTACTATGATTGTTATGTTTCTGTAAATGTTAATAGAAATTTTCATTATTCTTTTATATGCCATATTTTCAGGCATCTAGATGTACAATTATTTGATTTTCCAGGAAATTTGAGACAGAGGAATGACCAGGGTCCTATTTTGAAAAGTGTTCAGGTATTAAATATTTACTTTTGGGGAAAAAAATAAAAGGACTAGACCTCTATCTGCCTCTTTAAATGCCTAAATAGCTCTGTGAAGCTTGTCTTGTTTTCATGAAGAGCCAGAAGAAACTGAATGCATAAACTTTTCTAGGCCTGTCTGAAAATCATAGATCTACTGTCCATAGTTGGTAATTGCTTTTCTTTCTTTCTCTATAGCATGGTGTAGTCACGGAATTGTATGGCTCTGCCAAAATGTGAATTGGCCTTAGTCCTGTTTTGTGCTATGAAATTTTTCCAGGGCTACAGATGTGGAAAGGGACCTGAAAGAAGTTGTGGACTTAATCCACCTACATTCAGGCCCCTTCGAGTGGATATAGATGTGAACTAAGCCCAAATGGTTGATCTACAAAAACTTTACACAGTTATTTGTGTGTATATGTTAGTATCTATTTTTATGTGTACATATATACTTGTCATAACTGGGCATCTCAGGATCCACAGCAGTTGGGTTTTTTTTAACTTTTCAAATGTTTTCTTTTCGATTGGATTACTTAAAAATACTATTACTTTTATGATAACCTTGTATGGTTGTTTAGCATAGTTCAGTGCTTGAGTGCTGCTTCATCTCCTTCTGTTCCTGTACAGTACACAAGCCCAGCTGAAGGTTTCGTTAGTAAATTACTTGTGATGTTTCTATCAAGAATTGTCCAGCTCCATACCAGCTGATTACATTAACCTCTCCATTGATGCACTTGATGTGTTGACAGCCTTTTAATGAGACTGCCTTATTGGTAACTCAGAAATGCATTGTTTTACATCCAATAGTAATATTTAATACAATATGGCTAAAGGCAATGCTTGGATTGAGCAGAAATATATGTTGTAATATTTAATATTATGATTGTTTCATTGAAATGCATGTCTGTATCTTTCCTTTGTTTGATGGGCACATTGTTAGTTTTATAACTGTCATTTTGGTGTGCGACCCTAAATCAGGAGAGAACGCCCCCCAAATTCAAGCCATGGAAAAGGAAATCAGCATTAACTCTGAATTACCACACAGCTGAATAAAAAGATTGCAATTATATTCTTAAACTCTTATGAGAGCTGTATATAATTATTGACTTTTCAGAGAGAACTACTGTATACTTGCATGCCCACATTCAAGATGCAGCTGTATATTGTGCTGCTTTTCAGACACAGCTGTCTAAAACAAATGCATTGATAAACAAAACAAATGGCATCAGGTATGTGTCAAATGTGCCTTGAATTTTTGCTTGATCTTGATCAGTGATGCTGAATGAGTTAAACTGATGACTTTTCAAAGATTCTTTGTATGCCGTGACACTGTTAAAAGCCAGGATGATGTTTAAAATAATTTTAGCAAGGCTAGGAAATCTCAGATTGTGTATAAAGAGACTGCAGCCCGGGGAAGTTGTTCCAGGTAATTCTTCATGGGCATTAAACGGTATCATTTTCACCTGTCTTAGCTCCTGAAGAATAGCTCTGTATAAGCAAACTTGTTTCCTCTCTCATTTTTAATATTGGCAGTAACTTTCTTAATATAGGAAGACTTTAAAATTGCAATATTCAAGTTTGATTTAAATGACCATGTTTTGTTGTGATTTGTTGGGGGTTTTTTTGTCTGTGGGAAAAACTAAAAAAACATTTCCTCTTATGACAAACTATATTCAAAATTAGTAGTAGCTAGAATTCAACTAGCAGCTTTAAATTCTCATTAATGCTTCTTCCAAGAGCAGATGTCAGCTTCAATTCCTATTTTACAAATTCATTTATGTCAGAAAATGAGATGCATGGAGAATATTATTGTTGATATTTCTTCAGCTGTGTGTCTACAGCTTTTAATAATAAGATCCTTCTTAGCTCATGGGAAAACATGTCCTAAATATGCTTTAGATTTTGCAGGTCTTAGAAGTAGGACATCAGAGAGTTTTGTTTGCAATCAAATTAAGGTGCTTTAATTCAGGAATTATGAAGTAATTAAGGATGAATTATGAAAATTATCATTGTGTCTTCAAGTGAAGAAATTTTCATTCAGCAGTAGTATGATGAAAGTCAAAGTCCATTAAGGCCTGAAGGTGAAGGTAGGGGCTAATACTCAGATTTTCTTTTACTAGCTTTTATATAATAACTCTTTCCATTTCTTTCTTTTTTTTTTTTTTTAAATAAGCCCTTTTCTTAGACTTTCCTATACTTTTCACATTCCCAAGATTGAGCAGCTGTCAGCACTAGAAAGGTATTGCCCTACCTTTCGAAATGAGATGGTAAAAAAATAAATCATGGAACTTAAAATGCACTTCTCCTAGGATATCTCAAAGGGTCTTTACAGAGCAACAGACAAGCATTGCTGCAAATGCAGTTTTGAACCCAGAGCCGTTTCTTCCAAGTTTCAGAGTCAGTTATGCCAACATACCGACTGAGAGGAAAGGGACCTTTTGTGTTGTAACTGAGATAAACCTGTCTGTACACTGAACCATGAGATGCTGTAGCAGATATCCTAAGATTTTCTGATACAGTTAGAAAACAATATCTAGTATGAGATCAAAGATATGTGATTTCCTGATTCTTTTGCAGAGTCATTTCAGGAGATAAATGTAACCATCTTTTTCACCAAGATTCATGTTACTACTGGTTAGCTGCGAAGTGGCACGATTGTACTCTATTTTAAAGAGAAATATAAGGTTAATAAATTAATGCTTAGAAATAGCATGTTCAGGGACAAATCAAAGTTGGATGTCTTGATGGGAATGCTAAATAACACTGCTGGACTCCATAGGGATACCCTTGAGTTAGAGAGAACAAAATTCAGTGACATCTGCTGAAATTATTCTTTCAAAGATCCCTGCACTTGCTTTTATACCCCATGAGCCCTAATCACGACAGATTTGCCTCCTACTTTACAATATGCTTGTTGGTGTAGGATGCAGGCAGCCTGGCTGCATCCAAAAGGATAAATAAATGCCCACTGGAATGGATATTCCATGTCCACAAAGCTTCTTTTTTAAGGTTTACATTGAGGTAGCCGTGAGTAACATTAGTATTTTGAAACAACTGAATTTTCTGTGGTTGGCTTAGGAGCTGTGTGTTTGTTGCCTGCTATGGCAGAGGTGAGATGTTACTGCTGATGCCTGATCCGGAGGGAGTTATTCTGGTGTGCTCAGTAGTGACTTGTGCAGAGCGTGGTGACTCGGCAGCTGCAGAGCCTCTCCTTGCTCCTGAGCACGGACCACACTGTGGCTCCCTGGAGGCACTAGTGAAAACTCGGTGTTTGCGAGCAAAAAGTGCCGCTTCCCTTTGGGGGTGGAAGAGCGAGAGCAGAATGGTTTTAAATGATAGTTGCTATCATGCTGAATGACATTTCAAAGTGAGAAGCTGAAAACTCCCCTAGCTGCTGATTTGTGTCATAGTTATCCTTCAAGGCAGGTGTCATGGTTTAACCCCAGCCGGCAACTAAGCCCCACACAGCCACTCGCTCACTCCCCCCTGGTGGGATGGGGGATTTTTTTTTAGAAGTGAGAAAACTCGTGGGTTGAGATAAAGACAGTTTAATAGGTAAAGCAAAAACCGTGCATGCAAGCAAAGCAAAAGAATTCATTCACTACTTCCCATCGGCAGGCAGGTGTTCAGCCATCACCAGGAAAGCAGGGCTCCATCATGCATAACGGTGACTTGGGAAGACAAAACGCCATCGCTCCGAACATCCCCCTGCTTCCTTCTTTTTCCCACAGCTTTATGTACTGAGCATGACGTCATATGGTATGGGATATCCCTTTGGTCAGTTGGGGTCAGCTGTCCCAGCCGTGTCCCCTCCCAGCTTCTTGTGCACCCCCAGCCTACTTGCTGGTGGGGTGGGGTGAGAAGCAGAAAAGGCCTTGACTCTGTGTAAGCACTGCTCAGCAATAGCTAAAACATCTCTGTGTTATCAGCACTGTTTCCAGCACAAATCCAAATCCTAGCCCCATACTAGCTACTATGAAAAAAATTAACTCTACCCCAGCCAAAACCAGCACAGCAGGCAATGACAAGCTGTTGGGAGATATTAACCCAGCTGCTAACACCCATGGAGGAGTGCAAACTTAAGCATTAATCTTGTTTTGTGGCTTTTGTCAGTGTTGCATAAAGGTAGGTGTATTGTAATCAATCTCCAGACCAGAAAGGAAATGTTAATATGTAGCTAGTAGCAGAGTATTCAAAATAAAGACCCAGGGGATAACAGAAAATTCTTTGTTCACCCAGGGAAAGATTTACAACTTCCTCAGCCAGTTGAGAACACAACCTTATTATATTGTCAAATTTTAGTAATTTTGCACTGATGTGTGATAAATCAACTGCAAATCACCAGATAGCCTGATAAATTCATTTGGGCCCAGATTCACTAAATGACTTGGAACATTTTTAGACACCCTGAGTATGAAATTGCAGTTCTCAAGGCTCCTGTTTAGCTCCCCTCTAATGCTGGCAGTAAGTCAAAGTGGTAAGTGCCTATGATTTTGCTTGATAGAAACTTACTCTTGATAGAACCAAGTCCCTACCTCATGCCCAAACCCCATCATTATCGACAAATCAGATATCTGTCTCCCTCTACAGCCTTTGGGGCTTGTTCCAGTTAATTTTCTCTAGGCATGGGTTGTGTGCTGCACAAAAGCTGGCAGCAAGAGTAATTTTATTTCAGACGACAGCTTCCATGGATGACAGTGTGGGGACTGGCAATATCTGCTGTCCAGCCAGTAGGTTGGTGGTCGCAGCATGCCTCCAGGCTATGGAGGTCCCCAGACCTGTGCCTTCTCTGCCTGGAGCATTGGGACTGCTCTCTGCAGCCAGGAGTGAGGGAAGTCAGGGGTCACTGTTGAATCTCTTGCAGTTTGCAGTGAGAAAGCATGCTCTCTGGGCACTCACTCACACATGGTAGCCCGGATTTCAGTCCCAAGGACTGAAGGACTCCAAGGACTGCTCATATGATTTTATCTAGGACTGTTTCATGCAAATAATGTTTGCATATACTTCCAGTATTGTCCTTAGTCCTCAGTCTATCCATAGTTATCCTCCATAATTGCTCATTCTCTTCTGTCCCAATACATCTGCTTTCATACAAATCAGAATGAAGGTGAAGGAGAGTCCTTCATCCCCCAATCAGACTGGTGATTATGGTACTGCTCTGGGAGGTGTGGGTTTGAACCTTGTTCTTCCCCCAGGTTTCCAGCTCTCTGGGTGAATGCTCTAGCCACAGGCTCTGGGATAAAAGGAGACAACTGGGTATCTATGTGGTCATGATGAATTGCAGCGAGTCCTGGGTGGGCAGAAGTGATTCCCAACTTTACTAAAGCCAGACAGATGTCAGATTTAGGATATGCCTTTCTTCAGTTGTGGTGGGCTGTCGTTTTGGGTCAATGCCTTTCTGGGCTGCCTGCATTGTACAGGGAGCATAGGGTTCAACCACAGAGCTGTGAATTTCATTGCATGAACAAGATGCTGAAAAGTTAGGAAACACGGTGCTCAAATGCCAGCAATGAATCCCTCCATATATCTAAGCCTCTGTAACACAGTGAAACAAGAGAAATAACAATCTGAGATATGACATTAAAGTATATTGGTGTATATCATCCTGGGTCAGACCCTTGGATGGTAAAGCCTGATGTAACTCCTTTGATTTCAGCATAGTGAGAAATAATTTAGGGCAGTGTGGGATGGGGTTCTGGCCCACAAAGTTTGTCACAGTAATGAAATCCCAGATGTCAGGTATCCCCTTTGCTCATGTAGTCTTGGCTGAGAAAGAGATGATGGCTCATTTCTGGTGGAAAATAGTGAATTTGTAGGTGAGTGAGCTATAAGATAGCACAAAGAGAGTAAATGCCAGTAAATCAGAAAACATGGCCAAATGGGAGTGTAAATGGGAGCTCTGTATTTGTTCTCACAACGTATTTGGTGGTAAGGCTTTTAACCATTTCAAAACGGTAAAGCAGGTGTCGCATATTTCATGTGAAATAGAAGTAACTATAAACAGAAGGGCAGTGCGAAATCCATGATTGTGCCTCTGTAGGACTTCACATGGATGGACAAATATCCCCTAGCACAGGATCAGGGCCATAATGGGCAAACCTCGCTTTCCAGGAAGCCACTTACCCCCTCCCTCCATCAGGATGATAGATTCACTCAGTAATGTCTATTTGACATTTACTGTCTTAGATCCCACACTCCTGCCTCTGAGACAGAAAATGCATGATGTGGTAGCAGACTCATATTAATGCAGCTCTCAAGTCCAAACAGAGCCTGATGTCTTCTTTTGTAAAAGCAGGTTATAATTTTTGTTACCTACCCCTTAATTTTCAACCTATGAACATTTTTCCCTTAATTCTATTGTATCAGCTATTATACAGATTAGCTGATTTGCATGCTCTGCCAAGCTTAACCAAAAAGATTCAAGTCTGCAGGTCACATTTATTAACAGAAGCAATACTCTCGAGGTACATGTTTGCTTGATTTTTCATCTTTAAATAGACAGGACTGCCAAAAAATTAAACATACTTGTCTAAGAGGGAGAGGGGAGTCAGTAAAGGCATTGATGAAGTAGCAGTGATTTCAAAATAGCTTCTCATGTAGTGATTTTTAACCATTGGAGAGAAATACTGTGGTATTTCTGATGAAGCTTTGTGAAGAAATGAACATTATTTGACAAACAAATCCCTGTTTAGCTTTCTGTGCTAATTTAATCCCTAGGTTTCCAGTGCCTGAGAATTAATAACTTCCAACAGTTTTAGTTTTCCCATAAAAAGCACCATTGGTAGAAAAAAAAGGGCAGTTTCTAGTTACGGGAAGCAGGACTGAGTCAGGTCTGGACCTGCAGAGATTCCAGCTTGGCCCTGTGGCTTCTAATCCTGGGTCTTGGCTTTCTCTGCCCCAAGTTCCCGATCCACCTCTGGTCAGGAGCCAGCAGGAGGTGTAATGTGTAGCTGAAGGGGGGATCACAGCTGGACATGACCGAGCTGAAGAAAAGCAGTGAGAGCAGGCAGGTTGTGAGAAGTGTCTCCTCCTTGTGAGATCAGAGATGTCACCTAGGATATCCTTCAAGCAAAACTGCCGTATTAGATGTATTGTCCATTTTTACCAGCTGTAGGTCCTACGATATGTAACAGCAGGATTTTTCAGAAGTCTTTTATATGCTAATAAGGTGATTCTGTATTACTGAGGAAACTGTATGCTTTCATATCAAATGACGTTTGAGAAACAATAAACTAAAATTCTTCGCAATGGTTTTCTAAGGATGGAGGAATTTACACAATGTGTGAATTTTACTGGCTGCAATCTCACTGTAACGATGTTATTCCTCAGCAACAACAGGATGACACAGATGAAAAGCAGCCACTCCTTTAGGTGAATTATGCTATTGGGTTAGAACACTTGGCCTTGCCCTGGTGTTAGACACGTAGCAAAATCAGTACAAAATCAGCAAAAAAAGTACAAATAGAGTATGTGATGTTGCTGGGGAGCAGTGTGCAGGTTTAACCATTTAAACTGCTTTTGGGAAGTCTTACGCACGCTCACTCTGAACCCACCTGCAGAGTATCAGGGTGCTAAGCCTTAATGCTGGCACCAGAAGACAACTCCTATCCCTTTCGCTACTCCTGTATGGCTCAGAAAGGGTGATCCCTGGCGTGGCCACGAGCTGGGCATGTCCCGGTTCCCTGCTGCCCTCTGCCCTGGGCGCTGGCTGCAGAGCCTGCCTGCAGACAGCATGAGCCCAGGGCTGTGGGCAGCTCCCGGCGGGCAGTGGGCACTGCCCTGCAGGCGGGAAGACATGCTCTGCTCATGCCTGAGGCTGTGCCGGCAAGCGCACCGTGTGCGGGAGTGGGGAGCTGCTCAAAGCCCCCCTCAGAGACAGTGTAGCCATACCTGTGAGACAGCAAATGCTGTGAAGGCATGTTAATCCTTTATAAATAATAGGCAGCTCGCTGCTGGGGTGATAAATGAGGCAGTTCCCATCCTGGGACAACTCTGGGATCCATCCTCCCAGTTTTCCATAGTCTAAATTTGTAGAGAGCAGTGTGTGACAGAGACTCAGTGGAAAGGGAACATGAGCGCAGATATTCAGGCTGAAATTTTGGAATACTATACGGTTCACTTCCTAGTACTTCCTTTTTGTCTAAAAGAATTTCCACCAAGCAAAGTGTTAAGGCATCAAATATTTTAACATGCTACAGACACAATATGTGTAATGCTTGAGAAATATGTGAGAGCATTAGAATCTCAGATACCATTATTTTAGTATGGAAGAAAAATTTGTCTGAGAAACTTTGTTCAGATATGCTGAGAAGCTTTACAGAAGAAGTCTTCATGCCATGATGGATTTCCTGAAAAAGGAATTATTGTCCCACCTAATACTCTCGAAATCCTAGCAAAATGCTAGTGGGAGGATAGGCTGCTTGCCGCAACTTTACCTAACCAGAATAAGACATTTTTTAATGCAAATTGCAGATGTTCCTGCAAGGTGATCCCAGTTAGTCCAGCTCACTTTCTAACTAAGTGAAGGGCATCATCACCCCTAAAATGTGCAAGACTGACACTCAAAAGACAATCAAATCTCAACTGCTCTAACATACAAAAGTTTAGTGAAAGAAAACAACACAAATCCTGTGGCAGACATGTGCAGAGTGGGCAGGTAGTTTCTGATACGCTGAAGGAAAATTACTCTGATATTTTAATCAAAATATTATGAACCCATCACTGAGTGGAAAATTTTATGTTACCTGTGGCTTGTGATACATGAATTCAAAGATGTTGCCTTTAGAAAAAGAAGTTCTGTTCATTGTCTTGCAGTTTGCAAATGGATATTCTTTATAAATCAACATTAAGATCCTGTGAGAGTATTCTTTGTCACTGAATTACAGATCCGTCTTCTCATAACACTGCCGTAGGAAAAGAAAAAAGTGACAGTTAGTTCATGCTGATCTTGTACAATGGTTTCCTTGTTATTTGATAGAAGCTAAAATAAAACAATGAATCCTGAAATGTGTTTGTTCGCATAAAATGCCACTGGTGTATGGCTGACTGGGGTTGCTCCTTTTGGTTTTGATGAAATCCAGAGGCAATAATACATGTGTGTATACCAGGCTTGCTGTAGATAAAAAGGTATGTCAGATCTGGCATGAAAAGGAGTCTTGGTTTGTGGTGATGATGATGGTCATGCTTCCCATGACTTTACTATGGCCAAGTGTTTACTCCTAAACTCTTTGTATAACAGGCAATCATAGAGAAATTCCCTAGGAAACTTTACTTCCTTGTACTGTCAGACAAATAAGGTGCATTATTATATCCTTTTAATCAAAGGTAGCTACAAAATTTAAAAATATCAGTACCAGCTATTGCTTGTATTAATATATAATGTGAGTTAACTTTTACTTGAGCTTTATGTAAAATTTATCCCCAGATCTGCCATTGGGAAGCTGGGAGCGGAGGTATTTGAGGCAGTGTACAGCTATCTCAAAGAAGCGAGACAGCAGAATGCTAGTGAGGAGGAGATCAGGAGACGCCTGGAGAACCTGGTTTCTAGAGCAAGCGATTGCTTTGAAGTGGATCAACTTCTCTACTTTGAGGAGCAGCTACAGGCTTCAGAAGCCCGTCTTCAGCTATAAAATGTGTGTCAGTAACAGCGCGGGAAACGGCAAGGAGGAGTGAAAGTGCTGAGCTGCCTTCTTTAGGCCAGCAAGCAAGTATGGGAGGTACTAAGAGGAAACTTACTGAAGGTAATGTAGTACATATAAGCATGTGGGTAAACTCAATTTGCGAATGCAGACCACAGTGAGAAGTGAGTAAATACGGTATAGATTACAGGGGCAGGAAGAAAGACAAATGTTTGTGACAGTGGAGAGAAGGATTCACCGTTACCAGAGTCCCCTTTTTCACCACTTCGGGCATAAAGAAAGGTATTTTCCTGGGCCTTGGCCAGGCGTCAGTCCTGCACTCAGACCATCACTGGCAAAGCTGCCCCTGATGGAAATGGTGCAGGATTAGACTCCAGCTGCTGTTGATTCCTGCGCTAACTGGTCCTCGTGACACTTAAGCCCATATTTTTTGTGCTTTGGCAGACTTACCCTTGAACACACATGTATATTTACAGCTACTCAGCCACTAATTGTCTTGTTATTATTCATTGTCCAAAAGGACTGCATTTAATCTGCGTGACTTTCAAAGGAACTGTGAAAAAGATGCATACATGCATATTTATATACATATATGCATACTCACACACAGAGAGATAGGTATGTATATCCATAGAGACCGAAAGATGTCTGACCATACAGCGTACGTGTGTGCATGTATAGAGACAGAGACATGAGGCCGGAGCTATAGCTGACTGTGGTAGCTAGGAATCCTTGCTGCAACTTCTGAGTTTTAGGTCAAATTCATTGTACACAGATGGAACAATAAACTGACTTTTTTGGCTTGCACACAGTTACTGTTAATGTTTTTTCTTAGTGTTTATGCTCCCTTCTTCATATGCATCACACTTTTGCTGATTTCAACTGTATATCATGCTCTGATTATATACTTGATGTTTTCCTTCTACCCCTTCCTTCTTTATTCTGCATTCTGAGCTCCTTCATCTATCTGTGTAAAACACTAAAGGATAACAAAGTGGTACAATCTATAGAGGAATCTCAGATATATTGTGGACCAAATTAATTTTAGGCATCGAGCCATTATCATAATCCTTATGTTTCCTGCTTTTGTGCCACAACTCTTAAAGGACTCAGGGACTGAATTAAATAAATTAAAAGAAATTTGTAACGTGAATATCAGAAAGCATTGCTATTTGACCTGAGATGAGTTATTTACAGCTAATGATACCGGTATTGATAGTAAATTAAGCAGTGCTACAGATCCATCTTCGTGACATGCTTTAAGAGACTCAAAAGGAAAGGTAAGTAGAGTCGTCTTAATCTATCTCAGCAGCAGCACAAACTGAGGAAGCAAAGGACATGCCCAGCTACAGAAGATGTGGCATCATGCTTCCAGCTCAAAATAATAGGAGATTCTGGCATGTCTGATTTCAGCTTTTGTTTGGAATACACAGTGTTACAAACTGGAGGCTAAAATCCACTGTGATGTTCACTGAAGTAGGGAAACTTTTTTTTTTATTTCTATGTGGTCATTCAGATCCCATAGGTGGAGAGACAGTTTGAAGCACAGATTCTCAGTCAGGTTTCAGTCTCTTTCCTGTTATTTCTTCTTGTACTTACACTCTCCATCCTTCTCCATGTTGTGTCCGTGTACCTGTTTCCATATTTTTTGCACATGACTTCATTTAAGACCATTTAAAAACAGAAGTGCCAAAGTCCAAGATGTAGGAAGAGTGCTTGTCCCTGTTGCAGGGACTAAAAAGTTGACAAAGCAAACCATAAGTAACTAACACATGGTGAGAATAATGTCAGAGAGAGATAATCTTGACTGCTGCACTTACCTCTGGCTGTGATTCAGAGTGATTTATCACAAAAACTTCAAGAACAGCCTGTGTAAGCAATCAATTCCTTTTTATTAGTGAGGAACACCTCATGAGACTTTTTTCCTGCAGCATGCAAGAATAAAGAGCTGCATAGGAATGGGTCAGGCTCTCTAAGGCAGTCAAGCACTAGGGAGATCATTAAAGGGCAACCCTTAAAGCCTGGAAAACATGGTTTAGCCATGCAGGTTACCCTCAGGGAAATGGTTGTTCTCTGATAAGCAGTACTTTTGCTTGTTGCACATGAAAAAGAAATCACAGCGCCTTTTACAGCTACTTCAGGTGCTTTCTTCTCTCTGCAGGATATGACTTTCAAGTCACGTGAGGGTCTGGATGTTACTGCTTTACTGGTTATATACTTTAAATTACACTTTGTTTTTGGTTTTTTCCATCAATCATACCACAATTAGGCAATGTGGTATACATATTAAACTCAGC
>NW_008825493.1:1119024-1131461 GCF_000699105.1 Pygoscelis adeliae | reverse complement strand
TTTTTTTCTTTGAACTGTAGTAAAAGCATAGAGATAAATCCCATGGATTTGACAGAAATTCTTACATCACCATTTCTGTCGAGGGTCACTTCAGAAAAGCATTAGGTTGCATTATATGCCTTTGTCTCTACTCTCATTTTCCAATAAACCCCTACCTTTTTCAGATCTCATCCCTTCCAAAATTCTCAGCAAATTGTTGGATTTGAAATTGCATCATCCAGACCAGGACCGGCTCTTATTTTAGAGACAATGAGGTCTATCCCCACCACAACTTGATAAAACCCAATGACATTGTTTTCTGTCATTCTGCCTTCCGTACCTGGGGGGAGGATATGCATCAGGAGTTCAACTCCATTCTGCAGCTCATTAAAACCTGTTCCATAGCCTGCCTTTGGTTTGTTTTAACTGGTGTTTAAAGGCCTCAGAATATTCTCCTGCACTTATGCAGCTGCACAGTAAGTAGCCTTCAGTGGGGATTTTGTGTGCTATCCCCAAGCTTGCAGAGACGGGCATGTGCCTATTTTCTGTTTTCCAACGTATAACAACTAAATATTCTCCTCATGTTAGTATTATCTTGATAATGTGTAGCACGTTGTTCTTTTTTTTGTTGGGTGATGTTGTTATCATAAACCTTTGCTGCATTATGCATGTGTGCACCAACATACACACACATCTTCTATCGAATTTTCTCTTGAGGTTGCCACCAGCTAAAAATTGTAAGAGCCTCCACTGATCCTGACTATTTCAGGCTAAATAGATTAATGAAGATTTTATAAAAATGTATATAGACACATGAATCAAAAATTGTGACAGAGAACAGCTTACACACCCTGGGGTAGACAGGCTGGTGCCGTAGTGCCAGATAGACTGTCTCTGCTGAGCTTAGGGAGGCTGCATTTGGTGCAGTGGTACGAGTATTAAAGGTAACAGCGTTTATTGAGGTCCCATGCTGATAATCTCTATGTATGGTTACCAGATTAATTATTTTTCTGTAATCAAGTTTAGCATAAAAAGAAAGTAGTAAATTTTGAGTTAACAAAAAAAGTACAGTACTGAATCCTTAGAGATAAGCAAGTCCTTAGAAAAGCAAAAAGTCTCAAGAAAGCAGGATTTGACAAAACAGTCACTGTATCATAAAGTCCATTAAGCAATGGTCGAGCCCAGTCAGACTTTTAACAGGCTTTACTCTTCCATGAACAGGTCAATCTACAAAGGGAGAAGTGCAGAGTCCTTTTCTAACCTAATAAAGCCTTGATGGAAGGAGAGAAACAGATCAAATTCATTAGACGATCTATTAGACAAATGCAATGACTTGCCATAAAAGAAAAAAAAATCTCTTCTTAACAGATCAGATCTTGTATAAGATACATTTTAATTTTCAGGTTTATTCTGCTTGCTAGGGAAAAAGGGCTTAAGATGAAGAAAAGACTGAGTCCCTGTCTTTTATATACGAAATACATTTCATATGTGAAAACTTATATGAAATACAAGCAAGTACATTTCCAGCAAAATCTCATTGCTGGTGGTCATTGGTAGAAATCTAAAAGGAAGGAGGAGGATTGTTAGTATCACGGATCTTCAGTAACAGAAAAGCAATAGAGCTGCTGGAAGTAAATGTGACAAAATAAATGTAAAGACATTAGATTGCTGTGGATGGGGCTTCATAAAAGGACCCATTTGACCTACATATTTGTACCAAAAGCTTCACAAACATCAGGCAACCTTGCTGCTTTTTATTGACTATTCTAAAAGTGCTACAAGCTGTATTACTTGATGCAGAGATATTGCAAACAAAGGAAGTGAGGTAGTTATTTAATGCTTTGGGGCCCTGAACCTCGTAAAAAGGTGCTTGAACAATAAAGGGAAAAAGAACATTTGAGTTTTTTCATAAGAAGCAGAACTGTCAATGTCTTGGCCACAGTTGCATTAGGAGGCAGATCAATTGTGTTTGTCACAGCAGAAAAGAAGTAAATCCTTTCTTAGAAATGACTGGCCTGCCAGATAATCCTTAGAAGGCATCAGAGTCCTCTCTCTGTAAGATGAATTACTGGAGTTTAACGGTGTCTGAAAATCCTGCCTGCAGGAAAGAACCATCCTTCCTACAGGACCTGGCTCTCTGGGTGCTGCCTTGTGACAACCAGCTCTGAGATGTCCTCAGGGCCAGACCACAAACCTGCAGCTGGCGTGGCCAGAGCTCACCCCCGACCGCTGCTGGCTCTCCAAGTCCACACCTAGCTGAGGTGATGGAGCATCGAGCAGATACAGAGGTGAAAAAAAGGTAGGAGGCAGCAAAGTAGGCTTACAGGTAAGCCTACTTTAAGACTGACCTTTCAGTGCACTATAGGTGCAACCAGTGTTATCTGAAGGAATTTACTGGGCAAGAGAAGAAAGGCTCAAACAGGAGATTCGTTTGGAGACAGGAGCAATAGGCATGTAGGCATACTTGATTTCATATTTTGTTTGTAATATGTGTTCACAACATGTCATAAACTGAAAACCCTTTAGTCTGTCTCCTCTGTAAAATTGTGTTTTTCAGCAGAGAGAGAAGTCCAGCAGAAAGTTTTCTGCATATGATTATGCAGGTAGTAAGTAGAATCCTCATGAAAATACAGTCCCCAGCTGCTGATTTGGCTGATGATCATTACTGCTCAGGAATGTGACTGCCTTGATGATAACTTAATGCAGACATGCTGGGTATATGTACATAAGAAGAGCTGGGAACAGCAAAGGCAAATGTATTTATGTACAGACTTGTCAGGGATGGGGCGGGGAAGGGACAGAATGGGAAGAAAAGGGTTGTAGGTTCCTCCCTCCTACACCTTCTCCTCCTAATTATTTTTGTCACTTTTTTATGGTTGGGGGAATGAAGGGAGATAAAGTGGCTTTCTGAAGGCCACTGAAGGATCTGGAGTGACACTAGGAGTGAAATCCTAGCAGGAAACCTTGACCTCAAAGTTCAGTGGTCAGAGCAAGAGAAGACATGCAAACGCTTCTGGTTTCATACAATTATAGGTCCAGTTTTCTTTTACCTGCGTTGTAATATGTCTATCATGGCTGGAAAGACACTTAGTATTTACAGATAATTTGCCATGTTAGCTCTGCAGACAGGTTTCAGCCTTGAGTTGTTCACAAACGGTTAGCTACAGCCACCTGATTTTCAGTATTCCTGCACTGTGTAGTTGGTCACTACCCCATCAGGTCAGGAAGCAGAAACCAGATCATGGGAATAAACTTCCCAGCAGAAAAATCAGCTGAGGAAAACAGACCTTTCATCAGCTGGTTTAAAAGTACACCTCTTGGGTGAATATTCATTCATTCTATTTAATGACACCTGGCCAGGAATTCCCAATGTTTTCCAAGGTGCCAGAAATGCACACACTGTGACTATCATCCCACAGATAAAATGGGCTCGGTTTTGTTGTCATCTTCATTAATACATGGCTAGCTGTTATCAAAGTACAAAGGCAATGGTGTGCAAACAACAAGAAATAATACTTCCAAAGAAAAATGGCAAATGGAAGGGGAGAAGGTTACTCCTTTCTACTAATTAACTGTCCTGTGTATTGATAAATTTTCACATTTAGAATCTGCAGTCTGTCTTAGGGAGCCTGAGAATGTTATACCTCTGTATATGTGTCTATATAGAGAAATGAATTGTGAATCTATCATGAATTGTCTGTCTGTCTAACGACCTATCATCTATCTCTACATCTACACATGCATATGCACACATATATACACTATAGGTATGTATATATCCTCATGCACAGCACGTCACCAAAACTTCAAGAATACTTTTTCTCTTTTGAGAAACAAAATGTCTGCCAACTGCTTGAATGTCTGCCAACTGCTCAGAAAAATTCTTACAAGCAGGTAAATGCACAGCTGAATGCCCAAAAGTTGTGATCAGCTACTGCACCAGGCACAGTACAAAACAGCCCCAACGTAATCCCGATCTCAAAGACCTCACAGCTGAAGTACCAAGCTGGAAGGCTCAGAGGAGTAGCCTGAGCAGGTGTAGCAAAATGCAACAGGCAGCCTACAAAGTGGAGCGCTCCTCTTGCTCCTGGCCTGACACCGTGCCAGGCAGTCAGCGGCAACTTACAGGTACTGGGGGAAGGCAAAGATTAAAGAATGATGCAATGTTTAGTGAGAAGTTAAATGAGTTTTAATAGAGAAACCCATTATTTCATGAAATATGGCTCTGTGGCTGTGCAAGCAAGTGAGCAGGTGGTGGACTACCGATGAAGTGATTCTATGCCAGAGCTTTATGCCCCAGAGGTGACTGAGTGCTACGAATAAGCTGGGAATCTGTGAATTGTTCTGCTCCCTCCATTGGTATCTGCTGACCCCTCAGGGACCAGGTACATTTATTGTACCATGGCATGCGGGTATTCCCTTGGCCTGTATTATTTCCTTTCAGCATCTCTAATATGAACTCTATTTTAATTTTTTTCATATCAAAGCCTCCTTTTTCTGGCAGAGGCCACTATATTGATCTGCATCTATAAAGGGTCAGCAGTGTGAGGGTAGTCTTAAATAATACATTGGAGTTTGCTCCCTCTGCTCTCAGTGAGCTCCAGTGAACTGCTCCTTGAAGCTGCTGTGGAGCCTTTCTAGCTTGAACAGTCTCAGTTGTCTTGTCCTCTCTCCTCCCCACCTCCTCAAGGACAGAAAGCAAAGCAAACTCAAAAGAGTCAGAGTTTGGAGAACAGATACTGTTATTTATTATCCAGAGGCAATCCTTATAATCAAGAGAGCCTGCTTCTCTTGCTTTGTAAGACAATTTTTGAGTGTGAGCATTATTTTATTGATGCCTTTATGCATCTGACAATCAGTGGCATGGCTCTTGCCATCCTATCATCTCTGCCAGCGAGGTTTTTTTCCCACCTCAAAATGAAGCTTGCTTGTTTTGAATGCTCTTTTGGCAGGAGCTTGGCTCCTGATGCTGACAGTGAATGCTCCTGACTCCCCAGAGGCCTGATTTTGCCAATTACTCATGCTGAGAAGAGTGTCCTTCTACAAGCTGTCTGAGCAACGGGGGGCTGCGTTTCTGGGACGGAGTGCTATTCAAGCCAGTGTAAGTGAGGGCGTTGAAGTGGTCCTTATATCACCTGAGGAGGACAGGAATCACTGCCAGGGTGCATCAGTCCCAGCCAGGGAGCAGGGCAGGACCAGGGGCAGCCAGGGCAGCCCCAGCCCTGGGCATCTCCCCGGTGCTGCTGGAGGAGCCCCAGGAGTTTGCTGCATCCGAGGTGGTGGGTGTCCAGGAGGCAGCGGAGCACTTGTGCCTGGGCCAGGAGGCTCACGAACCCTTCTAGATTCACATTCACATCGCGCTTGCTGTTTTGAGCTAACACTGCGGTGAGGAGATTCATGGAGAGCAAGGAAACGAACTCTCACGAAGACAATGAGTCTCCAGACTACCTAATGACTACTTAATGAGTGCCTAAGCACTGCACCATTATTGAATTTTAATTGCCTTCTTTCTGGCTTTGTGCTATAAAATGAAAAAGAAGCAAACACTGCATGTAATGAGGGTGGATGATTAAAAAGTAATATCTAAGAGACACCCAGGCGTTTGTGGAAAAGACCACAGGAATAATGTAACGAGAGAAAGCACCGCTGCTGTGTGCCTGCCACCTCTTTGGATAAAAAGTACATTTTTACAATTGTTAAAAATTGAAGTTGTTTTCAGCATGATCTGGCAGAAAAATAGATCATTGTGTATCAGTGAGGTAATTAAAGTTATACTGAATGAAATACTGGCTTATTACCAATGTATGGAAAATCCAATCCACATCACCGGGTCAGTGCAGATGGGCTTTTCAGAGCGAGGGCACAACTGCTCTTTAGCGTTGTGCCCTTAGTGATGTCTGCTTAGATTATTTTCCACCGTATTGAATGAACATGCATTACTTTGAGCAGCACACAGCAGGAAGGCCCAAATGAAAGGAGACAAAATGCGCCCTAAATCCATCATGCATTTAAACATGTGCTTAGCTTTGAGTGCCAGCCCCAATGCTGCACAATTGCCCGGGGAGCCGGCAACACTGATGTGTAGCCCCAGGAGAAACACAGCACAGGGACTTTTTGCTCATAAAACAGGTAGGTCTTCAGAGCTTGAAGCCCCAGCTTCGAAGCAACAAGCATTCAGAGGTCTGAGAAGACCTCCAAGTGCTGGAGATCTTGACAGTGCCACAGCCTGGTGGTCCAATCAGTTGAACTCAGTTAATATAGATTTATATCATCAAAAGATAAATTAAACTGAATTAAAATTTACATAGATTAAATAGAATCCTATAAACAGAGATTGACCTCCCCTTTTTCATTTGTTTTGTATGTTCATAATGTGACTAAATGTAAAATGCAGCCAAGTCCTGGAGAGCAGGCCACCCTTCTCAGCTGGGTTAGCTCCCTTTGGCCATCTCACCTGGTTGGGCTGCAGGGCCGTGCATTGCAGGCTGGTTTTTTCCCCTCTAGTCTAACAAGCTGTAGTGTTTGATGGTGTGACAGTGGGGACCTAAAATGACCTAAAGCAGCACTTGCCCATAAATCAAAAGAAGTCCCCATAAAGATAGGTGGCAGAAAATGTGCTTTTTGGGAGACATGCAGCCTGCAGGCTCTCCCTTAATTTCACTGTTTTCAGCTCTGAAGGCTGAGCATTTGTGGGGTATTTTAACCTGAACCAATGGAAAACTCTGGCCTGGTGTTGATGTCTGTGACTATACCCATTTGTTTTGATCATCTCTTTCTCTTTCCATGTCATACATTTTGTCACCAGGCATTAATCTGACAGGTCTCTCTGGTACATCTTCTCTTTCAGCTTCTCCTCTGCTGGAGTTTCTGGTAACTCTTAATGAAATATTTTGGGCTCCAATGTTTTCATAAAGAAAATGAACTAACTTTCTTTCTTTCTTTCTTTCTTTCTGTCTTTCTTTCTTTCTTTCTTTCTCTTTCTTTCTTTCTTTCTTTCTCTTTCTTTCTTTCTTTCTTTCTTTCTGTCTTTCTTTCTTTCTTTCTTTCTCTTTCTTTCTTTCTTTCTTTCTGTCTTTCTTTCTTTCTTTCTTTCTCTTTCTTTCTTTCTTTCTTTCTGTCTTTCTTTCTTTCTTTCTTTCTGTCTTTCTTTCTTTCTTTCTTTCTCTGTCTTTTTCTATCTGCATTTCTTTGGCTCTAAGAAGCATTCTCATGAGCGAGTTTGGTGTACTGGGTGTCCACATCCCTGTAACATTTCAGAAAATTCTCCCTCCACACTCCTAACAGGCAAAAAGCTTATAGGTACAATTTTTCAGAAACTTTGTATCAATTGTTACTCTTTCTATTTATTTATTAACGGCTACCTCTTAAATGGCACCAGAACTATATTTCTGTCACATCCCCTCCTCTTCCTTTCCTTTCCTTTTTTAAGATCTGAACTTTTCCTTTACACTTTCCAAGTGTTCCCTACATTTTAATTTAGTTTTGAACTTTTGAAATAATTACAAACAAGAATTCTTCCTAGGGTTAAAAGGCGAGCATCAAGCAATGCTTCACAGCAAGACAAAAATACCGTTCCAGCTAAGGAGACACTGCAAAGCAAAACATCAGAGAGACAAATCAGAAAAAGCACTAGGTTTTCAGCTACCAAAAGAAGGAACAGGTTTTCAGAATTCTTGCCACATAATGAAATATCTGAGAGGTTATAAGAAAAATGGGAAGCATGATTTAGGCATTATTCTTACAAAATAAATCTACAGTATTTTAGTATTATCAGCACCTGAATCTAATTCTTTGCCATCAAAACACTTTTTTTTTATTACTGCATTTATAGTCAGAAGAGACAGGAAAAAGGCCATCCCATTATTGTCATCTAAGAAAGTACACAATTTTTCATCTTATTAATCAAAAGTTTGACAGCAAAAAAATGTAAGAGACTAAAAGCCTGGACAGATGACTTTGGAGAAAGACACTTTTCTTCAGGATTTATGTCTTTTTTCTAGAAAAGTAAAAAGAATTTGAAAATGACTGAAGTGTGAGCTACATCAGCTGATTGTGTGAAAATGAGCTTCAATCAAACAGGCTTTGATTTCTCAACGAGAACAAGGCACACTTTCAATATATTCATTTGCAATCAAAAAGACTAGACAGATTTGACTTTTTTTTCCAGCAACAGATTCAGGGATTTGCAGAACCTAAGGATGTGTTGATTTAATGACAATACCCGTGAATTATAATGAGTGGCGTTCTCACACCTATGAACATTTCCATTTCTCTACAGTAGAGCACCAACTCACTTCAAGCTGCCCAAGAGCAGGAAGAAATTATTCCCCATGCAGTCACTAACTAGAAGAGCCACAAACGTCCTTGTGTGGATCACGTCTCAGGTCCACAGTGCCGGGACCTGGTAGGGATGAGTAACAACAGGATCTTAGGCCAAAAGAAGAGTCTCGGTCCCATCTCCACCTGTGAGAACTGCAGGTGCTATGGTGCTATGGTGATATGAATGTGGGACCTCACATGGGTAATGCTACCACTGGCAGCACCCCTAAGGCAGAACATGATCCTGTCCCTGCTGGGAGGTCTCATTGCAGAGTCAGTGGAAGGAGATGATCAAGGGAAATGCACTCCCAAGGGTGCAGGTGGTGTGATTCTGCTGGTTTGCAGAGCAAGGAGACTTGAGCACCTGGTTCAGATGGTGAGGGTGGGGTGAACAGCCCTGAGCCAGGCAGAGTGGGGCTGTGCAGCCTGGCACCCTGGTCCAGGGCCAGCCCAGCAGTTTTCAGGCTTTTTTCTGAGGACCCAAGGGTAAAAACTTCAACGCTGATGCTACTTGTGCAAAAGGAGCCTGCTTGACTGCTGTGCAGTGCCTGCCTTTCCCAGCTGCCAACATCTGTCTGTAATTCCAACAAGGCAATGGAGACTCATACAAATGAAGGCAGAGCTAGTTCTGAGATGCCAAAGGGTTATTGTTGCTGTTTAGTGCTAATGACTTTCTGCATTATTGTAGCCATTTATCCCTATTCCTTGTGCCTTTGTCATATCCTTCTCACAGATACGAGTTACTGTCACTGAAGACTGGAAGCAATTTACCGGTGCCGCTACCTACGCACAAGTTGCTAATTATAGACTAGGAGCAGGCGGAAGAAGCCAGGTACATTATGAATCTGTTTTTATTAATGAGTGAGCAGCTAGGTTGAGGGTTTCCAATTATGCTCTGTATGTCAGCGGCGGATTTGCTTGTATCCTGGCTTCTGTTTTGGGAACCAGTACAGCAGTCCTGCTGGGTAGATGTGTGCTCCCAGTGGGAACTGGACTTGCATTGATTAGCCTGCAGGTACGGAGCCCTGAAAGCAGTACACCATGTGCTCAAACGCTGTGTGCCATTGCCCCCCAGTTTAGCCTTTAAACACCCATTAAAACCCACTAGCCTCAACACTCATTGTAGAAGCAAGACAAAACCTCATTTGGTAGCAAGGTGAGCTTTAGGCATTTATTCTCTAAAAGAGCTCTCACTCTTGGATTTGTGACTTTCCACTTTTCTTTCCGTGCATAAGCACTGCAGAAGTTGCTGGCTGTCCAGGCAGAGCAGTGACTTCTTGGTCACTGCTGCTGGTCGTGCCACCTTTCTGTCTGCTGTGGGTCGTGTGGGAAGGAATATTTCATTCCACTTGGGCCATGCAGCCTCCCCTGGACTCAGTAGAAGGTTATGTTTCCAAGAATGATGTGGATGAAGATGTATAAGGAAACTGTTTCTGGGAATTAGATGCATGAAGAGAGATGTAGAAACTCCAGATGAGCAGAGGATAAAGAGGGGAAGAGGCAGAATGCCTTGAAGAGAGTTGTAGACCTCAAACCCAGCCTGGTAAATGAGGACAAATACCTCCCCTCAGCAGGTAGGAAGCCCTGAAAAAGAGACACGTTTCTGAAGAGAGAAGAGAGTCCTACTATCCCCTTGGTATTTGTCAATGTTATAAGTTCTCTTTCAAACAAAAGAGCAATTAATTCTTTTGAGTTCAAATAACACCATAAACATGCCAGCCTTTGTAAACTTAGGTAGGCCTGACATGGATAGCTGTCATCGTTAGGGCCCATCCCTTAAGTCATCTGACTTCAGCCAGAGCAGGGCACTGGGGAGCACTGGAGAGAAGGAGATCTTCCACATCCTACCCAGCAAATCAAACGTGAATAAGAGATTTCACAATGTCAGGCCTTCTTTAATATCTGAGTATTGCTAAATATGTCTGAGTTTACAACTGGGTCTGACGAGTTTAATATCAGCCATCAAACATAATAAAGCAGACTGCCTGAATTCCCATCCCAGGATAATAAGATATACTGAAGTAGGAATGATTCTTTTCATGTTAATAAACTGAGTGCCTTTCATTGTGTTGGCACCATGAGGAATTTGAACTCAGTTCAGAAAAAAGCCCTTGATCTGGCAGCAGGCTGACTGTAGGCCATTTGAATTACTCCTTTGTTTTAAGATTTACCAGTGTGAGGGTGAAGCTCGTGTTCTTCAGCAAATGGTTGTCAATGAAATGTCAGCTCCTTCATTAAGGGAAATTAGGGAAAAGGCACCATGGATAAATAGTGCCCTTTGAGATGTTATTCCTGTTAAATAAGCTTTGTGTTATGGTTTTACCCAGAGGCTGGATCACCATCAGTGTACCTGTTGGGCAGTAGAGCCATCTCCAAAGGATGTAGAGGTGAAAAAACAAGTTCTGACAGGTGGCCAGGACAAATGAATGAGAAGTGAGGTGGCAAGAGAGCAAACCAGTGGGATACATCAGCACAGGCAAGCCCGTGTGCACCACTCATCTCCCAGAGAAGTACTGATTTATTATCACATGAGAGCATTAGTGCACCAGGATGAAGCTGGGAAGAGTCAGAAAAGGGATGTTTGCAATAGAGAAAGTCAAAGGTGCTGGCTGGAGAATCAGACAAATGTGACTGCTCTCATCAATAGAAATGAAAGCAGTCATCTGGCAAGAAAATGAGGTGGTAATGAAGGAATTGAGCTAAACTCAGAAGCCCTGGAAGATGAGGTTGGAGTCTGATGTTCTTTATGGGTTTGATAGGCCAAGAGATGCAGCGAATAAGTTCTTCAATCACTGTGTGTGAGTGTACATCACAGCTAATCACAAGCATGGTTTGACTCAGAAAGACTTGCACCGAGTGTGTCTTTGCCTACTGACCTGTGGGTAGCTCTGTTTCGTATCCACTCAGCTCATTTCCTTGGTGAGAAATTTTGTTCACCACTTGAAATTACATGTCAAGACCCTCTACATTGGTTGTATCAGACTACTGGAAGTTAGTCACTGCCACAGTATGGCTCGGTGGCGATTGAGCTGGCAGAGCACTCTCAATGCCATTTTGCAGTCTGTCAGTTTAGCACGGTGACCACCCAGTTGCAGCAGCTCTCAAAATGAGGAGCAAAGGGAGTTTTTTTCTGTCTGATCTTGGGAGAGGAGAAAAGTACAAACTGCCAGGGCACTGGAGGAATGGGAATGGCCAGAGAAGATGGCTGGGCAGAGACGGGACTGGCAAAGGAGTCCCATATGAGGGTAGGGTGGGCAGTGTCTGGGGATAAGCAGACATTTCCACGCTGAATCAGAAATTAGTTTGTAGTCCTCCCCCAGCTCCTGCCACTGCCTGTCTCAAAAGCTCAAGTCTAATTTCTATTCCCACCAAGATGACCCCACATCATTGATTTCCTGAGATCCTACAGAAATTACAGGGCATGGTACTGAGCAGCACAAAGAAATGAGCAGTTTGCAGTATCACTAAAGCACTTGTTAAATGGTTTACAGACTGCCTAGCTGACAGCTCAAAAACTACCTGTCAGTGGGGAATTGTCATCCAACTGTTTTTTCTCTAGTAGGGTTTGCAAGTGTTGGTACGAGGCCAACACCACTCTGTGTTTCCATCAGTGGTCTGAAATTGAGTATAATTGCTCAGCTGACAAAAGGTGACAGCACAACAATTTGTAATGGGAAGCAAGATGCTTCTGGGCTACAGTCGGTGGATGCAGAATCACATCACCCCTGGACGGGTTCTTGGGCCTTTACTGAGCCAGCACCTGAACAAGCATTTTTAATGTAGTGACATGATAAAACCTTTGCTAGCAGAATTTTTTAAGCTATAAGTGGAGGATCGGTGCATATAAATAGGAAGGTGGGAGATACTGTCTGACTGTCCTTTGTGTATTGCATACCATTTTGTTGGTCTTATTTTGAAAACACCTTTGAAGAAAATGGAGAGGGGCAGGAAAGATCCATGAAGGTGTTCAAGCACTTATACTGAGACACATAGCTCAGGCAGGTTATTTTAACAAAGATGGAAGGTTAAAGGATGACTTGTTGATTCCTCATGTTGGGGAAAATACCAAGTACCAAAAGCTCTCTTTTATCTTGAGACAAAACACATACCAAAACCTACAAATTGGCAAGGAGCCATGT
>NW_008825493.1:1083689-1118986 GCF_000699105.1 Pygoscelis adeliae | reverse complement strand
AAAGAGGCTGATTCTCAGCCTCTGGTGGTCTGCAAATCAAAAAGTGGAAGACAAGGTCTAGCCCTGCGCTGGTATGGGTATGAATAGCGGCAACTGCAAGGTTCAAGTCACTTGGCTCAATGCAGAGTTCAGGAGGTGAAATAAAAGGACCTATACAGGGTAGCCTGTATATCACAGTGGTAGCCTGTAGTAGCTTTTCTGGTTTCCTGGCCAGCTCTGCAGGTATGTTTTTTATGCAGCAATACAAGCAAGAAGCAGCTATTGTCATCAGCAGGGTCTTTTCTGTGTTTGAAAGTGCTTGGGCGAACATCAGCTGATTGGAGAGGTGTACTCTTAAGGAACATCACACTGGGAGTGTCAACCATATCTGTTTTTCTTTTCCAAGCAAAAAGATGCAGACCGACTGCATCTTTCTGAATTCTGCTGCAGTGTCTTTTAGGTAATCATGGGAAAAAAGAGGTTCAGTGGTGTTGCCACATCTGACTGCAAAAGTAGAAATCGGTCTTCTCTAGTTTCAGTGTATTTGCTTCTGAAAAAATGATCACCTCTTATTGACAGTGCACCAGAATACAAAATGCTGTACTCAGTTAGAAACAACTTGCTGCTGCTCCTGTCTGTTTAGTCTTCGCCCACTCAGCTCATGTCACTCAGAAAAGGACTTCCATTGAAAGGAGGGGATGCCTCGCAGGCTTGCCAGATTGCAGTTTAATTGGCTTCATTCCCCAGAGACTAAGACTCAGAAGAAGTTTTCAAAGTTGAAATGACAGTGGTGCAAGGAATGGTTTCCTCCTTCTCCTTCACTTTAGCATCCCTGCATGCGTGTCCCCTCCCTACAGAGCTCACCAGCAGATTTGCTTAAGACGACCACACGCTGAGGAGCATTCAAGCCTTAACTCCAGCGGCATGTTGGGAAGGGAAGGCATGCAGAGGTGACAGCACGTGAGGACGTGCTTCCACAGAGATGCAGATGCTCTGGAGAGGAGTGGTTCCCAGCTGGGGCAGGAAGAGGTGTCTGAGCTTGCCCAGAACTGAGGAGAGAGGCAGGCAGGTCTCAGCAGGGTGCATGCAGAAAGACCTGAGTAGTTGCCCACTGACAAGCTGTCATAGACAGTGTTCCCTTGCTAACTACAGGGTTCTCTAGTATCTGCACCCTGTGCATGACTCAGACTTTCAAAAGCATTTCAAAGCCACTAACTGGACTCAGATATGCAGTTCCTATTACTTTCTCATTACTTGTTTTAATTATCTGCTTAATTTACATTAATTGATTAGCTTGAGCCTATTCAGATTAAGACAGTGTTTCTTCTGATGTCTTAGTTCCAGTGATTCAGACCGGCTACTGTCTACAACTGTCCCTGGCTATGTACAGAAACAATGGAGAAAGGATGGAGCATCCACCGTGGAGGCCAAACTGGTTGTTCATAATAGCTTGCCAGAATAGGCCCACTGCTCATGGGCAGACTGAGAAACTCTGACTAAATCCACAGTGCGTGGCTATTCCTTGAGATAAGGTCTTGACTGGATTCTGGGAACTGAAGTTGTCGCTAACCCCCAACAGAAGTTGAGCACCTCCTGCAGCCAGAGGTAAGGAGTACCAGATCAGAGGGGTAGGACACAGGGATGTGTGGGAAGTGAACAGTACCTGGAAATTACTCCGTACACATGACAAACACGCACTGTCAAATGTTTGCTGTCTGAACTCTACACGTACATCAGGCTACTGGAGGTAGCCCAGAGCAGGCTATTTATCTGGTACCTGTCCTTTCTTGAACGATGGGCGTTTCAGTCCCTTCTCAGCTTTGTGGCTCTAGTCCGGAGAAAGGCAATGGGCATCCTTTCCTGACTGCCCAAGCAAGGAGGCTCTTTGTGGTGTAGAACACACAAACACTCCTCCCCACACTGATATGTGGGTTTGAGGCAGCACGTTTACAAATTCCTCCGAGAGAAGCAAAACGACTCAAAAAAGCAAGTGCCTGACCCACCAGATTATCTGCTGCCCCCCTGTTTCAGACTGCTGAATTGGGAAGTGCTAATTCTTGTTGCTTGTCCTTTTGCTTCATTTTCATGGAAAGTATAAGCCACTGCTGGAAAGAAATGTAGTTACAGCTTCAACTGGGTGACACTACAGACTAGATAGGAAGCTATAGACTAGTTAGGAAGGGAAAGCTGAGAGCGCTGCAGCACTGACACTCTGTAAGTGCCACACTGCTCACAGACCCTGGGAAGGATTTATTGAGGTCTTGACGTGAATACGCTGTAGGTGCAGCAGCTTTTTGCTACAGGTATATCGGAACAACTCTATAAATTGCTACACTTCACTGCTGATATGCTCAATTGTCCCCAGAGGTGTGGTACTCATGGTACAATGTCTTCCAAAACCTATCTAGATTATCCAGAATTAGCAAAACTATATCTATTTTAGGATGCCTGGTGCTCTCTCAACAGCCTGTCTTGGGATGACAGTGCACACCCTGGTTCTCATGGTCTTATTACAGTATATAGACTAAGGCATTGCTGAGCACACCCAGCAAGCAGGAGGTCTGCTTTCAATAGCTGTGCTGCTGGGCTCTATGCAACTCCTTCTTCCAGCTGAGTAATGGGCAGCTGGAAAGGGCAGATGGTAAGCAGCTATTTAAGAGACTGGTAAGTCATCTAACTGAGTTTTAACAAACCTATAGGACCTTCTGCTTGGATTTTGCCAGCCGGGCAGGGGACCTGCTGTGTGTCTAGTCTCCAGGAAACAGCATCAAGTTTGCAGCCTCTCACACTGTTCGAGTAAAGAAATAGGCAATCTTTAAGGGCGATGTCTTCCAAAAGATTTAGTGCCTGATTCCAAATCTCAGTATTCACACTCCTTCTTGGGCTGCTGCTTAGTCTTGGAAACCTCAGTTTCCAAATGTAAGCCATCTGCCAGAACTCAGCTGGCAACAACAAGGGCTGCACTCAAGCTTAACGGTGTGAGCCAGAAACAAGGAAAAGATCTACTAAACTTTGTTGTCCTTGGTGAGTTTATGTTCCCAACTTGCAAAGAGGAATCAGATGGCTTAATGAACATTATTTTTGTTAAAGGGGACAACAAAGCTCTAGCAAGATAGGTAAGCAGTAACCGTTGCAACTATATTCTAAAGTAGAGCTAGAACTTAAACAATTTTTACTCTATTTTCTTCAGGTGAGGCAGCTGTTAGGCCAGACGATTGCTTCCCCCTGCTTTCTTGCACTAACCTAAATGAAGAAACTAAGATTCACTCTGTTGAGTTACAAGACCTGCAATGACCTGTGCAACTTGACTCTGTCACCTGATCCTTGCTTTGCCAGCACCCCTCTGTCTGGTCGCTGGCAACTGATACCTGTGCAAAACAAGTATATCCCAAGGCTGTTTGCTGGTCCTTCTCACCCATCACTGTCTGCTTGAGCAGATGTCAACAGACACCTTTTCCATGTTTCCTCCCCAGGGAGTCCTGGGGAAGGGGGGATTTGGAGGGACTGGTGATGGCAGGCTGGAGCTGGTGAGGAAAGCTGAAGGGATCTCACAGAGCCGTGCTGGTGTGAAGCGTCTGATCTGTGTGTTGCAGCCACGTGAGGAGATTGGTACGTGGTCAGCACAAACTTCCCTCCCTAATCCAGAGGGAGAGATAAGCACTGGGTTCCCATCTGAAGATAAAAACAGTCACGTAACTAAGGACAAAGTGCTTGGGCAGGATGGCACATACAGTTAGGTGGATGTATTAGCCCTGTTGGATTTATTGGAGCTATTTGTCACTTTCCAAGGAACTGTTTCCCTGTGTCCTTCAACCCCTTTCCCGCCCATCTATCTCCCATAGCAGCAGTCAGATGTATGAAACGTTACTAGCATTGTTGCACTCCATCTGTTTCCAAAAATAGAGACAAAATCATGAGGCTACAAAAATAAGCAGAAGCCTAAAGCATTTTGTTTGGTTTCAGGGGAGAAACGGCTTGTCCCTTGAGCTGTGTCACCATAATATCAGCTTTCAGCACTGGAAGAGCATCAGCCTCTGCTGAACTCTTTGCTGTTCAGTTTGCCTAGGTGAAATTATACTGTTCCTGCTCTCATCACTCTTATTCACTGTAATCTTCATATTGCTTTAGACAAACTCCTTAGCTGGATTCCTCTTTGCAATAGTGAGGCTATAACCTGTGTTGCCCAGCTCCACATCTGTCTTTCTTGGGCTGCTTCCTGAAGACACTCCCAGAGATTAAGGGTGCCTCTTCCAAGGATTTGGAGAGACCTTTGCAAGAGCAGCATTTGTTCCCTCTGATCAGCCAGGAACTCACTCGATGATAGTACAAAACCAGAGTACCAGCCTTCTCCAGCAGCACTGCTGGTTAAATAATGCCTGGTAGGGAAAAGAAAGAAAGGGGGAAAATAAGATAACGAAAACAATAAATAGGTGCCATTCTGAACAACATCAATCCCGTTACACCGGTAAAGGAGGATGGATGACTGAAGGACTGTGGTGATAAGGATGTCCTAGTAAGTAACCAGTAGCTTTTGTATCCGCTTTCCAGAGAATATATCTTTCACTCTCAGGAATATAATAAACTGGGTTCTTCTTGTGGTCTGTAAGCTATGCCAATGTAAATCAGTGCAAATCCACTGCCTTCACTGAAGTTTTACTGCTTTATGGCAGCCGAAGGTCTGGCTCCACCACTTAATGACTCTATGCACAAATCCAAGAACTTGTTTGACAAGGTTCGTGAGTCTGCAGCTACTTACAGATGAGCCTCAAAACCAAACCAGAGGTCCACACCAGCACAAATGATCTTTTCCCAAATTTCAGGGCTAAGTCTGGAGCTATTGCACAGGTCAGGGTATCATAAGCCACCTTTTGTTTCTTCAAGGCTTCACGTCTCCCCATGTAATTTGAGCTGGGAAAATTCAATTTTGTGATTGCCTAAACAAAACTATTTCCCTGCATC
This sequence comes from Pygoscelis adeliae, assembly GCF_000699105.1. Lineage (NCBI taxonomy): Eukaryota > Metazoa > Chordata > Aves > Sphenisciformes > Spheniscidae > Pygoscelis > Pygoscelis adeliae. Next base: position 1,114,048 of record NW_008825493.1, on the reverse strand, counting down.
TCACAGACTCCCTGGGGGTCTAAAGTGTGTGCAGCACTGCAGGCCCTGGGACACAGAAACATGGAGGTGTGTCAAGCTGAAGGGATGTTGATCCAGGCCACAGGTGCACACAGCTTTAGATCTCGCAGCAGGGTTTAGCCTCAGGCCAAAACAACAGTGCTAGCGATGCCAGCAGTTTTAAGCTTTGTCTTTCTCTTGACATACCATCTCTGCATGAGGCCAGCTGCACATACATCCCAGCAGCGGAATAGCTGAGCTCTCTGAAGTTACAGAAGCAAAACTTCCTTCCACACACTGAGCCTCTCTTGTAGCTGACCTTAATTTCCCTGTACTCAGTACCCAGCAGCATTACAGACCACAATGTGGTTTGCGGCAGGGAGCTCTGAGGCCAGAAAGCGATACCTGAAAGGGTCACCGGGTCATCACTACTGCCAGGGATCTATATAGGACAGCATAAAAGAGCAAAAAAGAAAATAATAACAAAAATAGAGCCGGAAAAATGAAGCCAAAATTGCACAGGAAATAGCAGCAAAGAAGAAAAAGTGTTTGGAATAGAGTTGCTGCAAAAGGTCATCGCAAAGGTCAGGGCAGGCTCAGGGAGACAGCGATGACAGGAATACCAAGCATGTCAGGAAATGTAAATACGTTCTTTTTCCAGTGTTCACAGAGGGATAATGAGAGCAATGCCGGGGACAGCCATACATTTTCAAGGGGAGTAAAAGAAATAATGAAGGGACTCCAGGTAAAGCCAGAGTAAGTGATAACGGAATTGCTTTTGTTGCAGGTTGTTAAAGTTTCAGGGCAAGGATTCAGCTCCTGAGGATCTCAGCAGTGAGCTGGGGCTGTGCTAGACGGACGGACCTCCCTCGTTATGCTGCCACTGCAGTCTCGTGGCAAGGTGAGGCAAATGATGCAGGTAGTAATGAATCAGGCTCCTTGAATTCAGCAGCTAGCAGGTCCAGCCAGACGGAAAACACCTGGAGAAGTGTAATTTGATTAAAAATAGTCTGCAAGGACTAACAAAAGAAAATCATGTTTAACAAATTATATGGAAACTTATTGTTCCTGAAGTGGGTAACATTAAAAGCTGACAGGCAGATGCCGTGCATGTAATTTACCTGGCCTTCAGTACAACCTTCAGTATAGAATAAATGAATACATTAAATTTGCATTTATATAGCTCTTTTTCATCCACACACCACAGCAAAGCACTTTGCAGACATCACGTGGGCCACGCAAAAGATGCATCCGTGACAAGTTGGGACAAGATTATTGGGAAAGCGGGTCCTGAAGAGGCTGTGGATTGGAGACATGGATGTCTCTTGTTGGAGGTGCATGGTCCACACCCAGGTGTGCACGGTCTGTCTATAGAGAGCCACTTAATGATGGGGACATAAGCCTGCAAATCACTTGGAAACTATAGAAGTGAATTCCTGGTGGCCAACTCACACAGACTCTCCCTCTCTCCAAGGGGAAACCCCAACCAGGGGGTGTCTGGGCTGTCCTCTACCCTCTTGGCTTTTGGGGTATATGTTGGTTTGAAGCAGCCTCACACCTCCCAGGTCCTGCAGCAGCAGGTGGAGCTGTATTAGTCAGTACATCCTGCTCCTGCTGAGGATGGCCCATAATGAACAAGTCCCTTAGAAAAATGCATATAAAAGCTTCTATACTTTTAAGTGGCCTCTGTTATAGCAATAAGGTAACATACTGCACTTTATAGAAGCACCTAAAAGCCTCATTTAGAATTGGTCATAATATTTTAGTAGGTGATGAGGATTTTTTTCAGTGAAAAACAGCAGAATCGTTTCCAGGTAGCTGAGATGTGGTTTATATCACCCTTATCAAAAAATTAGTATTTCTTTTTTCAATTTTATGCAAGATGGTTGTTGCACAGTTCTACGGTTGAAAATATTCCTGCAGTTGAACCCTGCTAGCAATCAATTCAAGGTTATGCAAGGTAGGAGGATGGCTTTCTCACACTAAAAGTTTCAAAATCATGACTAATGTAGAAGAGTTAAAAATTACTTTCATGGCTCACTAGTGAAACCAGCTTGGAATTTCAAATTGTCATCTCAGAAAAATCACTATTAACGGCTCCCCCAGGCCTGGCACCACACCAGGGAAGCTGGGGGCTTGTCCTGGCACCGCATTGTCACTAATGAAGAGGCAGACTCTGCTGTCCATCTCTCAAACTTAATGGCCAAATAATGAATAGAAGTTTATGGCACATGCAAGAAATGGACACTGTGAATTTGTGAAGGTTTTCTAGCTTCAGTTCAGCTCCACTTTGAAAACCAAATGTCACTGTGCTCTTGTTTTACTGAGGAGGGATTGCGAAAAAAATGGGGGGAGGAGGTGAAATGGGAGAGAAAGGGTCTGGTCTTTCCCCTCCAAGCAGTTTCCTGAATCCCGGGAAACTAAAGAGAGGTGGCAGGAAGAGCCTACCAACTGTGGGTTCAGGATATAGCCCAAGGACTGCAGCACCCTGACCCAAGTTCCAGCAGAGAGGGACTGTAACTTTGTCTCCCTGCGCTCGGACCCAGGACACTATCATGTGTACGGTCATCCCCAGCCAGGCTGCTCCCGGTCTCTGCTCTCTTCTGTGCGATGTAGCCTTTCCCGCCTTAGGTAACTAACTTCACAGTAATTACGTCAGCAAGGATTTTAGTAGTATGTTGGCATGAGGTCTGCACAGTACCTTGCAGTTCTTGGTTATCGGTTTATCCTGTGGGCTTACAAGCTTTTAATTATCTCCAGCACTGCCATAGTCCCATGCAAGCACAAGGCTACGTCCGTCCACAGCTGTATGGTGCTGCAAACTTGTATGTGGAAGGAATATCTATCAGCAATTTAAGTGGCTCTAACTAGCTATTTGCAATTTTTTAAAACAAAAAGACTTTCCCCTGTTCCTTCGTAACTTGTAACCATTTTTTTCTGTTTTAAAGCTGTATAAAGTTCTTTGCCAGTATAAAGAACAATAACTTAAAAATCCATCTTGAAGTTGTCTCTTCTTCAAACAATCCCTGACTTATTCCAAAAGCATTTACTACATGAAACTATTATGAGAAATTGCACTGGCAGCCAAAGACAAGCAGTCTCCAGGGTCTGATTTTAACAGATTATTTTTATTAGAAAACACCGGGGACTGTTAGTGAATAACAACTTGGAGAACTGGTTTATGGCAGTCTTTTCAACAGCTATCTCTCTGCACTTACTCCACATCAATCTTAAATGAGTATCTCCTTCAAGGCCTATCTCATCTGCTCCAATTTTAGAAACAACTTAATAAAGTGCATTTATCACCTCTTCTCCATGTGGAAGCTTGGCTAGTTCTGCCTTTACGTGGCTCTTATGTGCATCTCAACCTTGATCTCCTTTTCCTAAAAATATGCTCATCAGCCTTTTGATGAAGGGCATTTTCCTCCTCCTTTTTCACTCCATGAGGCTAACATCTCTGAGCTGTACTCATGCTGCTGCACTAAACTGTTCATTTTTTGTAGTTCAGCTTTAATGAGGGTCAGTAATGGTTGTAGCAGGGTATTTGTGATCCCACTGCCTTCATGTGTCAGCACTGTAAGGCATGGAGCATGGTCAATAGTGCTCTTCTGCAGGAAGGCAATGTGCTTTTCTCCCAGGCTTCCTGTGCCAGTTGATGTATATGCACAGTGGCTTCAGAGCAAGCTCCTGAGATGGAGCTAGAGTCTGCCTAAAATCCCAGGTACCACATATATATTCATTAACTTCAATGTTGTTTAATGGTACCCAGTGTGTATTTTAATGAGACTTGGCTCTTAACGTGCCAGGCCTAGGTCAGGCTCTGCTCCCATCTGAAACTTCACTGGAAAGATAAACACACCTTTATGATGGAAGAAAGCTGTGTTTTGGCACAATGCAAAGATCCACTAGTGTCTTCCTTCTGCTTTTCATTCTTTTCGGGGGAAATATTGATATTCTTGCTTATAATGGAGAGCAAGGGGGTATAATTCAGACTGATTCAGCTTCCAGGAGCTTTTTATACAGCCTATAGGTATTTCTCAGTAATTCTGTATTATGGCGCTGACCTTGGGGCCTCTTCTCTCCAGCCCTGCTCTCAGGAGGGCGAGCTGCAATTTCAACTTCTGTGCTCAGTCCCTGTTCTTCACTCTATCTCTTGGGAAGGGGATGGGGAGAGAGGGGACCCACCTGCATGGAGGCGCGAAAAAAAAAAACCCAAATCTGCCATTCCTGTGGGGAGCTGAGCTCGTGTCTGCCTCACAGCAAGGATAGGACAATTCCTGGACCCTCAGGGCACCCCAGCTCTCATGGGGCTTCATGGGACTGCCCCATGCAACTGCAGTGGTAGTGCTGTGGCTTTCCACTTTAATTGCGCTGCTTTGCTAAGTTTATTTTTTTACTCTTTGATTTTGCCTCTCAGGTCATCATGGTGACCGGTTCTCTGCTCTCATACCCAATATTCCACCATTAGAATTTTATATACGGCCGGCTCGCCCAGCAGAGTCATGCACCCCTCGCTACCACGTAACCCCTTTGCTCCCACACAAACTCAGCGTGCGCTGGAGGGTTCATATGCTTTCACCCTCAATCAGGTCTTGCCTCTTCTCCACCTCAGCATTGCTTCCACTGCTGTCAGCCCTTCTTTCCCCTGGGTTCCTGGGTGCCTTCCCAATGGTGTGCACATTTGCACATGAATGTTGCTCTCTTTTTTTTCTGATGTGAACAACTGTCCCAGATGCTGCAGATGTATATTGAGGAGCCCACTCAAGTCTAAGGTGGTTAAATGGTTTCAGGAATAAGCCACGATTGAGTTTCTGGGGATCAAAAATGGAGTCATTTCTCTCATATGTGGTGTAAGTCTTGCTTGGTGTGTGTTCAGTTCAGTCCAAAGCTACCACTGCACACCAGGTTTGTGTGGACTTGATGGTATCACTAGCATTCATGTTTTTATGCATTGCAATAATTTCTGGAGTGACCTTCTAGTAGACCACGTCTTGACCACTTTTAAAAGAGTAATGAATTCCTCTTAACCCACCAAAACAGAGCAGAGCGTGGGTTGCCTGGTGGCGTTAACAAGATGATTGAACAACCAGCAGTCCTTTTGTCACAGCAATGGGAAGGAGGGATGAGCAGGAGGAAAGAGGTACATTAGCTCTTTTCATGTTGGAATAGGGAGCACGTAATAAAAAAGAAGTCATTCAGAAATAAATGACTGAGATGGCATTTAAAATAAATCAGATATACACACATGCCTATACTCACACAAAACCCTGTAAGAATTTTTTGGCAGAGAGGGGACTGATCTTGTCCCCTGCCCACCACTGGGAGCCATCATTTGTCTTTGCTTTGTTCTTACCACAAAGATGCAAATGGGGGTGAGAAATGGCTGGGCAGGAACCTAATCTCATGACAAACATGAGAGTAATATTGGGCTGCGCTATAAATGTAGTTCAGCTTTATCACAGTTCCTGCATGACAATGCTCAGCGCTATATGCTCGGGCTCCCCCTTGCAGGCTGCCTTTCAGGGACGGCGCATTGGCCAGGAAAGTGTTTTCAGAGAATATCCATGGTTATTTCCTGACTTCTCAAGGAGGATTTTAAACCCTTACCCAGGCAAATCAAGGCTGCTGGGAACATTAAAGCCTGTCTTTGGTCTTTCCAGGGAGTCAATAGTATGTGTCCGCAGAAATTCCCTCACACCTGGAAGAGCAGAAACAGAAGCTTTTTTAACTGATTAATTAGCAAAGGTTACTGAAGTGTTGGCTGGATTGGGCAGCTGGCTGGTTAACCTCCGCAACAGCAAAGCCTGGAGAAAATGCACTGCAGCGCTCACAGGCCCACGGGGCACTGTGGTGCATGGGGACTGTCACGCTCCACTGCACATACGTGGACGTCTGCTGGACACCAGAGCCCCGGCTGCAGCTGGTAACAGTGGGGCCACACTGACCTATGCTGATGGACCCACCCTGTCAAGCCTGCCCAAGGATAACTCAACATATTTGGGGTTCTCAGTGGCAATATATATCCTTTTCTCTATACTCTACTTCCCCTGGTCACCACTGCTTTGAAATGTGAGTTTTTTAAAAATAAGAAGGCATAGCTGCTCAGGTGATTTGCCATATCATGTATCATACATCCCTACAGAGAAACAGAAATAGATGTTTGGAGCATCCTTCAATTTGTACTAGTGAACCAGCTACTTAAACCAGATAAGCCAAGCAGTGTGTTTTCAAGTAAATCCATGAAAATCACGCTACTGAAACAGTGACGGCAGTGCCCAAGGCTTGTGTCTCTCTTTCCACTTTCCTTTGCCTTTCTCAGTTGCAGTGGCAGAGCCCAGTCCCAGCCCTCACATGTGTTACTCTGTTTGGATGCATTGCATGCAATGACCAAGGGAAGATTACTAAGGGCATGCTGACCAATGTTTTTCCTCTTCGAAGTCCAAAGACAGAGGCCAAAGCCCAAAGCCAGATGTCTGGGGGAAAATCATATTTTTCCTTAGATTTTCCAAATTGCTGAGCATTAGAAATTCAGCAGATATCAATGGTACTGCAAGTCCTCATAAAGCACATTTCAAGTCCTCACAGTCAGTGGTACTGTATGCACCTTAGTTCTTGGGAAAAAAATACCAAGTCAATTTTATTAGCTGTCTCAATCAGCACAAGAAGAGGTAACTTATGTCTGAAAATATCCTGGTCTTATCCTTGACAAGTCCTGCCTTTTAATTTTTTAAAAGTGCAGGACCTGAATATCTTCATTCCATTTCTAAACCTCCTCGTCTATCAACATATGTGTATCCTGAGAGTAGAGAGGTAAAAGATTATACAAAATGTTTCACCTTTACTATTTGAGTAAGAGAATGGTTACCTAGCTTGTCATGAAGACTCTGCTGTGCACAAGGAGCCAAAGGCAGAAAATGAGTGGAGAAAAGGCTGTGTCTACATTTACAATAATGCAGTGCAACAGGAGTAGATCTGTAGAGTGATGGAACTGGTATCAAGGACCAAAGTTGGCACCATCCATGAGTCAGGATGCTTTACTTTGGAAGAGCTCCATCTGGTCCTGTCAATAGCCATTAGAGGCTGGAACTCATTAGACACTTCCCACATCTTCCAGTTTAGTTTAATCTGAAAAAAAAAACCAGTTTATGTACTTTATAATCATACTGTGATGCAAACCAATGAGTGGGAAGTGAAGATGATTAGGACATTTGCTTGAAAAGTTCTCTGAAATTTGAACCAAAGCAGGAAAACCCCCACACTGATTAAAGAAGCACATCACGTATTTCCAGCCCATAACCAGTTCTAACATCCAGCAAAAAAAGTGAGGAAAGAGAAAATCCACAAGTTCGTTCAGCACCTGTTGCAACATTTTCTGATGCATAAATGAAGTGGGAAGCCTTCACTTAAAGGGGTCTCTGGGAGTTATGCACATGTAAAGCAGCATGCTGAAGTCCAGAAGCTTGTTGTGAGATTGCACAAGCAGGGATAATCTGTGACAGTGGCTTTTTAGCTTAAAAGTATGACTAATTAGTAAACCTCAGGAGGTCTTACTCTATGGTATGAAAAGTGCAATCTGGGTTCAGGTTCAGCATTTGTATTACAGTTTTCCCCTTTGCTTTATGTTCCCATTCCTGTTACCATCCCTCTGATCTCCAAACTGAACAGCTGAAGTTGCATTCCTACCGCACGAGACTGAAGCAATGCATATCACACTGGTGAGCATTAAATAGCAATCTTTATACGTCCTTGAAGAAACCTGGAAAACCTCTGCCTTGTAAGGACATGAAAAACTGTTAAAACAAAGAAGATAAATTGTGGCTGACAAGGGGCTGTAGGATGAGGTCTGTCTTTGAGGAAAGACCTAATAAATTAAAGGTGACTTACAAAAGCTTTCCTTTTGAAAGGAGAAAAATTCAGAGATCTGTCTCACTAGACGTGTGCATCCCAGGGAACTCAACGAGCTTGCCTGCTTATGAGGGCAGAGGTGACCTGTCTCCATCTTGTTGCACTGCAACTTCTTGCAACAAAACTAGGCTCATGCCCTCGTGAATTTGCCTTGTGTCCTCACGTTTCATGTGACAAGACATCCCTGGAGGGCTTGGCTGTTTCTCCAATGTGGTTTGTGCTGTAGCAGCAGCTCCTAGAAACTAGGTGCTGCCCGGTGCTCAGGCAGCCTTGCATGCAATGGGGCCAGCAAAGCCAGCCTGAGCAGCTGGGGCAGTGCTGAGGGGGTCAGCGCATACTAAGCTCCATGGGGCTAAAAGCAGTTGAATTTTAAGATGAGCCAGCTAAGGTACAACTTTGTGGCCTCAGCCATTGGAGGGTACGTGTATATTTTGGTCAAAACCTGGCTGAAAACTTAGGATAAACCTTGACTCCTTGCACAGCATGGCAGAGAGAGGGGAGGGAAGTCAATAGCAAGGCTGAGCTTGGCTGCGAGCTGGCTGTGTGTCGGGGTCTGCACCAGTGTGTGCAAGTACTTTCGAAGCAATCCTGCAGTGAACAACAGAAAAATTCAGGCCCTGCATGTGTTTCATGGATCATAGAATAACAGAGGACGGAAAGGAGCTTGGGATCATCCAGTCCCACTCCAATCCACAGCAGGGATAACCCCCAAGTCAGAGCTGGTCACTCAGGGCATCGTCCAGCCAGGTACTGAAAAGTCTCAAAGGATGGAGGCTCCAGCACTTGACCTTTCCCTTGGTGAATTTGTTTTTTCCTCCTCTGTCCAAAGTTCTCCTTGCTGCAGGCTGTGCCCATTGATCTTAAATTTTGCAAAGATGCAGTGATGCCTCACGTTCAGCTGTTCCTCCACCACAGAGCTGCTCCTCACAGTCAGCCCCAGCCCCAGGGGGGTCCTGTCCCAAGTACAGGATTTTGCACTTGTTTTTGCTGAACTTCAGGATGTTACAGCCAGGATGTGGTCCCACGGGTCCTCAGCCAGCCTTTTTTAGAGCAGACCTCAGCTAGTACAGCTAATGAAGGCTTACCACAATCAGCAGCAAAACCATTAGGATGTCTCTGAATTTAGAGAAAAGTACTAATGGCAAGGCAGTCCTCCAGAAGATGACAAAGAAAATGGACACGAAAAAAAATGTAGACTGTCGCAGTCCCTTCAGTCTTTTCTTGGATGATGAGACCTCAGACCTATGTGGAGCTTATTCACTGGGTACCAATTTCTAACAAACCGTGGCTGCACACAAATGCACGCTACACTTTTAACAGGGCCTGAAGCTGTGATCCCTGAAAAAGAGACCTCTAACACTCGTGCTAAGAGAAAACCACTTGTGCTTTGAAACACGAGGAAAGCTGTCCACTCTCTGGGACCAGCCACGTGAGGGAGCCAAGAACTAAGAGCCAGCAGATTATATAATCATTTTCAGAATGTTTTAGCTGGAATCGTTCTCTTTTTCTGTAATGCTAAATCTGTAGGGTCAGAAAGCTCTGAGAGCTTCTGTCTTAGATTTAAATGCTTTTTAATTTGGCTTCCAAAGAAAGTCTTGCACAGTTGTGCTGTGTTTGTGTTTCGTCTGCCCCCCTTCATAACTTTTGATGGTGTGTGTCTGTTTCCAACAGATTTGATAGCTGTTCAGAAGTCTTAAGATTAACTTTCTACAAGTTGTGTGAAAACAGAAAATAGTCATGAAAATAGGTAAAGTGAGGTCCTTTTATGAAATCATTTGGAAAAAATACACAAATTCTTGGCCCGCAAAATTTTCTTCAGGTCCAAGTCTACTGTCTCTATTTTAAACATTAGAGACTCCACAGAGGAGAAAGTTATAGGAGAGTTACAGGAAAGCAGTTATATGCCACAGGAAATCAGGATCCAGTGATCAAGGAGATACTCATTTAGATATTACCCAGCGACTTTTTCAATATGGTTCCCTTTCCCCCCCACCCCCTCCCCACAACTCCCTCTCCCCAAGATCCAGGTACTATTTTCTCCCATCTCATGAAATCCAACTGCTACTTTAATGTTAAGCCAGCATTTTCAGGAACATGATGACTCCAAGGAGAAAACTCAGATACTTAACTCGTCCTACTTTTTTAGCCCATGGGATTTACCATACAGTAAAATGTTTCAAATCTTGGATTTGAAGCAAGCAGACAAGAGGACAGATCCTGAGCTTCCATTGTGGACCTTTGCAACAGGAGGTTGCTGGATGAGCATGTTGAATAAAGGCAATGTGACCATGGAATCAGTGAAGCAGCATGCCAGGGATGCGGAGCAGGCACAACTGGCACTGATGGTTGTAAAAGGATTAGATTTTATATAAATCCAAAAAGATTTCTCCATGGAGCCAAGAGACTTCTCCAACTCTTTTGGATCCCACAAGAAATCTTGCCTCTCCTAATAGGGCTTTGTACTAACCTATTCAACAGTTTCAGTCTGAGGGTATCTGCATGCCAACCACCTCAGTGACCCTGTGTGAGGGTGGTGGGACCTTGTACCCATGGCGATCTTGTCCCTAAAGGACTGCGGTCTCCTAGGCATGACATGACTGAGGAAGAGAGAAAACTGAGAGTCAAAGTAAGAGACAAGGGGAGGCAGAGCAACCTAAAAGAGGGTTACATGCAACACTTACCTAGCACCTACAAGGACCACCATATCCCTCCCTCTCCAGTTTTTCTAAGTTGTAGTCTTCTGTGGGTGTGTTATGAACAAGACAGATTTTTGCAAAGGCTCTTAAAGGAATATGGTAAAACATTGTTCAGATTTTGTAAACCATTGTTCAAGTTTCCTTTAAAACGCTGTTCAAGTTTCAAAAATTATTGCTACAAGCCTATGGAAAGTGACAACACAACCTTTTGATTTTACTTGTAATTCATTTCCACGCATATTGGGGAATAGTGTTAGAATTTTGGCAGCAGTGGTACATTATGAGCTCTCACTTGTGTTTCTTTTTTCCCACAGGTGGATTTATTTCTTGTCCACATCAAAAAGCAGAGACTGCTCCATCCGTGAGGTCCATGGCATGCAAAGGAGATGTTATCAAAATGCATCTTACATCCTGGCAAGGAAAACTCAGCATCAGCAGAGGCATTCAGCAAGTGGACAGAAACAGATGCCTGAAACAAAGTTTTCATATTAGCAGATACTGTATCAAATAAATCAATAAATCAAAAAATAATGAGGAATGACAGCAATGACATCATTGCTATACATTGAAATACAACAGCAGCAAGTACAGCCTATAATGCCACTTGACTGTAAAATAAGCTTAGAAAGACTCCACCTGGGGGTAGGGATAGGATTAGCACATGACAGAAGGATGATGATAAACATCATGCCTCTTGCCCAGAACAAAACTTTCTTCTGAATAGACAGAAGGTGTCAATTCAAGAGCATTAAATCCATGTGCTTTTAAAAAAGACCTCATTTTGTAGCGCATGTATGTATGTGTCTCTTTCTCTCTCTCTTCATATACCTATATATGTAAATACACATATATTTCTTTCCTCAGCATCATGAAAGACGGAATGGCCTATAGGTAAAATGCCTATACATGAAGCTTCATGTTATAAAAGTCTCTCTCCTCCTAGCAGTCTCAAGTATATATTGCAGAAGCTGTTGCGAAGGAGTAAAAGTAAGCATCAGTACCATTCACCTTCTGTTGTCTTGCCCTTGTATTCAGGAAAAGATGTGCCTATATTTAGAAAGTAGAATTAGCGCTGAATCAATTTTCACATCACTGGTCCTTCAGCCTCCTCAAATATTGTTTGTGGTATCTGCTTTCATGCAAGAGGATGGGGCCACATAAAAGCAATCACAAGGATGGAAATGTTCTGAGCAGGAAGAAAAGGGATTATCAAAAAGCAGAGGAATAAGACTTCCGAATGTTTTGTAGTCCTGGGCATCCATACGCCATTTGAGTTATGTAGAGTGTTAACAGATAGATCTAAAAATAAAGAATGCATTATTTAGTAACTTATTAAACTTTCAAAAAAAGAAGCTGAATATGTTTGGCTAATAAGCTACATCAGATCACATCCATAGGAAGACACATGGATATAAATTGGCTGAAATGGACATTTACAGGTCTTTGTGAGGCCATTCAGGAACTTAGAGATAAAGTTACTTTTCTTCTAGGGAAAATACATAGAATAGTGACATTTTTTAATAAGTTTGATGGCATCTATATGCCCGTGCCCAGCTTCCCCTAGGTAGATACACATAATTCTAGATTTATTGCAGACCAAGATTTCTCCAAAGGAAAATATGATCCAAGGGAAATATGATACCAGAGAGCAAATTAAATGGAGAAAACAAGCCGCTGATAACATAGTATGAAGACTGTTTGTTGGGATCTCATGACCTTCCAGCCCTTTGGGATGAACAAAACAAACTGCTGAATGCACCAGGATGTAAAGTGTTAATTTAGAAGTGGGAAAGCCTGGATCAGCGTTCTCAGGCCACTTTCACATGAAGTCTGCATCTGTATTTGCATCCTTGCCTAGCTATGCTGAATGGAGAGAGATTAGCAGGAGAAGCTGGAGTGATGGTGACTTGTTCTGTGGTCTTATGTCTTTTTACGGTCCAAGGAAAGAGGTGCATGGGTACCTGGAGAGGTCCAGGCTGTCTCCACTCTGCTCTGTATGGCACAGGCCAGGTTCAGGGGCAAGGCATGGATCTTGAACTTTGTAATGATTTTTCAGGGAATTAGACTTAAATGATGACTGCTTACTGTTACAATTTAATTACTTAAATGATAATTGCTCATTGCAACCATACACACAGAGGTTACACAAAAAAGCATCAAGAGTTGAGGACTTCAGAGCCTGTGGTGCTCTTCCTGGGCTGTTGGGGTGGAAAGGCGTGGAAATGGCTCTCCTTTGGTCCAGACACTACTAGCCAGAGTAGTGTTCTGGCCTTTTGTGGGTATAAAGTAAGGCTCCATTCCCACTCTTCCCCCATCCTCCAGCCAGGCATCTCCCTGTCCCCATGCTAACCACCCCTTCCCCCACGATAAGACCAACTCAGGACAGCCTGGTTGTACGCCAGCCCTGCCAGACATCAAGGGAATGAAGGCCAGAAAGGGAGAGAGCACAAAAGCGTATACCAGAATCGTGGATAAATCTTTTGCAAAGCGAAAAGCCCTGATGGAGAAGGAAACCCCCAGATCATACAAAAGTTTGTTTGGTGATGAAGTAAGGAGGGAAAAAATTTTCTTCTCCTCAGCCCTTGATTTCAAGACATGCGTTATATATTGTTTATTTACATATTTATCCACTGCCTTTTGCCACAGCCTTTCTTACAACCTCACCTTGAAAACTACGCTGTGCACTAGCCTAAGGAACCAATCTGAATGCAACAGTGCTGTCTGGGTGTCTATCAATAACTTCTGAAGCCACTGGTCAATGTTAATTGCACTTGGCAGGCTGAAGTTTCAGAGAGAAAGTTTCTACTAGTTATATTAGAAAAAAAAGAGGGTAAAAAAGTGTCAAAGAATGCCAATGGATGTTCTAGGCTGCAAACTAAACTCAGTTCATCCTAGAGAAAAGAGGGCTTTACCTCAGGGCACAAGGTCTTAGTACAGGCTTCATACTTTTGCTCATAGGATTACTTATTTGTTTTATAACTTACTTTTGTTCCATTGTGTCCAGATAGCCAGAAACTGGTGTGAGATGTAATTGAAAGAACAACCATTACCTGTGTTTTAAAAGGAAATCCTACAAAAAAAGAATGGGTTTGTTGTTTTGAACTCATGAGTTTTATTTTTTATATTCAAAAAGAAAAACTTTTTTTTTCTGTTCTACCTGTAAAATTATATTACTTTTTGGTTTTGAAAAGGTCACATCACCTGATGTAGTAATTGCATGCAGCTGTTACGTAATTGTTCCTCATATTTCTATAAAAAGGCAGTAATTGGAAGAGTTTCTTGAATGTTATTATGTGGCAGGTACCTCCTGGGGACAACAAAAATAGCTATTCATCTGGAGGCAACAGTCCTCCATAGGGAGCTCAGAGCTGCCCGCAGGAGCTGGCGTGGACCTGGGGCAGTTACGTGCTCCAGCTCTTCGCCGTGGAAGACAATGGCGGAGCGTGGGCAGACGAACTTTGTCAGCTCCATCTGTTCCACTGGCTCAGTGAGTCAGCTTGGAATGCAGCACCCCCCTGCACGCGTCCTTCCCCTCCCCAGGACCAGGAGCAAAAACCATCCACCTGCAAGGGCCAAATACTGCCCGCCAGCTGAACAATCCGGAGCGCAGCAGCTCAGCTCACCGTTTGGTGATGGAGGGGAGCAAAGCAGGCGGGGAGGGCTCCTCCACCGTGCGAGGATGCAGGCGTTGGGTGTGAGCTCGCTACCGCCTGCCTGCTTCTGCCACAGGCATCCATGGAAACGCCCCAGATTTGACAAGCGGAGGGGGATTCAGGGCATTTCTCCACAGTCGCAGAGTCAGCAAGGCACGAGCCAACTCCCTGCAAGAGAGACGGTGCCCAGACTGAGGGCCCCGTTGGCGGCAGAGCGTGTGAACCAGGACCCGCTGGCTCCTGGCTCCCTCCCCTTTCCTGCCAAACTCTCCAGAAGGGCCCGTGGGGGACATTTGTCTCAGTGGGAAGGTTCAGGGCTCCCTCTTTCCTGGAACACCCACGTTGGGAGTAAATGTCAATATATTAGAGGGAAAAAATGGCCCCTCTTCTGTGTTCCCTGCCACGGGCTGCAAAGCCCTGCTTTGGCTAATGGTATTGCCCAGCCTTCCCAAACCCACAAAACTGTTCTTAAGTATTCTCTCTCCAGCTTTACCTGGAAGGGATGATGAAGGCCATGCAGTAATATACAGTATTTACATATTACATTTACATTAGAAAACCGACTTTAAATAGAGCCACACACTTTATAACTCAGTGTTTACAAGTTTCTGTTCAGAGGGGTTGTAGAGAAGCAACGTATTTTTTTCACCCAGTGGCCTGAATTGGGTGTCACTAATTTCCATCTCCTGAAGGCTGGCAAGAACAAAATGACTGATATATACAGGACCCTCCCAAGGGAGTAAGTGCCAAAATAACATCTGAGGAGCTCCCCCACACTGGAGTGCCACCTAATGCTAACTGCGATGCCAGAGTTAATTGCAGCAGTCAGCTGTTGCATTTCATCTAGGAGTCCCGCTCAGTTTAATTAACCTTTTGGGAATTAGCATTTTGTTGACTTACAGTACCTGCTCTGAATTTCTGGCAGTGTTATAGAAACACTGTCTTGATTGCAGAGTGACTTGTTTCACTCAGAGGGGGGTGATGCCCAAAGGCAATGCTTTTAAAGAACAGTCCCTGGGCAGGAGCAGGTTGATCCTGGGTTGGCAGAGCCTGGAAGGAAACAGCTCATCCCTCTACTGGCGCCTGGCTCATGCCCCAGCATGCTGGAATTGCTCATTTGCCCTCTCCATAGGGTCAGGTGCACGTTCCTTGCTCCTCCCAAAGTCCTCTGAGCACTTTTCGTACTTGTTCATCACCTTGTGTTTACAGTAATTTCCAAGCATCTTCTTCCAATTAGCAGCTGCTCTGCCTGCATTTACCAAATAACATTCGTGCTCTGCCTCTGAAAAATCACCAGGTGACAACCTGCTGGTTGGAAGAAATGATGCCCATCACAGGCAAGTGCAACTCACTGCCGTACCTGGGACAGACTTCTCCCACCCATATGCTCTGTCTCCTGGTGCAGTGAGGTGTTGATAAGTCCAAGGAAGTGTCTGGCCAGGAATGAGATGAAAGTTTGGCTAAGCAACGTGTGTCTTGGGGCTTGCAGCTATCCAAAAGGCAGCCTGGCCTTGGGATACAGCTCTGTTCAGGTTCCTTAAATCACACGGGCAGGAATACCTCCACCAAAGAAGGTGTTTCCAGTCTCTGAAGAGGGCTGTACTGCCACCTTCTCCCATGCCTCACCCTTATGACCTACATCTAGACTGTGGCTTTTCCCCCCTTCGCTTATGTCTGCGTGACATCTGAGGAACCTCTGAGAGGGGCACGAGATGAGGTTATTGCAGGGGGCCAAAGGGAACAACAGTCACCGGGGCTGTGGCAAGTCAGGCTGGTGCTTGTGCTGGAAGGGACTGCTGCAACACCGGGGTGCAGGAAAGGGAGGTAATGCTGCTGTGGCACTGGCTGGTGGCAGGCTGGGGATACCGGAGACAAGAGGGTTGCAAAAGCTGCAAAGCAGGGGGCATGCTAGCCACTGCTGAGTGGTGTCCACAATAGCATGAGCAACTGCCCCCAGTTCTTGCTGCCACTTGCTATTTGTTCTGTTTTTTCCTGAATCAGCCAGCGCAACCACATCTGAAAGGAGAGAGCTGTTGGCCAAGGTGTTTGTCCCAGAAGCTGGGGGAGTCCAGCCCAGCCCTGCTGCCTTGCACGCACCTCCAGCAAGGGTAGTTGGCCTGGCCTTACCAGGAAAGGACTGTTTCTCTCAGGGCTGACTTAGCCAAGCTAATACCGTGAACTGACCTCCTACCGTTCTCAGTGCCAAATTAATCCCAAGCTTCTCACCTGGGGATTAAACACTGCCTGTCTGGGCCACTCCTTCTTCCAACAAGGTAGCTGGGAGGGCATCTTCAGTGCGGCAGCACCCAATGCACTCTCAGCAATTCCCTCTGCAGCAAGTTGACCCTGGCCTCCTACCAGCCGCTCTGTGGTTGACTTTCTCCCCCCCTTTAGAGAGTGCTGAGAACAGAGGAAAATCAATGTGGCTTTGTCAAATAATTGTGGATTGTGTTCTGGGCAGAAAGCTGAAAAAGCACATGAAAGATATCCTGGATCGATAGGATTCATACAACATTTGAACTTCTCCTGTTAGCTCTCATACTAATGCACTTTCATCTTTACTTCTGGTTTGGGGGACTTTAATGTGATCTACTGTAAAAACAGTTTTCTGTGGAAAGGGTAAGAAGGGTATCATCTGTGAAAAAAAATGGGAAATGCTGGTTTTCCCATAATCATACATAATTACCAAAAAAATACCACTTTCCCTTCCCCACTGGAGATCTGTGAACTTCTTACTCAGAAGTCCAACTGTAATTTACGAATATAAATAAGAAACACAAAAGACAAAACATAAAAAAGTTGGATCTAGGTCATTTAGAAAGCTAATGCACGGTTAGCCATTTTCCTGTAATTTTGCAGTCACTTCAGAAGACAACATAACATTTACACCCTTTGCAGCAGAAAAAAGCAAAGCAGTCTGCTATCAAAGGAGTTGCCTTTAGCACATTTTCTGATTGAGGTTTGGTGGGTTTTTTTATCCCCTCTCCAGATCTATCAGTCTTGGCATGAAACAGAATAATTACTGCTGGTTTGTAAAGAAAGGTGATAATTTGAAGCACATTCTGGGCTCTTTTTCTTGAGGGAATTTAGTTGAAAACCTGTTCTTTTCAACTGCAGTTTTCAATATTGCTAGACTACTCTACCGTTCAATGTAGGAGTGGCTGATTTGCTGCCATGTTGTTTGAGACTACATTTACCTGACTGCTTGTGTATTTCCACTTCTTGGAAAACTCTTTGGCAGAAAATTATATCACTAATTTCACACCAATTTGTTATTTTATGAGAAAGTGAATAAGGCTCAGTTTGACTGCTTCTGTTCTGCATTTACAGGGGATGAGGGTGCAAAGGGGCCCTTGCTTCATCTAGCTCATGTATTTCCTATAAACAGAGCTAGTCACAAATTCAGAGACTGAATTTGCAGCAGTTACTTTGCCAGGGAAAACATTTTATCATTGGGTTGTTTTTATAAATAAACACAAGGTTTGATTCACCAGTCCACCTACACTCTGTTTTGTCAATGGAGTTACAACAGAACAACACTGGTTTTATAAAGGGATAATCATGCTTGTTATAGTCTATTACTAAATAACACATTTTTTTTCCAGTCCTTCTACCTAATAAAATTCTTTATTTTAGGGTATTATTCATCCCTCCCTGCCCTCCTCCAGTCCAGGATATTCCCCATATTAGCCTGGGTAAGAGTAGAGGTTTGCGTCTTAACAAAAGCAATGGATCACTTCTCTTCCAAAATCCGCTGGATGAGCTGAGACGTCCCACCCCATCCCGTGTTTCTTAGTAAGGAGCATTTGGCTGGGCTGTTCAGGCTTTAGTTTTTCACCTAAAGGTGCAAGGAAGTTCCCAGCTGAGATTATGGTGCCATCTACATTAATTATGTACCTAATTCTCATCGCTCTGGAAGGAGAGACAAACCCCTGAGCTCCCTGGAGTTCAGTTCTATTTGATGCTCATATGCACTGGCTCCTTCTGCTCAGCTTGCTGTGACTCTCACCCTGCCAAAGATCTCCAGCCCCATGGCAGGGATCAGGCTTTCAGGAAATCCTCTCTGAACACCAGCCATAATAAAAAAAAACCCCAACCATTAGCATCACGCTTGGTTACACCTGCTTGGGTTAAACCTTTACCTTCCTGAAACATTTTATTTATGACCTTTTGCATTTTATTTTACATCGTCCTTCAGTTAAACAACAGCAGAGAGTGTATGAAAGTGAAGGCTGCTCTGGAGATGATGGATGAGCCTCCCCACGCTCCCCACCGCTTGCAGCCTATGAGTCATTTGCTAATTTCCTCAGCTAAAACTGACAGACAATTACCAGGCATTTCATCACAGCCAACCAGACTTTTTTTTTCAGAGCTCACTGTCTATCTTTTGATAGCAATGACAACAAAAACTGCTGCCTACAACGTTGTATCTCAAAGCTTTAATATTTTATTGCTGTTGCTTTGAGTTCTTGCTCTCTTTTCTCTCCTAGGGTTAAGATAATTTAAATATGATATTGCACAATATGGTGCGTCTTGCATCTTTGCTGCTCCAAATCTTTCTTCTGTATCTGCTTCTTTACAGCACATTACTCAAGAACTGTTAACTGCTTTATTGAAATATTGGAATAAATTGCATTATTGGTGGGTATTTTGAAAGGGTTTTTGGAAAAGGAACTCAGTGGCTCCCCCAGTTGCTTCTTTATTGCAGATTATGATGTTTTATGTAAATTAAGCACTTATAGTTTAGTGCAATATCTAGCAAAAATCCCAGAGCTTTCCCACCCCACCAAGCCCCAAGAGGCTGGTCTCTCAGCTTCACTAGACAGAACGTTACGCTCCTCGGCAGACAGTCCTAATGCTGGAGGGTCTTTTTACCCCTCAGTAGGAAGGTCTTCGGATGGTCTAGACCTGTAGTGAAACCCTCCTCAGTGTGCCTGGTGCTAAGGGCAGCCCTGTGCTCTGTAGCCTCTGGCCGTGACAGCACCACCGGCAGATCCTGCCGGCCTGTCACCGAGACCGCCTGCTCCTCACGGCTCAGGGACTGGGGCTCTTCTCCGCTGGCCACAAGGTGACCAAGTGTATCAGAGACTGCCACCCCGAACTGAGCAGCCTGTATAAGCAGGGCCCCAACTGCAAGGAAAGGACCCTGTGTTCTCCCAGTAGCTTATACAGGGGAAGATTTTTAGGGCCACTCTAGTTCAAACTAATAGCAGAGGATAACCAGCCTGTGATCTACTGTAACGAAGGCCGTGGGATGTTTCATGCTCATTCAGAAAGTTTTCGGTCACCCAGTCCTTGTAAGGGCTTTTAAGAGATTTTATAATGGTCCTAAAACTGGGACATCAAAGCCAAGAGGCCCTATCTGATGTACAGTTTTGATTCTTTTCAAATTGATCAAATGCCCCATTTTAAAACGCATGATCTTCCCTTGCAGAGGATGCTCCAGCTTCAGAGAAATGATGTACCACACCATTTTAAAAGGCAACGTCTTCTTTGGTAGGGTAAAGAATGCACGTCTTTGCAGCCAGTCAAAGCTAAAACCATCTCAGGAGCCAGTGATACTTTCCGTTCCCAGGAGAGCCCCAAGAGTACCAAGTTCTGCAGTTTGATTTCATCGTGTTCTCTGTATGCTGCCATCTTCCTCTCAGCTTTTTAACTGTTTTGAGGTTTTAAATCTCCATTATTTATGCAGCAGAAGTAGGGTGGTTAGCTGCGAACACAGTTTGGGAAGAGACCGCATAGGCCTGGTAGCCATCGCACATGGCCAGGTGGGCTTGATAAGCTGAAAAAGCTGCACGTTAAAATGGACAAGTACTTTAGTCTCTACTGCTTAAGTCTGTTTCAGGCTAAAATTTATCCCTGGCCATCTTAAAACCATTTTTCTTTCCTGGTGTTTATTTCCCTACCTTCTGGCATAATTGCTAGAGAACAAGCATACCTCCTTGGTATGGAGGTATAGGACGCTTCTTCTCCTCAGTGGCAATGTCCCCGTACCTCTGCCTGGCCTTGTGGCCCCGTCTACACCTGCATCCACTAACTGTGTCTTCAACACTGGCAATCAGAGCTGCAAAAAATACTCCAGACTTTGGTCTCCCTACTGAAAACACCTGGAAGCTAAATTTTACTGTAAGGCATAAAATGTAGAGGAGTGAAAAAATCAACCAAAATCAGGCATAATTTGGGAGTAAAAATATGATGTTAATTAATCTAGTTTCAAAACCTACACACACCTCTTGCTTTTGGCTAGATCTCAACAGCTGGCAAGAACTCAGACGCTAGAAATGTTTCCTGTTCTTATTTACTCAACTAAAAATAGCTGTCAGTGTTAAAGCATCCTAGCACTTCATCCTAGCACTTTTGCATTCTGTATGTGTGCATCTATATATATATATTTATAAAATGTGTTTATGTTATATATACACACACATATGTAAAATGCATACAAAATATGTACACAGACATACAAATGTGTGTCTGCATATATATGCATACATACACACACACACATGAATATATAAATAAACACACATAAGTGCTTCACGGTGCTATTTTACATGAAGTAGAACATGCAACCAAGAGCAGCCAAGCAACAAATTCATATATACTGCGTCTTACTCCGGGAAACTTCCTTGCAAAAGTAATGGCTTATCTGTATGGTGTTCACTCACTCCAACTTCTGCAACTTTATAAAACTTGAGCTGTCACTTAAACTGTCTTAAACTAGGGTGATTAAATCCTGTTCCTCCACCTGCAGTTCCGAAGCTGCACTTGGTAATCGCAGATGGTTCGTTCTCATAAAGTATTGATGTCACAAGCATTTATTGCTAGGGTAATCAGAGGAGGAAAGGTTACTGTCTATGCATGTGCACATTCATATGTATGACTTCTGGCTATTCTTTGTGTCTCCCCCTTTGATTCCCCAACACATCAAAAGGCTTGCAGAGGACCCAGCTGAGCAGCCACCTGCAGCGAGGAGGCGCTCCAAGACAGTTTGCCATCTTATCGCAATGGCCCAGAGAAGGCAGGTGGTCTTCCCAGCTGGGCTTTCTGAAAAGGACTGCCTAAAAATGATTGTTGAAATTTCAGCGCTCCCCAGGAAAATGTTGAGCCCTTCCTTTGATGTGTCTGGTTTTGTTAACACGCTGTCCCAGGCTGGCGAGCGGTGCCAATCCTCTATTATTTTGTACAGGCTCGGTGCTCTTGTATGCCTGCCGAGCACAAGGGGTGGCCAAGGGCAGTGGAGAGGGAGCTGGATGCGTCCCCCTGGTCCTGTGTGAGCCAAGCCTGGCTATGGCTTAGAGCTGCCAAAGGAGCTGCTCTAGCCTACAGCCCTGGCAGAGCATCTCAGTGAATTTCTGCCCCACTTTGCCTTCATTTGTCCCATACATTTCTGGTCTTTGAGACACAAGCTGCTGAGAATATCCTTGCCCCTTCTGACCAGAATCAGGCCTCTTTATCAAGCCAGAGCACGACAGATCCTCGAGCATGATGAATCCACCAGACTCATCTCATTTTGTGGATATCCTAGACCAAACACAGGCACAAAGATATGGGGAGCATGAGGGTGACAAGGGAAATAGGAGGGCTTTGTTTCTCCATGGTTAAAATCAACCAGTGCAAACCACCCTTTCACATGATGTGGTCCAACGCAACCAGTTGGCCACCCCAGTCAAATGGGGACCACATCTTTTTCTTACTCTTTTTTTTTCCTGAAGCCTCTTTTAATCCATACTGTTCTATGGGCTGTCTCCGCAGTTGGGTCACTTCCACAAGGATTGCTGCTGATCCTGGTAGACTTGAAGTGGGAGTGTGACTGCACTCCAGGGTGAAAATAAACCTTGCCTTGATAAATACAGCATAATGAAAGAGAAGTCCCCACAATCCTGTGAATTTGGGAACTGGCATTTATTTGAAACTGATCTTCTTGGAATCAGCTTCAAAACCACCAGTGATCAAATCCAGCAAGTTTGTGACTGTAAGTTATTAGAATGGAAAAATACTTTTTATTTCAAGCAGCCCCATTCTCTATAATGGCCTAATCCAAAGGCCCCAGGAATCAGAGGGAAGTTTTTACTGATTCAAATGAGAGGAAGGCAGAAGCACTGATGGCCGTAAGATAATATTTTTTTTATTTGTCCCAATGAAGTTAGACAAACAATTAATTTTTCTCTGCAGGAGGAAAACATATCCATTGCCTGACATGGCTGACTCTGAACGCTGAGTCACTGTGATCAGAACCAGTGACATTATTAGTGACATGAATAAAAATGAAGAGCATGAAGCAGAGACATAACGCTCAGCGCTTTTTAAAGGCAGCCGTAACAACAAACATATGGAGAAAAACTAACCAGATGGAGTTCAGAAGTACCAGAAACAAACAATTATTTCAAGTCCTGTAGAAAAAAATGTTGTTATATTTAATGAAAAATACTAACTTTTCAGGTTTTGGGGGGAAACACACAATACCCTCAAAAGTACACCCTCACTATAAAAAAAATCTATGAAATAGTTAAGAAACAGATGGAAACACTAATACTACTATCTTCACAGACTTTATATGGATTAATATGGCCCTTGAATCACAGCCCTATACAGCAGAACTCTCTTAAGGACAGCCCTTCAGACCAGTGGGCATTGGCCTGTCTTCGTGCCCATTCGGGTGACCCTCTTCAGCAAAGCGAGTTTCTCTCAACTTCTGCCCTGACTGGACGGGTTCCTAAAACAGGGCCGTTGGAAAGAGATCTTTATAGATCTCCTTCATCTGCACTTTCCCAGCTGGCACCACAATAGCAGGGTCAAACGGCATTTGTAAAAAGGGAAAAAAGAGGGCAGAAGCCTACTTAGAAACACCCAAGCTCCTTAAGTGCTGCGTCTGCGCCAACACCAACCCCATCCTTTCTCAGTGACCCAATAACATTTAAAGAGTTTTCACTATATCCTTTCCAAATGTCACAACATGGCTCTAATTTCGGCTTTGATCACAAGCTAGCCTGAGTTGCCATTGAAGGATGCAGTAAAGTCAACCCCCACACCAAACAGGTCCAGTTCAGCACAGCTAAAACACCAGAAGGGAACATCACCCATCACAGCAGACACACTTCCCCAGATACATCTGCGTGCAGAGTCCTTTGCTGACAGAGGGTACAGTTTTTAGGCATTTTCAGTGCATGGAGGTGACAACTGCTCAATTTGGCATGGATGGGTGAAACCCTATTCTCACCTAAAGGAGCCTGGCAAAAACCTTGCAAAGATCCTACAGAGCTTTTCTTCCCTTAAGGCCCCATCTTGAGACACATCCCCACAGAAGAAGGTGGCTCATGATGGGAGGAGAGGAAAGGATGAAATTCTCGGGAGCACACGGACCAGTGGTAATTAAGTGGGGCACTTACTAACAATGGCAAAACTAACAGAGAAAATTAAAGATGGCCCTTCAGAAAGCTCTCTGCAGTGCAATTTCCTACTAATCAATGCAGCAAAAATGTTTTCAGCATCAAGCTTTGAACACAGCCATAGTTTACCAACCTGTTGTTGTGTGTAAGGTTGCACAGTACATAGAGAAGTCATTGTTTCACCACGCCAGGGCAGTGAAGAAGCACAAGTCATCTGGTTTTTGCTTACGTGTTGATGAGCCTCTTGCTCATCCTTCTCACAAGGGTAGAAGGAATATTTCTGCACAATGGAAAATCAGACCATTTACTCAAATGTCCGCCTCTCATCTAGTGCTAATAAAAGGCCTGGCAGTGGTACAGACATAGAAAATCAAGAGTATATGTGTGGGGGCGGAGGAGGAGCAGGGACCAGTCAGCTCCATGATCTCACCTACGCAGCATCTGGAGTAAAATGGCACCTACGGCACACACTAGCCCCAATGCGTGTCCAGGTGGCCCCACAGGGATGTCTCCTTAGGCACTGCCACACTTTCCTCTCTGCTCTGTCTTGGCCCCACCTGATGCTTCTGCATGGCTGAGCGTTGCTAGCTTGTGTTGTGTGCTTGAGGTTCAGGTGCAAGTCTGCATCTTACAAGATGAGGAAATCCCCCGGGCTTCAGCCGCTTTTCCTTGGTGCAAACACAGAGGGACCAACTCACCCCTCGGGTGGCTAAAAAGCTTTCCCCAAACATCAGGAGAGTTGATGGAGGCAGCAGCTCCCAGCGACTGAACAGACCTTCCAGCTGAATTGGGCTGCTGGAGCGTGGCAATGGGTGAGGGTCGGTAGCGCAGAGCCAAGGAGCAGCTTCCTTCCCCAGAGCCGCACCAGGTCCTTGCCCAACACCCTCACCTCAGGCATCCATCCCACCGGGCACAAGCACTTCATGTTCCCTCGGAACTTCATTTGGGCCCTGTGTAACACGCAGAGAGTTGTGACCCCCTTCAAAATCCTCCATCTGTACTCGGCGGTAAGCACATTTTCCTGCAGGACTTTGCACCAAGCACATTTCTCAGCAGGACCTAAATGTTATTTGCTATTTACAGAGCAACCAAACTGTAGAGGGCTTTTACAAGCAACCGAGGATGAAAATACACCTACCCCGAAGTGTTTACGGCTTCAGTAGGAAGAGACAAGCTGTCTGCAGAGGTTGGCCGAGATTTTCTGGAGGGAACCAGTGCCCCTCCACTGGGACACGACATTTTGGTGTGCTTCAGGGAGACAGGTGGACCATGGCACTCAACCTGTGGGATCTTTCATACAGCATCCTCCCTGGGCTGCCCGGGTCTGCTCCGCGGGCCTGATCCACCCATGCCTGGGCTGCTCCTTTGGACTCTGCAGACAAGTTGTGGGGACGGGGGTCTTAGCACCCCCAGGGCTACCTCCACCTCCCACCTGACAGGGTAGGCTTTTACTGAGATGTTGAAAGCATTTTTGGTAATAGAAGGCACAGCAACAATTCAGACTTGTCTTTCTGCACCTCCAGATTGTAAAGCCTAAACTGTATCTTGTTCCCCCTCTTCCGCTCCTCTGAAAAGAAACCCAGCAATCATCAGCACAATGGCACTTTCTATTTCTGATGATCCTGTGGAGAAAGCTAAACTGCAGAACGAATGGAAACCCGGCACCCAGGCAGAAGAGTTTATCTGCTTTTTTTAATATTAACTGTATTCTGATTAATGCAAGTCGATCCGTCCCCCGATCGACAGGGGGGTGCTGAGCCGCACTGATGGAGCCAACGTGCAGCAGCTGTCTTCCTGTTATTTTCACCTCTTTAAAGCCTCCCACCACCTCTCTCGCAGACACTCACTTGAACTCCGTCTAATTCCCGAGTATAAAAGGGGGAAAAAAAATGGACTTAGATTGATGCTATAAATAATTCACAGCCGGTTTTATCCAACATGGGTGAAAATCAGAGAGACCAAATCTCCAGCCTCTGTATGTTAAATCAAAGTCGTCTATCAGGAGAGGGAGAAATAAATTATTTTTTGGGGGGAGGGAGGAGAGCAGAGGAAGATGAGCCAGCGTGATAAAACCAGTTGACCCTTCACTAAAGAGGCAGAGACAAACATCTGGGGCTAGAAGCTTTATCAAGGGACATTCTCACTTGAAGGAATTACTAGAGCTAGGACAATATCTACCGGCTAAGGCTGTATTGAATTTGCAACATCCTCAAACGATTCATAATGACCCAGGCTTTGCCATCCAGCCCCACACTGTGCAGCGCAACAGGACTGTTTGTGAGGGGTGTCAGGCTCTGCTCCCACAGGGAAAAACCAGCTGCTCTCCAGCGGGGAAGAAGCCGGTGCAGTTTCTTGGAACAAAAAGTTGGGAGGCTGAGCACGACTCAGGGCTCGGCAGCTCAGAGGTGACAGCTTACCTAGGGACTATCATAGGAAATCAGAAGTTATCAGTAACTTTTCTGGGGCCGTATCTCATGGCATCTAGCAAAGAATCACACGGTTTGTGACACCTACAAGTGTAAAATCCCTACGAGCCGCCCCAGCCTGTGCATGTGTCCCCGCTGCCCAGAGCAGGAACTCACACCAGCACCACTGCTCACCTTCGCTCATGCACCCAGCGAGAGCCTGGCTGAGGAAGGACTAGTGAAAGCCTGAAGATACAGCCCACTGAAATAGGCAGGCTGATCGAGTGTTGCTTGCTTTGTTTGTTGGCAAAAATAAAGCTAACTTTAAGGTTGAGTTTATGTTTGAAAACATGATTATAGCCACACGGTTTGCTCCAGTATGAAACACAGCTAGTGTTTAAACTACAGCTGTAGTCAGGAACTGTGAGATTGGCTTGCTGGGGATAGGAAATGCACAGCAAGGATTTCGAGAGCACATTTCATTAAAAAAAAAAAAAAAAAGAATCCCTGTCCTTTCTGAATACACAGTAGAACAAAAACCTGTGTTGTCTTTTATCATTTTCTTTTTGGCCATTTCATAGCCATGAAGATCAACTTGCTGGCCTATACTTGAAATATAGACAGCCTAGGGTTGTTTTCACAGAGTCCCAGAAATGCTGGCTGAGCACCGCTGGTGCCAATGTGCAGCAGTTGCCTTCCCGTCATTTGCACATCTCCGACTCTCCCTCAGACACTAATCTGAGCTTTGCTTAATCTACAGCTTCTCAGTAACCTCTTCCAGTGTGGAGAAATTTCTTCCTAATGTCCACCCTGAACCTCCCAAGCCACAATTTGTGGACGTTATCCCAGCTCACATATGAGTATGAGGAGCAGAATGCAAAGATCTAATTCCAGCAGAGCAGGTCAGAGCTTTTTTCAAGACTGCCTTAGATTTCTTACATCTAAATTTTAGGTACCTAAAGAAATAGCCAAATAATTTGAAACACCTGATGAGATGATGAGATCTCCATAGTTGGAAAACAAGCAAAACTGAAATTAGGAGACTAAATTTAGACACTTATTTTTAAAACATCACTCACTACAAGCAGAACATGAAGCACAGTCAGGCTCTTCATTTTTATTTAAGCTTTCTGTTTCACATTGTTCAGTCTTTCCATTCTGTTAGTTTGCTTCACTGATCCCAAAACTGATACGGGTTTAACTTCAACTACCCAGGCCCTGAAGAATGCAGCTCTTCTGTAGGGGCCACCAGCCTTTGGGATCCTCCTTCACTGACCAGGGGTTCAGCTCAGTTGGCTCCACAGAGAGGGGCTGACCCAGCAGAGAGGTGCAGTTCCTCTGGCTCCTCTCTTGCAGACTTTAGTAGCTCTTCTAGGCAAAGACCGCCCCAGAGGTACAGCAGCAGAAGCAAAGGAGAGGGCCACTTTTCAACTGGACTCTCCAAGGCCTTTGGTAACATAAGCAGCACTTGTTATTGTTGCTGCAGCTGCTATTGTTAATGATAGTAAGTAGTAATATTAGACTCTGAATAAGGATTTCCACAGGTGACCCTCAACAGTGAGCAGATAGGTCAAATTAGCTTGAAAGGCAGAGGTATCGTCTTTTCTGTAAGGGAAGCCCATTCAACCTAAGCAACAAAAGCCATATGAAAAGTGAATATTTGAAAGTACAGGGCCACCTTTTCCACCTTGTTTTGCACCTTAATTAGACAGTGACATGTAGGATGGTAAGAAAAAAAGTGTGCTCAACCTGCAATGAAAAGGAATGGATTATTAAGATTTGTTGTGATAATGAAACTGGCAAATAGAGCTTGTCTCCTGCTCCCTCATTTTCTTGGCTTGGACACTTGTGGGACTAGGATTGGATACAAGTTGCATTTAACAAGATACTTCATACGCCGTTTGGATTTCACAATGTTCGTGTGAACATGAGACTAATTAAAGCAAAAGCAAGAAGCTGTTAACAGTTTCCTTTTTAAAAAGAAAATAATTATTAACTTCTTATTTTTGCTTTCTGGTTCTTTCAAAGACTCAAATAAATCTCCTCATATAAGTTTATAGTAGCTCCCGTGATGTGGTTTTGCTAAGGCATCAGCAAAAATCTATTAGCTTTTCCTTGTGTCTAAGAGGCTGCATCACTCCCTGATGAAGGAATTTGGGGTCCAGGGCACGAATACAGACAGCAGCACAAGCCCCCTTAGCACAGGCGATGCAGCATGAGCTGCTCCGCCCTGCCCACAGGGAGCTCCAGCCTGGCCTGGAGCTGCTGCGTAGAAACCTCTTGGGACAGCCAAGATGGTTTGGTTGCCTCATATCTGTTTGGTCAATGGACCCGGTAAATAAGACAGTGCTTGGCTGGTGTAATTTGCTAGCGAACCTTGAGACAACCTCCCGAGCCGTTCACGGGCTCCGAGAAAGGGAAACAGCTCTGAGCTCGGGGCAGAGTTGTCAGCGCTCCCCATGAAGTCAGTAACTTGGCAGCAGCTTCACTGCAGGGGCAGCACAGCTAATACCAGCTCCTGTGCATCCCACCTGAATCATCACATGCTGAAACGCTGGGCAAGATACAACTCATCTTGAAGGGTAAAATGGAGGTGAGGGAAATTTTCCAACAAGCACTCGGGTTCCTACTGTCGCTGCCAGCGGTGCACACCCCATAATTAGGTGACCTGAAATTTTTCCACACCGAAGACTAGCTTGCTCTGGCTTTCTGAATAGTAACTGTAGGTCCCTTAGGACTCGCTTGGCTTTGTTGCTTTGCAGCCTGTGCCACTGCAACTCACTTGAAAACTATGCTACATCACCTCAGAACACAAAGGAGAGCTGAACTGCATCTGTCCATGCAAAGTACATACATACGGCCTCCCGCTTTCGTCAGTAATATATTATCAGTGAGAGAAGTTCGTTCTTTCTTTCTTTCTCATAAAGGTCTGGCTAGTTTACAGATGGATGAACTTACTAAAAACCCAAGCACCTGAGCCCTTAGTTCAAATTAATATTGTAGACTACAGCATTCTGCAGTTACTGCATGAAGCATAATAACAGAAACTACTGGAGGAAGGCAGAAAAGTATTGAATTTTTTAACATTAGAGTTAGGTAATTTTCCTGGACACAAACAAAACTTTTTCAGGCTTGATTTTTTCCCAGCCTGAATTTAACTCAAATTCTCTATTGCACATGCACTTTTGGGGGCATAATTAATGTCATTTAGGGCATAGACTTCTCCAAGGCACTCAGCATCAGTTTACCTGTGTTCCCATGGGAACCAATGAACATTTACTGACCAAACGGAAACAAAACAATGCTGCAAGAGGCAGCACCCAGACGTCCATGTCTCTCATTGCATCTCTAAAATGAGTCATACAAGTAAACCTGCAAAATAGCAAACAAAAGGGGCCAACAGTCTTCAGCCGTTCACTGGGAGTGAGACCAAGCAGAAGCTGTTATATACATTAACCTTAGTAACCTGAGTTACTGGGGAACAAAATGCAGATTTCTATAATTTGAAATCTGTTCACTGCAGATGTTCACCACACCAGCAGAGCCCTCAGACTGGACTTATATTTAGGTCCAAAGGCTTCCCTGTGCTAGAGCAGGGAGGGACTCCCAGGATGTGACAAGGAGTTGGAACATGATGTTTAGCCCTGAAGGGCTCACCGGAGGTTGCAGCACTGGGATCAGTTTTGAGGTTGGAGGACCAACCCTGCTGTCACCTCCTGGTGACAGGAAAACATTTGGCTGGAGAGGAGCACACGTTTTCCAGAGCGGGGAGCACATGTGGTCCTGCAGTCCTCCAGTACAAGCCATGTCTTACAGTCACTGCTTTCCTAGTCACCCCCACTTATCCCAGTCCTTCAGGTGAAAGGCTGCCTTGGCAAAGCCCGCCCTCCGCTTTCTTTTGAGTTATTGTCGCTGTGGAGACAGTACACCCACATTCAACTCCTTTCACGCAGGTTCCCTTGGGTCAGGCTTAGCAGCAGAACATGCAAAAATGTATATTTCTATATTCAGGGATTTAAAAAGAAGTGTGGCTTTGCACTGAAATGGTATGAAATTAGGAATTATAGCTAGAAATGGTATGAAATTAGGAATCCATATCTGTACAAGGTAGATTTTATTTAACTGACTATTTGGTTACTTCATCTGTGAACCTATAAAATCTGGAGCTAGATTTTATGGGATCCAATTTCTAGTCTGTAAACTAATCAACCTTGGAGAATTTTAAGTTTTGCTTTTGAATACTTGAACCCACAAAGTGCAAAAACAGTCAGATCCTGCCCTGCTGTTCCCTATTTTAAATGCAAAGGAAAACTG
>NW_008825493.1:1042566-1083632 GCF_000699105.1 Pygoscelis adeliae | reverse complement strand
AATTCCATCCTCCAGCTCTCTGCAATGAAGGAGCCAAGCATCCTCTGTTTCTCACAGCAGAAACTCAAACCGGTGGACTTCCATGTGCAGAACCCAAGCACCGTTGCTGTCACACCAAACCTGCAGTGCCTGATAACAGACGATCAGGGTTTACAGACCTGGCTGGCAGTTACAGTGAGGTACTGAAGGGAAAAAAAAAATAGATTAAAAAAGAAAAAAAAAAGAAAAAAAAAAGAAAAAAAGAGAGAGAAGAAGAAAGCTTAGCTGTTAGTAAGATATTATCACCTTTTAAGATTTTGTCTGTCAACAGCTTTCTGGGGATGTTAACATAATCTGTGCTGTGTAAGAACTGCCGGGAAGGCACAGATGTGATCAGTCACAGAGCCTGTCAGATGCATGTTAAATTCCAAGTGAACCTGTAGAAGTATCAGGAGTGGGACTATGACACCTGACATCCCACAGACATCAAGCACCAGAGGTATAGTTACATCTAGGCCTGATCCTACATTTCCCCTCTACTAAAAAATTTCTCTGTAGCTATTTTTGGGTATGTACGAGATGCAGAATGAAGTCTTTTCTCTGCTCAACTCCTTCCACAAAACTTTCTCTTCCTCCACCCTTCTAATATATCGCATCTTCTCTATTTCTTGTTGGCTGTTGCAGTAAGTTTACTGGCCATAACACACCCAACAAGTCACCAGCAGTAATTAAGTTTATTAAATGACTGACAGCCACTGCCACAGGGAGGCAAATAGACAAATGAGACACCTCAGCACAGATTGCCCTCACATTGCGCTCAGCTTTCAAAATGTGAGGTCCGTAGGTCCTGCTGGCCCTGTACCAAAATACTCTCAGTACCAAGACTGCACAGCAGCCAGCACAGCAAGCAGGGGACTACTTAAGACAGCTAATAGGAATCACCAAGGACAGGGCTTAAATTTAAATCCTGCCCTTAATCAGGGAATGAAAGCCTAGCTGCGGGTGACCAGCAGGCACTTCCATCAGAAAATAATTCAGCGCCTGGATTCCTCTTCTGAAGATTATGTGCCTGAATTTCTCCTTTCAAGAGGGTTGCTTATCTTTTCAGCTGGGTTAAAGCAGGCTTACCGAGGGCGTGGGGCATCTTTATCCCCCCATCTTCCTCCAGCCTTGCCCTTCTGAGATTTTGTCTAGCCGATTCTGCCAGGTTCTTCTCTCAGACGATGCCCAGCCGGATACTTTCAACGCAGTCCTTAGCTACAAACGCTTCCTAAATTTACTACCCACATCCATCCTGGCTTTACAGTCTCTTCCCTTGCTCCCACCAACCCGCAGCATGAAGCCGTGTTTCTCTCCTGTCAGCTGAACTGCTCCTCTGCAAATTCCTCCGCTGGCCCTCGGTGTCTCCTTCCTCAGTTGCTCACCACCACACCGCCTCCCCGGTGCCTGCAACGCTAGGCTCCTCATGCTCCTCACGCACCCTCCTCCTCACTCCCCCATCGCTCCTCTCTCTCTCTCCATCAGCTTTCAGGTGTGGTGCCCTCAGCACAGCACAACCGTAACAACGTGCCCAGTCCTCAGCTGCCGGGCATTTACTCTGTTCTCCTTCAGACCCCTTTTCTGAGCAGCTCCTGCTTCCCCAGGGACCTCACAAAACACTTGTCCCATTTCATTTAAATTCCACAGGCTGTGGGATGGGGGATACATTTAGTGGTTTACTGAGATCTCACAGACTTGGGCTCTCTGGAAGCCACTGCTTACCAGCATAAATACATGTAACAGCATTTGTAAAGATAAGAATCTGTGGTTGTAAAAATACTTTATAAATAAAGAGTTGGGCACTAATAATTCATTAGGTTTCCTAAATGTGAATTAACAGAAGAGCTACTTATATGTTTATAAAACAGCAATTATCTTAACTTGACATTTAATAACTATGAAATCGTTTTGTCAAAATCTCTCTATGCTTGCAAATAAGCAATTACTTTTAATCATCCACAATAAAGCTCATTAAGTGATTAAGAGAAGGTGACCAGTTAAAACACTGGCTTCAATGAGAACAGATGACACCACCTGATGATATTTCTGATACAGGCTGCATTTCAGACAAGAGCAAATTTTGCGTTCACATCAAAGCGCACATTTTGGACATCAGTAAACATGATAGATCTGATTGTGGGGGGATGCACAATAGGGGAGAAGGCCAACACTTTTGCCTACATGTCTACACTGAAGTTTCAGGACTCCATTTGATTTTTTTTCTTCCTTCAAAGAGCACAGAGAACAGACTGCTTTGCCAACTGGAGCAGTTTCACTGAACTGTAAACAGGCGATGCTTGAAAGCCTGTCACTGAGTCTCCCGATCGGAAATGAACAAACAGCAAGCGCCGGAGGACAGGCACGCACACACAGACAGCGTATACACCGTTGTTGTTTGGATTATTCAGCTACTAACTCAGAGCTGTAGAAGTTCACAGCTGTAAGAGCCACTGTGCAGGGTACTTGGCAAACAGTGCTTCCAAAAATGCTTCTTGGCTTTTCAATAGCATGAAAAGACAAAGCCTCCCTGAAGCTCCTTCCACGCCACGTGTGTCTGGCAGGGGTGGGAGAGTGTCCTCAGTGCACCCCGTAACAGGTCAGTTTCAGTGGCTGCACCATTGGATTGTCAAGTACCTTTGTATAACAAAGCTTGAAACATTGGGCCTCCAGCGCTTGCTGTTTCTGCAGGCTGACACAGCCTTTGGGCTCAGAGCCGTGGCCTTACGGATCCAAGATGGGGTGACAAAGAGCCAAAGGACATTTCACATCATCTTCTCTGTGGGGGTGAAAGAGCAGTTTAGAAATCAACTGGCAATTTCACAGAAAACAATTGATTTTCTCTTTAAGTGGAATACAGGGAAAGCAGTTCACTGTTGACCTGTGATCAAGGGAAATGGAAGACGAGGGAAGAGAAATCGAATCTGTTTCTTTTCTCTCAGGCTATTTCTCCATATGCAGCTCTCAAATTTCAGGCCAAATAAAGGAAAATTTCAGGCTAGCCTAAAGAAGTACATGGAAGCTCCTGAGGAAAATCTCCCTTTGGAAACAGGTGGTGCGATGTGAGAACAAACCAGCAGACAAAAATGCCTTTCTTGGTAACTGCAGAGAAAGGTACCGCGATTTTGAACCATCTGCACCACGTGATAAGTCTCTCGTCACCCACTGCCAAATTCTCTCATGTATATTTTGTGTGATGGTGGGCAGATGCATTTTAAACAAGACTGAGGCACCAAAACTGTAATTCGTAGTGCGAGTTCATTGCTGCATGGAGCAACAAAATGTTTCAGGCAGGATTTGGCACGAATCTGTGGAACACCAATTTCAGAGAGGCCACATGCAGAAAAGCCTCTGCTTCAGCAATGTTAATCTTTCCTCTTGATCTTCTAGAAATAGAAAAAAGAAAGTTTTATAAAATGTCTGCCTTGCCTATGAAAGATGAATCATACTGCTTTTCAATAGAGCAGCAGGTTGCCAAG
Organism: Pygoscelis adeliae; assembly: GCF_000699105.1. NCBI lineage: Eukaryota > Metazoa > Chordata > Aves > Sphenisciformes > Spheniscidae > Pygoscelis > Pygoscelis adeliae. The sequence goes on along the minus strand of NW_008825493.1, from coordinate 1,080,138 downwards.
GAACCCTCTTCAAGGTTATTGTTTTGAGTACCTGCAAAACCCCCCACATTTTTTAAGGTTTTCGGCTGCTTAGGAAGGAAATGAGGAAGGAGATGAAAACAGACAGATGAAAACTTAGCTGACTGTAAGACTGTGTCACTCAGGGAAATGTGAAGCAAATTATATAGCACAATTTGAATGTATGACATTGGTTTAAGCCAATTTTTTGTTAACAACCTCCCCTTGCAATCCCACCCCTCCCAAATGCCCAAAAGCCGGATTCATCCATAGTTTGCCTGCAATATGTACAGTTTACGCCAGAAGATTTTACACACTGGAGTTAGAGACACAGCAGTAAGCACCAGAGCACAGAAGGCTCCATCTCCAGCATACACTCATTAGATTACAGCAAATAATTCAAGCCCTTGTCAGCATTTGCACTGGAAACTGCACTTGCTTTCTCAGCTGATTGCCTCTTTTGTGTTCTATTCTAGCGCTCAAAAGTTACTGCCATGAAAGTGAATGTTAACCCAAAAATCAAATTATTCACAAGCAGTGATTTTCAGTTCATCATGGGCAGTAGCTAGGGAGGAGCTCCAATTCTGAGAATTATTGGTTGCCCACTTAGATCAGAAAGCAAGAACACACCTCAGGTCTTCGGTATTCAAACAGAAACGAGTCTATGGCATATCAACCATACACGTAGGTGGGAACCCACACATGATATCCTGCTGCAATGAGGGAAGTGGGACGAAGATATAGAGAACTAGGACATTGTTAGTCCTCACATTATCCTGGACACTGATGCTGCTGTAACTCTTTCTTGTGAAACCCACCCCAGTGCCACATTCACACTTACCACGCACACACTTCTGTAAAATGAGGGGAGAGGTGCAAGGAAGAGTGCGCTGACAGAACGACTGGGAACTTGGAACAGTGTGATAGTCCTCCCCAGTTCACATCACACATCTTTCTGGGTGCTTCATGAGGCAGGTCAGCAGGCTGTGTTAATTTGGAGACACCAGTCCTAATGTACCCCTTTACTACCTGACACACCTTGCTGCAATACACGCTACGACATAGTCCCCAGAAACAACTGCCAGCTTTCTATCTGTTTTGCTGCCATGCTTCAAACGCAGCAGAGCTGCACCAGTTGAAACTGATTCTCTTTCTGGTGTGATAACGTTAAGTCTACATGTAATCCACTCAAATTCCTCCACCAGAAATTGCACGCTTTCTCCAAAACCAATAAATACCCAAGACCAAGGTCAGCATTTTTGCATGTTTTTACAGCTGTTAATTGCCATCAATGTGTTATATAAATAAATCATACTATGCTACGTTACACACTAAGGCATGTAACAGTGCAGGGCAATTTGCTGCAGGTGAGAGGTGCTCATTAACTGCAATTAATAAGCACTATCTGTGCACTGAAGGGCATAGGAGCTAATTATTAGAAGCCACGGTGTACAAGTAATGCTTACAATTATGAAACTCAGACACTCCCACGCTAAATTTCAAGGAGATGTGGGAACGACATAAATCAGGAGAAGGATCCAAGCCAAGCGATACGGTTACAGACATAGCACTCACAAAATGAATGAACCCCACCACTGTCCTCACTGTGGTTGTTAGGACAGGAAACACCGCTCTAGTAGCCAGACTTTATGAAGCACCCTAGGACTGGGCCAGCAATTTCTTTTAAATAGCAATTACCTTGGCATCATATAGGAGCCCTGTGTGCTGGAGCTCACAGGTACGGGGCTTGCACCCGCGCCCTCGCCTGCCCTGCATCGGGCTGCCAGTGCAAAGCCGCTGGTTGGGGGTGTCGGGCTCTCCGCTGCTGGGCATTGCAGAGGCAGCTGAGTTACACAGATCAGCCTCACTCACAGTTTATGTTGTCATCAGTCTTCTTTCAGCCCTCCAGAATTTTTAGAATTCAGCAAGGAAACAGTATTTCAGGAAAAGCTCGGGCCCTACCAGGCTCCAAAATCCACACAGAGGGTGGACGAAGGTAAAATTCTACATATAAACTCCTGTCATCCATTCAGCTTACTAGAATAATATTTGTTAAATGCTAACAGAACAAACCACATTTTTCCACATCAAGTGAAAATAGCAGAGGAAAATGTTTATTGGTCTCACATAATGACAGAGCAATGGTATTTAAAAGTATGGATTCACAAGAAATAAACTCTCCTTGTTTATCATCAGTGACTGCAATTATATTGTCACATGACAGATGAGTGTTTTGATTTCCTCTTCCTGCTGTCTTTCTACCTTCAACTTGTACTGTAAGCTTGCCACTGTTTATTCATGTACTATTAGAACCACTGAGAGGGGTTATTAATCAAGATTATTTATTTTTCAAAGCAGTCACACCATGAAGCCATGGGTACAGCTGAAGCTTAACCCTACATCCTCCTCCAAAGCAGCATGTTAGTGATGTTAAAAACACCCCGCTAGCTCAAACAGAAGAGCCTAAGGAGGGGGTAAAGTGCTCCTGGACATGCAAACCCCAGCTCAGCGCCTTGCTCACAACCCTTATATTCACAAATGCCTGCAGAAAACAGACTAAATATGAAGGAACTGCTCAGTATCCGCATTTTGCCTCATCGTTAGGGGCAGCTCCAGGCACAGTCAAATTCCCAGGGTGTATGGGCACCGGTGTATGTTAGTGTTTTGCCAGAAAACACAAGAAAAGAAGAGCTGCACAACAGGTTTCCTGCTAAGATGGTAATAAAGTGGAGGACACAATAAACCTACTCACACTCATGGTTTTAAAAGCACTCATGCTTTTTGCTGGATCCCCTTATGATTTTTAAGCATCACAAAGCAAAACGTTACATGCTAGGGAAAGCACAGGCCCTTTACTAGCCCAAGGACACAGAAGGGGCTGAGGAGAGAGGACACGACTTTCAAGCATTACCTGCCCAGAGGAGATCAAAACTTAGCTCTCTGTGTGCTGAAAGAGATGAGAGTTCACGGCAGATCTCAACTGCCTCACAAGTTATGGCAGTGGTAGCAGAGCTCGCCAATTACTTCCTCAGACAGCAAAACAGATGGCAACATTGGGTAGGATGTTGTCCTACAGGATTCAGACTCCTGGTAACACGTTCAGCTCCTTCTTCTTTAGTAATCTACAAGTAATATGGAATAAGAGCTTCTTTTTGTTGCTGTTGTTGCTGCCTGGCCATATGTTCCCTGATGGCTCTAAACTTTCAATACTCAGGAATAACAACAAAATGCACAGATATCTACTTGCAACAGAGCCCTTGGTTTGCCTTTTCAGAAAAATGAACACATCCCTTAGCACAAGAAATTGTTGGCTCATCTGAGACACGAGGACTTGATAGTTGCCTAATTTTGTCTGCTTTTATTTGACTCTTAAAAGCTCATCTGCTCGATAAGCCACAAGAACCTTCAGCCATGTTGAGGGAGAAAAGAATAAATAGTCAGCTCCAGCACCTTCGATAAAATCTACAAATACTTCAGTAAGCACCCATAGCCTTTTCTAAGAAACTTGTAGGTGGCCTTAAAGCAGTTGGTGTCATTACACTTCCAAACAATTTTTGAAATAAATTCAGCCCGCCTTTCTCCTGTCCCTTCATTAGTCAGAAGAGCAGAAGACAGAGATGGGGAGCATATGGAAAATTAAATACAAAGCACCATAAGCCTTCCAACGCCTGACAGAAGAACAGGTCTATTAGAAGTCTATGTTCCAATCCAGGCTGCGCTACTCTGAGCTCACATCAATAGATCTTACCCATCTCACCCTGCATCTGCTCTACAGAAAATGCTTACCTTCAGGACATCAGTCTTTACTTCAGCTATGAAAGCTCTTGTCTTTAGTGTCCAAGCGCTCTTGATAAACAAAGATGGAAAAGGTTTCACCTGTACATCTCAAGAAATATGAGACCAATACCTACCTGAAAAAGCAGCATCTGGAAAAATCATACGGCTCACATCCAGCATGCATTTCAAAAGCGCAACTGCAGAGACTACTCTGATAGTACGTAGGCTTCAACATAAAAATTTTATGTTTTTAAAATTTGCAGCTTCAATTTTAAATTTTAAAGCTAAACAAATGGAAAATTTTAAAGCTAAACAAATGGAAGGCAACATTAACTACAGAATTCCAGGAGTGACTGCAGTCATTCCCTGGACAATGAAGCTAAAAAGTAACATGATCAGATCATTGGAATTTCACTGTTTAGGCCAAAAAGGGAGTTCTCTTACCAAAGAAACAGGAATTGAAGTAGATTGTCGATTTTCCCCTCAAGCTGAAATCCCATTTGATACAGTTACTTTTTTAAACCTGTGGGTCCCTTTGAGCTCACATTTGATTCTTGGTGCTTTCCAAGGCATACACTGAAAGCAAACCCAAAATAAAACAACTTACAGGAGAGGATCCCACAGTCCTGGAACTTCTGGCTGAGAAACCAAGTAGGAGAAAGCATCTCTCTGTGTGGTCATCTCAGTGATAGTCCAGGATCATTACCAGTTAAGCAAAAAAAACCTCAAGCAACAACAACAAAGCTCCTCAAGGAAAGCCTATGTGTGCCAGAATTATCCCATAAACCAGGGAAGGACAGGAGGCTACTCATTTGGACACACCCTGATTTACATGTGTTCGACAGCAAGTAAACTTGAAATGCTGTAACTTTTAAAATCTGTTTTGTAATCAGAAGACTGAACACCAAACACCTCTTCAGGAAATGGCAACTATCTGGAACAGGTGACAGGTTGCACTCATTACTAGTATCATGGCCAAAACATGACATCCCACTGGTTATTTGCTACATATATGGGCTTTTTTGCATCACATCTACTCTGTGTGTGTGTGTGTGTGTGTGTGTGATGTCTGCACTTGCAGAGGCAGTGTTGCTGAAGAGAAGGGGAAGCATGAAGGCGATGCTGTTATTCAGCATTCTGATGAATAATCAGAATAATCAGCATTTGAATCGCATTTTTAAGTCAACTGAATACAGCTAAAAGGATACCCTACAATGTAGATATTTACCAGTTCACATTTCCATATCACAGTCTCTAATGAACTCTCCCAGTCTACTACAAGCCAGTAGCTATATACATGCCTCTTTAAGATGGCATGTGGTTTCTTCAAGCTATTACAAAAAAATTAAAAACATCTTCAGTGACTGAGAGGCACCGTAATGACAAGGACACCACCTTTTAAATTGGACAGTATTAGTAAGGTCTTTAGAAATCTCATATTTACTTTAGATATTTGATGTCTTGTGATGAAACTGCAAGGATGAATAGACAGTATTAATGGTAACTTAGTATATGCAAATCCTTGAACCACTGCAGGGCTTGTAAGTAAGCGCTCAGACAGCACTGACAGTTAGCAGGTACTTGCTTCTGTACATGAGAGAATTTACAGCGTTCAAAAGATCAGACTTACAAATAGTAAATCACGTAAGATGAAAAATAAAAGGAGCGTATTGATTCCAGCTATTATTGAAAGGCGGGGTAGAAGAAAAATAAGCATTATCATAAAGACAAATCCCTCATATTTGGCCTGTTTTCCTTGTAATAGCTCGCCTGTAACAGCATAAGAATCCAATACAGAGACAACTGTAGATGCGGAGATACTTCTCCAGAGATCATGCGAGGGATCCTCTGAGAAGTTCAGAACAAGCTGTCAGCGAAGGCGACAAACAGGTGGCCACTTCAGTCTTAGTGCTGCTTTGGTACTGAACATTTCCCATCCGAACACCCCCTCACCGTACACACTGCCAGAACCCTCTGAAGATACAGACAGTGGTTGGCATCATCTTCCCTCTAGAAAATTTGTTGGGTATCTGCTACATTAAATCAACACAACATTAAAGCAAAAGGAGAGAAAGAGCTCCGGTGAAAAGAAGGAAACAAAACAAGCTCATGCTGCTACAGAGCAATGCATTCCTGTTTTATTTTGGATTATTCTTCACGAAGTTGGACTCACATCTGATTTATCTATCCTCCCAGATGCCAAAACAGATTTGAAAGTTTTTTTGATTATCAGAGTCAGCCAGAATACTTTCCACAAAAGAGAAATAGAATGTTTGGTAGCATTCAGAAAATTAAATGGAACCATCTTGAAAACAATAGTTTCTCAGCAATGCGTAACTTTTCACAGCCTGTGACAGAGGACAAAAGATCATTGTAGAGAAACTGTTTGGTGTGCTTTACAAACTTCTCCTCAGACTCACCTGCTGCTTTAAATATAGGTTTGAAACTGGCAGTGGTAAATCTTATTACCTGACCAAAATGGCAATATCTGAAGTGTCCAAGTCAGTTGGCTAGACTGCAATTCATAGGTTTACTCTTATACAGCATTGCAAAGTTCATGAAAATAAGAAAATTGTGTTTTTTCAAAGATGTGAAGAACATTATGCATATGTGACAGATGGATCCGTGAACTGGAAAATCTCCTCATCGTACAAGTCCTCTGGTAGTTTTTCATCTCCATCAGCAAAAAAGGTAGGGAATGGAGGGTTTTTATTGCAGTCCTTGTAAGTAGGCAATTTGCTATCTTTGACCTAAAAAGCAGGAGGGGGAAGGGTGGGGTTAATAAATCTTCCAGAAGACTTTCAGACAGTGATACACTAGAGATTAAAGAAATCACCTTGCATGCATAAAAAAACCCCTACAACCAACAGCATTCACATTACACTTGTTTATCTGAAGAATTCCATGTATAATCATCAGTTATTTTAATATCAACCCCAGCTATTGACTTTAACATTTTGTACCCGTCATTAAGGAGTTGTTTTTTTTTTTAAAAACAGCAAAACAAAACAAAACACCCAAAGAGAATTTATCACTTGTATCATACTGTGAGAGAATCAAAACCTACTCTCATTAATTCATTGCTCAATATTTTAAAATGTTATTAAAATAAATGTGTGTAAGTATGGATTGTTTAACTGTTTATATTCCACAGTACTTTCCTACATGACATATCAAGTTATATTACGCAGTGTAATCACCTCTTCAACAACCAAGACATGCTTCTGTATTTACGATACAAAATAATTATGGCAACTAATTTTGCAAAGATATGTGCATGTGCTGTACTCAGTCCCTCCGGCTACTGCAGAGCTATTCAGGGACTGCAGAGTTAAGCATCTAGAATTCTTCACTCAGGAATCAGTACCCAAGTTTGTAGAACATGAGCCTTTAAGAAAGTTAACTTCCAAGAACTGTAGTGCTACACAGAAATAACCTTCCTTTACTGACCTCTCTACATGTGAAAAGATTTAAAATCTAGCCCCTGAAACTCCAATCTCTGAAGAAAATTAGTAGCTAGAATTATCAGCAAAAAGCAGTTTGTCTGCGGTAGAAGATAGAAAGCTGGTATCTGAAGAAAAAAAGTTACAAATTCTCAAGCGATGAAGTTTTATTTAAAATGAAATTCTTCATTTCTATATTGTTACATATGATCTTCCTCCTGAGCTGTAATAATCCCTTTCAGCCACTATACTCAACTGGATTAAGAAAAAAAAAATTACAAGTAGATTAGACAAAATTTTAGTATAGAGAAGATAAGCTCTTCCTCTTATTTTTTTGGTGGGCTTTTAATGAACAGGAAGCTTGTTCTTACTTGGTTGGACAAAAACCTCACATAAGACAACTGTGATTTATACCAGAAATTAAATAAAACAATTTTATGCCCACTGACAGTTCTGTTCTGACAGCACTATATTTACCAGATTCATATCTGCTATTACTTGAGCCTTTCCCAAAGTCCGTGAGGATTCCTGCAGATGAAGCGCACAATAAATTTGACTTAACCTTCAGCTTCTGAAAAACTGCTTTGGTTCCCCTCCCTGCCGACGAAGTTCCAACAGTTTTCTAACTGCAGGCTTGACAAAACAAAAGAAAACCTTTTGCTAAGAACAAGGGGGCGAAAGGCTCAACACGTCGTATTGGTTAGGATGGCTGCTTAGCTTTTTGAGTCGATCATTCCTCTTCTACCAGACACCCCCCTATTAAAAGTACTCTCTATTCACTTGTAAACTGCCATGTGTAACTACTGAAGTACCTGTAGTCCGGGCAGACAGCAATTTCATTACATATGTACATGGAATAAACCAGGCTGAGGTCCAAGTCCAAAGATCTTTGCTGCAACAGTTCCGGCAGCAGTGAGTTCAGAGGAAACACAGCCAGATAGCTTCAACAGTGCCATCTGAACTGCTGAGGCCCAGAAGTCATCCTTCCCTTTCAATACATTGCTGTTGTTTCTTTTTCTATATGAAAACATGTTTTAATAACTTCACCAGTTGCCTATTATTTCCCTTGCCCCTTTCTCTTTTCCTCCCTAATCCTACTACACATCATAAGTCTTCTTTGTCAACAGCAAAAACCCTCATGGTCTCTACAGGAGTTACAATAATATTAGGAAGAATTTTATTTCTGGTAACTTATTTATTTCATATGTATCTTATTAAAAAGTTTTTCATGTGTACTTTTTTGTTATTTTGGATTACTCTCATAATGAAATAACGTGTGCTGTTACATACAGGCTGTATCATCACAGGCAGTTTTGGACACCTGGAAAGTTAAAGGAATTTATATTTTTTCCCTTTTCTTTACACAACTTTTTATCACAGGACTTAGGAGTAATAAATCTGCTCTTAACTGAAGGTTATCTAAATAAATGTAAGACTTCCGTTCAGCCTTAACATTGTGATTTTACATATTAATGTCAAGTGGCATTTTGCAGATAGTGCCTCTTGTGCGATAAGGAGAATTCTTAAAGTAGATTCTTATGAAATATTTTCAACAGACCATTGTTGCTTTCAGAGGACTACAATACTGTTTCATTTTGCCCCTCCCAGACTCCTCAGAAGCTTGACAGATCCCAGAAGCACGAGCCACATCTGGTGTCAAAACTATTTTCTTCTGATAAGCTCTTTCTTTTGATTGGTATAATTGACACAATATTTCTTTTGACTCGTGAAAACTACTGCTCTTTTTCCATCTTGTTCTACATTCACTGCTTTCAAATGCAATTTAAGTTCTACTCCTGAAGCACCATCTTAGAGCATCACTACCAAACTGAACGAACACGCCTCTTTCTCCATTCTAAGTTTCAAAAGTTGTTAGACAGATACTATTTATTATTCCTATCAAAAGGAAGAACTCAATTTTATTTTACATCTGAAAGTACCTATTAGCAACTTAAAACATGGAATGATTTATCTGTCTTCTCAAGAGAATTATTGAATTACTTCCTTTACATTTATGAAGGATGCAGCATATCAAAGGTTTTCTGTATGTACTGCCTCAGATTCCTGCACAGTAATTTCACAACATAAGGGTACGTTGTGGTATGGTATGCAGCAGCAGTTACACTTGTCTGTATAAGCACGTACACAGAAAGGAAAAGCAAAAGGAAAAGCAAAAGGAAAAGCAAAAGGAAAAGCAAAAGGAAAAGCAAAAGGAAAAGCAAAAGGAAAAGCAGGAACCTCATGACATCAGAATAAGTTTTAATGCTCTGTGTTACTAAAATCCTGTGAATTTAGCTCTCACCCACAGAAGGAATCAGGCTGAGCGCCCAACTGGTTATAAAGGAAAAGCAAAAGGAAAAGCAAAAGGAAAAGCAAAAGGAAAAGCAAAAGGAAAAGCAAAAGGAAAAGCAAAAGGAAAAGCAAAAGGAAAAGCAAAAGGAAAAGCAAAAGGAAAAGCAAAAGGAAAAGCAGGAACCTCATGACATCAGAATAAGTTTTAATGCTCTGTGTTACTAAAATCCTGTGAATTTAGCTCTCACCCACAGAAGGAATCAGGCTGAGCGCCCAACTGGTTATTACGATCCATAAAAGCATTCACTGTATAACTCAATATAACATAAACACTTGGCTTGCTTAAACTACTATATTAATACTGCTATATATTATAGTACACTATACTGTAGGTAGCGTATATAGTAGTGTATATATACTACAGTATATTCTCTGTGAAGTATTTTATTGAGAAACATACTAGAGAAAGCAGAAATTGGAGCTGGTGGGGATTTTGTCACTAAGTCTTTAAAACAGTCATAAAGGGTTTTGCAGACACTTAATAAACTGCACATATGCATACCCCATATATTGACAGCATAATAGGTATAAACAAATATATATATAAACAAATATATATATAGAATAGGTATAAACAAATACATATATAAACAAATACAAATTCAGAAATCTATCTGCCCGAAATACTTAATATGGTCTTAAATAGGCATCAAAACTTGATGCTTAAGTCACAACTCACATTTGCAGTTTAACAGGCCTTCAGGCTGTGTTAGCAACCACAGCAAAGAATGCAAGTTGTTTGCTAAATAGGAAAATGTGTTTAAATATACAGAACGTTAGAAATAATCTCCTCGGGTATTATACATTACCTAGCTCAGCTTCTATGCTATTTTTGAAGCTAGACAGAAAACTGAATTCAAGAACTGTATCTATTCCTGACCAGCCTTATTTTGTCTTAAAAAAAACAACCAACCAACCAACAACAAACAAAAAAACCCCTCCACACAACTCTATCATGAGGCCCAAGGTACTGGACAGGGAACACGAAAGAAGTCAAGGCATGACACTACTCCTGCATGTCCCTAATTTGAGCTCAGCACACCCAACTCTGGCATCAGCTGCTAGAAACACAGACAATATTGGCAAGCGTGATACAAAATAAGTAGGATGCAAACTACTACAGACTTCTCCATGGGTTACATAGATTTGCCAGAATTTCTGCTTTTGCTACAAGTGGTATATTCAAAGTGATCAACACTGAATGTCCTAAGAAAATCAGGTGCCTTAAAATTAGGACAGGTATAAAACATTATCAAATATAAACTATAACATCCTGTATTATAATATACTATATTACAGTATCCCCTCCATTATAAAGCATCTATTTAAAAAGGGAATTAGTCTTGTGCTTCTCTGATGAATGACAGAAGAGATAATTTTTTGATAATATATTTGGGAGAGAAATTGAGAGTCACAGGCTTCCAAAAGAAAAAACTATTAACTTTTTTTCTAGAGGATCAACACCAAAGACGGTAACCCAGGCCTTGTAATCTAAGAAGATACAACAAGAGAAACAGGTATTACCTGAGGTAGGCTATCTCGATAGGCACAACACAATAATTTACAGATGCTTACTCTGTGATGTTACTGTGGTAACAGAAAAAATTCCATACATTCTAGCATAGTGCTAAAGTTTCTTAATTTTATTAGACCTTGTCATTGAGAAAGAAATCTCTGCTAAAGTAAGCTTTTTTGATGAGTTTTCCAGTTGGCTAGAAACATCACTTACGTCAGTTATTCACCTGCATGCTTCAGTGTGCAATATCAAATGAAAACTGATTTCTAATTAAACCAGGAATCCATCAATCCTACTATTGTGCACTTTTTCTGCTGAAAATGAAACTTGAAAAATTTAAGTGCTTCATCTCAGTCTTGATACGGTGCTGATGCACTAAGTTTCCAAAAATACATAACATACAAACTAAATACATGCTTCAAGGTGGACTGTGGTTTTAATGGTTACCAAGCAACACAGAGTGGGTCCTGAACACCAATGCCTTCCTCCTAGAGGCACACACAAGAGAAAAGTATTATGTGATATTCCACTTTTGAACTCAAAGACAGACGGATCCATATCCCCTAGACATTAGTCCTACCTAATTATAGGCAGGTATTTAGTGGAATGAACAGTAATTATGAACACTAATATCCCATAATTTCTCTCCCCAACTACAGAGCCAAACAAATATACAACAACGTATAGGATGTCAAAGTCTATACGCAAAGAAGAATACGCCCTGGAAGAAAGGCATAAGACACAAGCTAAAAACACTGCAGATGAGTGCAGCAAGATTAAGTAGAGAAAAAAACCTCAGAAATTAGGGAACAAATACCAAATAGTATTGCTTTGCATCCTTTTTTAATTAAAGCTTTCTCTTCAGAGATGTGTTTGAAAATATAAGGGAAGATTTTTTAATTAATACATGTAATTCCTATGGCTTATGGAAGAAAAAAAACCAGAATGGATTCACCAGCTCGAAGAATTGCAATGAACTGTTGCTGACTACATACCCCCTCCAAACACCAGCTATGTGAGTGGAAACAATTTTTAAAAATCTATTTCCTAATAGTAACAATATCTACTACTGTACCTTCATCTCAAAACAGGATTATTTATTACTAAAAAGCCATGAAAGTCTGAATATGGAGCACTTTAATCAAGATCTTTCAAATATTGTATTATGTTCATCAAAGAGCTCTAAGGGATTAAATCCTCATTCTTCCCATGGATCCTCAACCCTCATTTCTAATAATGGAATTAGCTGCAATTCTGAAATGTGTAAGCCAAAACGCATACATGAAGATACTCGGACTTCTAAATTACAGGTAACTATGACTTGAAACATTTTCATACATAGGTAACTTGCAAATACAATTAATACAGATGCTACATCTTGTAGACATCATGTAAAGCGATCAAAAAAGTGCCTTCTGCCACTGAGTTGTTAACGACAGATTAAGTTTACTTGGAAAAAAAACCCATAATGGAGCCATTTTAAATTTTGGTCTTAGGATAAAATTCCAGTCATCATCCATGGTGTGTGAACTGAACAGAAATCATCCCTGGACATGGCAAGCACTTAAACGGTATGCAGCAGACTGCCATGGCAATCGAAGTCCATTATCCTCGTCACATCACAGATGCCATCACGGTTGTTTTACTGCATATGCTCAGGTGGCCTGGCCCAACAGCCTCCTGTTAACAAGGTTGTTGACTATGGCAGTACTGCTGCCTCAAGGATCTTTTTAAGCTAACAGCAGGATTGCTTTCAGAACAAAGCCAGTAAATCCAAGGTGGTAAGAGGGATGCTTTCCAGCCTAGGCAAGAGTAATGTCTGAGTAAAGAAAAAAGAGAAGGTGGAAGAACAAGGTGGAAGTGACCCAAGTCACGAGAGAAAGCACTTAACACTTCCAGTAGGCTCTTCTCCAAGTGGAAGTGTGCACTGTGATTAGCAAGGGGACACTGATTTGTTTAAATGAGATCTTCACAGTGTACATAAGAATGTGTGGTATTAACACACATAGCTTTGCTTTTAAAAAGTTTATATTACAGGTGTTTAATAAACGTTTGTTTTCTTACCTCACTGTCCTGGTTTCAACTGGGATAGAGTTAATTTTCATCCTAGTAGCTGGTACAGTGCTGCGTTTTGGATTTAGGTTGGGAATAACGTTGGTAACACACTGATGTGTTAGTTGTTGCTAAGCAGTGCTTACACTAGTCAAGGACTTTTCAGCTTCTCATACTGCCCTGCCAGTGAGAAGCTGGGAGGGGGCACAGCCAGGACAGCTGGCCCAAACTGGTGACCATACCACGTGATGTCATGCTCAGTATATAAACTGGGGGAAAGCTGGCCGGGGGCAGTGACCACTGCTCGGGAACTGCCTGGGCATCAGTTGGTGGGTGGTGAGCAATTGCATTGTGCATCGCTTATTTTGTATATTCTTTTATCATTATTATCATCATTATTTTCCCTTCCTTTTCTGTCATATTAAACTGTCTTTCCCAAAACTCACAAATTTTACTCCCTTTTTTTCCCTGACTCTCTCCTCCATCCCACTGCAGGGGTGGCGGTGAGTGGGCAAACAGCTGTGTGGCATTTAGCTGCCTGCTGGGTTAAACCACAACACTCACTTAAAACCAGAAATCAAAAAATTAATTTACTGAGCCTAGTTAGAATAAAAGTTATGAGCTGGTAGAAATAGGTACTGCATTCAGAGTCTCAATGGCTTCATAAAATGTTGTATCCTTGCAGATAAGACATCAGAGACGTGTACATGCAATTGCCACTAAACCATACAAGTGTGGATTTTAACAGCATGACTAGGAGAACAAGATGCACAACCCTTTGCAACAATTAGCTCTTGCTTAAGAGTACTATTAAGGTCAAAGAATAAAGTCTGGGCATCAAACGTTACTCATTTTTTCAGCCACGTTATGTTGCTTGTGTACATAAGTTATAATTTCAAAATAACATCCTACAACAAATTCACAATTAAATCTCAGATTAACATATAGCAATCAGGTTCATGGCTCAGAATTAGAAAAAATACTTAGAACACAGTCAAAGAAAAGGTCATTCAGTCTGATATATGGATGAAAAGCCAGTCAAACTAGTCTTAATTCTATGTCACTGATGCCATGCCCAGTAATTTTGCAGAAGTTATCCTGAAAACTATTTCTCCTGGACATCCGTTAACTGATTTTCACTATTTTGGGAGAGAAACGTGTAACGTATTCTCCAGGCTTGGGCTGGACATTACAACCAGAGCAGTTTAGAGATACCTCACTCATTAAAAAAGGCCTTATTTCCAGTGAGAGAAACACAACAACAAACTTCATTTTTCTGTGTGTAAAACACCTATTTGAAAGCTAGGATTGCTTTACTTAATGCCCAGTAACTGTGGAGTTCTGCTCCACAACCAGGAAATACGTAACAGAAACTGGATGCCCATCGTAAAATATGACAAGAACAAAATAAAATAGTTGAAAACACCTGAACTTTCTGAACTCTGTAACTTTTCAAGAACTGGATCATTTAAACCCCTACAATACTTACAAGGATTTTAAACTATGTATTAGATATATAGGTGTATGTACAACAAAATCTTTACAATCATTCATAAGATGTTGGATACCCCATAATCTACTAAGTCAGAAAGGAATTAACTTCCTCCAAATAATTTGTGCTTGCAGATGTGTAGAATATATCTCAATAGAAAGAAAAGGCTATTTTGAAAATAATCCTTAAAAATCCTTACTTTTATTGCTTTCATGTGGATTATTTACATTGTAAGAACACATATCAGACTCTTCATTGTTTCAGTTTTTCATAGACAATCCTGAAACAATCTCCATAAAATTTGATATTAATTCTGTAGAACACCACAGAAAAAAACACTGACACAATTATACTGATTGCAAAGGGAACTCGTATCATTATTGTGAACTCCAGCTGTCTCCTCCTGTACCTCAGCTGCTCCTTGGAAAGGTAACTGCTACTGTGTACGGGAATGCTTTGAATAACCTTTAAAGCAGTGCTTGCTGTATATTTCTGTTCATGAATACAGGCCTTAAATAACATTCTGGAAATCTCACCATCATGCTATTGACTCAGGTTAGTGTTAAAAGGAGATGGACCTAGCCCTGAGACACCACAGGGTTACAGTGACTGTGTTGGTTTATCACAGGCTACATGGGTGCACAACCCCAGTGCAAAGCTAAGAGTCGTTTAGAGTAAGTGGTGACCCACTGCCCCTATTAATCACTCTCTTTTACAGAACTGGTCCTACTGCCCTTTAATGCAATAGTACAAGATGGGACTCTGAAGAAAAGACGACTGCATTCAACCAATGTTTCTCCTTTTATAAGAAAAGAGTTGGAGAGATCTTAGGAATCAATAGTACCAGTAAGTTGAAACTAGCAAACATACCTTCACCAGACAATTTGTGTGACCTGGAACAGACCCATTTACATAAATAATGTCATGTTTTGTGTTGATCCTCCACACCTAGGAGACAGAAAAACACCAGACATGGAGCTCATTTTAGAGACTATTCCCAGTTTTACAAACAGTAGTCCAGCAAAGCACAAACTCATTAACTAGAGGTGGTACTCTGGGGAAGAAGAATGTTCTGCACAGGCCTGAAGTTGCCACAAAATTCAGTCACATGCTACTCTGAGTGCACAGCTTTCTAATACAGGAGTCTGTATTTGGTAAGGCAGTCCTTTGTTCAGCATCACACCAGCTGAAGCTCCCAAGTCTCTTTTCCCTCTAACAGCAACAGCTGTTGAAATACATCACACTTGACAAATTAAAACAAATACGCTCATGAAAATGTTGCTGCGACCATTTGTTAATTTCTTAATTCTATGAGGTGCTCAACTGAACATGCACATTTTGTGTTACAAAAAAACCAATAGTTTTAGTTAGGACAGAGCAGCAGCACACTTTTTTGCAAACTAGAGGCTAATATGCTTTTTGTGCAAACTGCAGAGGTTGTCTTCAGAGATAGAGAATAGTAGCTGTAATAGCCCAGGAACTGCTGCAGCTATGCACACATCAGAATCTAGTCAGAAACTATAATCCCCTTTTGCACATGAAAGTGAAGGACCATAATAAAGTTAGGACTTCAAACAACTCAGACTTGGGTTGGGTTTGAACAAGTGGAATAGGCATGAAAACATTCACTGAAGGTCACCAAAAGCCTGACTCTTTTCCCACTTCAAAGGCAGAAATCAAGGGACACAGTGAAAAATGCGTCAGATGTGGAGGTATCACCTGAAATCCCAGTCCCCAGGGACTGCACATATCCAAAGGGGTTTCAGATAACTTATTTGTAAGCCACAAGAAGACAGGAGCTCGCACTTGCTGCTCTTGTCTTTCCAGCTTGCATACTTCAGGATGCTCCTGTCTGGATTCTGACAGAAATGACAGACAGTACACCAACACAAGGCTACATGGCTAAGTCCATTGCTTGGCAATGCAACCACCTTATACACATCCTAGTACACTCAGAACTCACCTTTAATCCAAAAGATGTCCTATATATGTTACCCATTTTACCAGGCATTTTCTTTCCACGATAAACTTTGGCAGCTTTCTAGATAAAAACAGGGCCAAAAAATCATGTAACTGCAAGAGGTACATCTACAAACTCAAGAAGAACAGGAAAGAAAATATGCTGGTATTTCCAATGTTGAAAATATCTAATATTGAAAATATCTAATATTGTCTAGCATTTTAAGTGCCTCCTGCTGGAGGTTAGGTATGTTATCTGAAATACTTGACCTCAGTCACAAAATTGCTATAAATACCATTGTATCAACAAAGGGATTCTAGCTTTGCATAACACGTAGTGCCTCTAGATTCAGAGCAAAATCTTCACTCATCCTATATTTTCACTTAGTGAAAAACAAGAGGTTTTTTTCCAAAACCCGTGTCAACACAAGACTCTCACCTACACCACAGACCACAGCAACTGGCAAACTTACCTAAACTACTTGTGGATGCTACCAGAGAGCTCCAGAGCAGTCCTGCCCTGGAAGGCTGCCAAAAGTAAGATACACTGTAGCTTCTCCCCTCTCCCTAATCCATGAGTTTTATACTGATGTAAATCAGATTTTTTTTAAAGCGTGTATTTTTAAGAACAGAATTTTTTATTACATTCACTGCTATTGGTTAGCTTCTGTATCCCATTTTTGTTTGGCTGGGTATAACCTGGAGAACAAAGTTGGAAAAGAAAAGGCAGGAATAAGTGCAATAATTTTCAGTTCTACAGTATTATCCAGGGATTTGTCTCAAGTCTCCTGCACCACTCTGTTATTCATTAATAATGTTTATGTATTTTAAGCTCCTGTGAAAATCATGATTTCAGGAAATCAGCTGCAATATAGTTCTAGGGACATGATTCTGTACTAAACAATGCAGGATTACTAAGATATCTGAGGTGGTCAACACTAGAATGGAAAATAAAAATCAAGGCATTGTTTTTCCCCTACTGCATCCTTTTCACCTTGTTTTCTTTTCATCATACCTATTTCCAAAACAGTGCCAGGTGTAGAATTCATTTTCCAGTTGAAATGAAGGACTGTAAATCAGTACTATACGCTTTTACAGTCTCAATTACGCTAACTTTGTTGCCCGATGCCTTTTTGCTTTTACTATTCTCTTAAGCATTATTAATCTTTTTTTAATTTTTATTTTAATTTCTCCAGGAAAATTACAGACAATTCAGGTTCAGTACTGTGACTCAGTTGGTCTTAATTCTGTATAACAAACCTAGTTTGCAAAAATCCCTCTTAGTTCAGCCTAAATGTTGTGCAAACTTTATAAGGACAGTTTTAAATGCATCTGTTCCAAAGAGCTTTTAAACTAATATTGTTTAGAGTTTGAAACTTAAAAATATTACTCTTTACTCTGCTTAAAAATGCTAAGAAGCGAACAAGCTATTTTGGGAATGAAAGAGTTCATAAAGCAGCTCCACAAGCCAGGCAAGGTGACAAAAGCAACTAGGGTTCCGAAGAACAGTACAATATGTGCAGTATAAAATAACAAGTAAATCCTTTCCAATCTATAAATGCTGTGATAAAAGATCCTTAGAACTCTCTTTGAAACATTGGACTATTTCTCTCAGCTATACTACAAAATACCACAACTTGTTGAGTTAAAATGTTTGCTTACTTACCAGCAATATAGAATATTCAGAAATCGATACATAAGAGAACAGCTATCTGCATTGCTCATTATAAAGTTTTCTGAACTTCCTTTGAAACAGCTGGGATTCTTTGCTACCTCAGAGTAGATGGTAACAGCTAGCTATTGTGCAACTGTTCATTTTTAGTAAGCAGTTCTAAAAATACCGAAGAAAGTTTACATCAAGAAATAAGAAGTAGTAAGAATCCTCACATTGGTAGATATTGCTCCAGGACGTCTGTGAGTTTTTGTCTGGCCGTGGGTAGCAGGCTGGCCTTTAAATCCCCACCTTTTCATGACACCTTGAAATCCTTTACCAATTCTGAAAAGAAAAATAATAAAGAAACAAACCTGGGTTAGTCAGACTTAAAATAGAGTTTCTAGCAAGAAACAATAATTTCAGTCAGGCTCATGATCTTTTTACCTTTAGCAAAACTCAGCAAATATTTTTTTAAAAAAATCTGTTATTTTATACCATAAACATATTCTAGTGCAATACTTAAATGTTGCTTTGGAGAATAAGAAGCACTAGAAATGAGTCAAATAGGCGAAAAGGCTAACACAAAATGCTCCTTGCTGTGATGGTCTCAATACATGGTAGTGTAATGAAGCTTTCACCAAGATTGGACACCAAAAAAACTCCCCAACCCCCAAAAACCCAAATAAAAAGCAACTGTATAACAACACATACCAAAACTTAATGAAAGGCCCTAAGCATCAAGAGGGAAGAGATGTCTGCTTAGACTAGCATAAAAATAAGCCAAGGAATATTTCTTTTCCAAACTACAATAGGCTCATCTCGTGAAAACAGTTTTATGTGTAGTAAAAACACTTAACTCTTTTGATCTGTACTCATCTGACAAATAAGGTCTAAACCAGAATAACAACTAAGATGTATCGTCAGTGCCCATGCCTTAATCTTTGAGGCACATGATAGTATTACTGGCTTTGGAGTTCTCTGTTTACTGCAGGGACAGACTCAATAGGAAAAACTGCCTCACCACTGCACAAAAGAAAAGCCGATTAAAATGTGTCTCAAACCAACATTGTCTGTTTCCAATAGGAAAAGTCTGACCACAGGGTTTATGGCTGCACTGATTATTTAATTAATCTAATAAGATGATCCTCTTCCTCCAATTTACAGAAATCTTTTTCTCTACTAATGCACTTTGCGATATCATGGTCCTATTAGTTCAAGCATTAGAACCTTCCGGCCAAACACAGGAAAATAAAACCGGGTGTGAGCATGCATACAGCCCGTTGTATATATGGACTACATTTTGCTGAGTCCCCTGATCAGAAAGCACTACCATTAAAAACGAGAGAAAACATACAAATGGGGAAAGCACCAACATTCACAAGAACTGCATTCTTTCCTCTTCCACTTGAATAATTCTCCTCTGATTGCTGGCCTAGTTGCCTAGAGCTAGTCAAACTATGGTCAAAACCAGCCACAAATGGAAAGACTCCCTAAAGCCACAGAACCATAAGGAAACAAGACTTGTGCAACCATGGTGTCCGCCTCTTTGTTTTCCCCTTCCCTGCTCTGAACCTAGTGGTCAATTCCAGTTACATTTGGTACAGAAGAAAGATACCTAATTGTTTGAGATCAAAATCATTGGTTAGAAAGTACTGAGGTTTTTTTGCTCCTTTCCTACAACTAACTAAGGAAACGCTAGAACATGATTAAAGTAGTGATATGTTTCTTTGGCTTGCCGGCTGGCCAGTTGTGCAAGAGCTTGCCGCCAGCAAGACAGTCTTTCCAGGCCAGCAGACAGTGCTGCAACACGGGGATATGGAGAGGGTCAGGGCCATGAGAGGGAGCTGAAGGCACCTGCAGGAGGGAGGACCAGGATTACCTGAGATCAGGAATGCAAGACAGAAATCTAAAGAATGCAAGGCTTTGTTCCACCAGTTTCTCACGAATCACCTTATTTTAAAAGCTTGCAGTAATGAACAGTGACAGTTGTAAAGAAACAGTTTGAGAGATACTCATGCTTTAAGAGAGGCTCAAAATTTGTCTTTTTCTACATCTGCAGATTGCTGAGGGATTAGTAACTTTGCAATATGTAGCAGAAACTAAGCTATAGGAAAACTTGTATCTGTCCTGCCAAAATGCTATTTTTTTCTTCAAAACTTCCTATTATTGGCCATGTTTTCCAAGTAGACTTCTGGCATCTCTAGCTGGAAGATGGAATTAGCAAACTCTCCAAAACCAACTTTAAGTGGGTCACATAACAGCTGTGCAGTTACCAGAGCGAGCAGACTGGGGGCATGATTAATTCTTTAGCTGCAGAAATGTACTTGCAACTCAGAGGAAACCATACAACCATCGAAAGCTACCATTTCAAAAGAAAACAGTACTGTCAACTTTAATCAAGAAGCATAAATGCTTGATGTTGTGAAACCACTTCAATATTTCATTCAGATCGTTCATTTTTCAACATGAAAATTTAGAATACTGGAAATTGTACTTTTAAATAAAATATAAAAATATAAGAAATAGTTAATACTAGTAAGAGATGCATTTTTAAAAAAATTTTACTTCATCAAATACTATAAGATATCTTGAAAAAGAAGCGATTATATCATAAGACAGAGTTCCTAGTGTTTAATGATTTATGCAATAGACTACGCTCATCTACTTTTTGGTCTTTCCAATCATACACGTATTTTCCAGTGAACAAAGACTCAGACTTCACAATAGCGAAGCCTTAAAAAATTTATAGAATGTGTGGCCAGACTGAAAAAGAGCACTCTGAAATCTGAGTGCTCCTGAAACCTGAAAATTCTCATGCATCTGTTGATCTGGAATATGAAAGGAAATCTCCAACATCTGAAATATTCTGGCTAGAAGGAAAGATATCTCAATGCTGAAATTAGGGTACTTCACAATGTATAATGCTTTATTATCTACCAAGGTTCTTTCATCACAGTAGTACAATAATTTTTTAGAATAGTTTCATTTTTTATTTGTGAAGAACTGATTGAAGATCTCTGAATCACCTACAAATACACTTTATCTTATGACTTTTTGAACATTAATTCTCTATTCAACATGATTCAGTCACCATCGTGATTGAAAACAAAAACAAGTTTTTATTAATTAAGAAGAAGCTCTAGTTTTATTTCATTTCGGAGTTTTTGATTTCTTTAAAAGAATAAACAATGTATAATGTTTTAAACACATGCCAAGATGAAAAACAATTACACAGACAGTGAGTATTTCTTCCTAGACTCATGCTCTATCTGAAAGAAAACTGGAACCAGAATAAAAACTACAGGATTATGTAAATCATACATCAAGTTTAAAATAAAGTAAGGAACTACTAACAACTGTTTAAATCAAATTTAGAAAGGAGGACTGTTCAACTAGGCACTTAGCAGCTCAGCCAATATACCTCAATCATTATAGAAGAATAGTGTTTTTCCAACCTAAGTCCACCTTGATGTGACTGTGATCTGTTCTCAGGCAAGTGGTGGATTTCTCTACTATACGCAAAAAAAAAATATTATGAATAAATTTTCCATGACTCAAAATTTACCTGTATTTCTAATGCAAAGATTTTACATTCTTCCAATTGTATGAAATGCAAAGTGCTTTTGAAATGAATATTCATCTTATATAAACAAGGAAGAGAACTTAAGATGCATGGTGTTCAAGAAATACTATAGAAAACCAGAGAACGATTTATACAGTTTACAGTTTTCTTAAACTTTTTAAATTTTTTAAAAAAATTAACAAATATTTGTAAGAATATATTCTTCTTGACTACTACACAGATGCCAGGTATCAGCTATTAGTTTATTAATATTACTTATTAATTTCAAATTGTTTCACTGCCCTCTTCACCCTTCTTAAAAATTACTAGGTGTGAATGCATTCAGCAAACATTCACCAATAAAATAAAAGAAAAATAATTATTGAAACTAAACCTAAACCAGTATTTTGCAAAAGTGAATGAAATAGAAAAATCCCCCAAAAGAATACTGGATCTTTTATTACTTAAAAAGTCTTGTGAGTTCATTTCCAATAAATATTTCATAACATTAAATTAGTGTGAGCTAGACAAATCAAAAGATTAAAACATACAGTTATCATATATGCAATACATACTCTTTTATGTATACTATATATTTATACACTACTTTTAGTATACTATATACATTATTCTATGTAATTTCACATTAGCCAACATATGTATAAAAGATACCAACCAAACACGTACCTCTCCGGGATTTACTTTTCTTATGATGATTGGCACCACAATTTCATTTAAGAATGCATCAAAAGAATCCCCAATTTCCCCCCCCCAAAAGCCCTAACTACTGGCATCCCACTACACCTTGTTCATTGAAGTCTGAAATCTTTAAAAAGAAACACAAGACAAATCTAATTTATAACAAACTCAAACATGCATAAGGAGAGAGTTACAACTCCAAAATCTCTTAATAGGCATAGTACTGACAACTTCAGATACTTTCAAAAAACACTGAGGTTTTTCAAAGTGAGATCTTAATCCAGAACCATGTATTAATTAAACAGAATTAATATCTAGATTCCACTCTGAAAGAATCCAGTTGTGTGCAGCATCTGAGATACGATAATCAAGAACCTACATTGAAGTAGAACATTTGTCATCCTACTTATACTGTTGCGATCGATAAGACATCTTGTACCTGTTGTCTTGGCGTGAATCAAGGACTATATTTTTTTTGTTCTGACAACAGTAACATTAAACACTGTATCTGAACAAAAAAACATGCACGAGACCTATCTTTATTAGACTTGATATGTATAATGCGACTGTTCTTCCATACATGGAATTCAGTCACTTACTTTACCTAGCTTCACTGAAGCATGATTACCTGAATCCCAGAATGGAATCACAGGCAGCAATGATGATATGCAAAGT
Organism: Pygoscelis adeliae; assembly: GCF_000699105.1. Lineage (NCBI taxonomy): Eukaryota > Metazoa > Chordata > Aves > Sphenisciformes > Spheniscidae > Pygoscelis > Pygoscelis adeliae. Next base: position 1,056,960 of record NW_008825493.1, on the reverse strand, counting down.
AAGACACACAAATGTTAAATGAAAGGAAAATAATTTTTCTGTAGAATTAAAAATAGAGTTTAATTAGACACAGTTGTTCTAGTCTCGCCTGCAGGAAAGCAGCTGTTCAGGTTAACCACCTAATTTTGTACAAAACCTCATTTTCCAGGTTTAATACAAGTAAAATGCCGGTACCTAATGAGCCAACTTTCATTTAGAAAGCTACTGGAATAAAGCACTCTAATTAAGCAACAATTTAGTTTGCTGCTAACTCTTCAAACTTAGCTAATTTAAAAGACAATTATTTAGATGCCGTAGAAGAAAAGGATTCCACCTACTTCAGTCAAATAATTTCAGACAATTGTAGAGCATACTTTCAGGCTCAGATTACACTGTTAACCTAGCAAAGCTTAAATAAACCACTAAACACACCAGAATCACCACTTAATTCTGACACATTTCAAACAAAACTAGTATTGGCTTTTTCTTTGGAGTGGTAAAATTTCTGATGTTCCAAAGGTTTCCTGAAACAGGTCATGAAGTGGCAGAAAAAGGTAGTATAATACAACTCCATCTCCATGCTGTATGCATTGGGCTACCACTGTAAGGCACAGCCCCACCGCTCCCCATCCCCGTGTTTTGGTCATCTTTGTACTAGCGCAGAAGCTCACTCAGCTGATCAGCAAGCTGGGGCGTGCAACCGATCCAGCTGAAAACTAACCCAGTGAAGAATACAGGTATCTCACGCTGATCTTTTCCTTCATGCAACTCAGGTCACCAGTACCAGCGCCAGGAAGCCAAAGGGAACTCTGTGGGAGCGAGCACCACCTCCCCTTTGGGCAGCAGCCTCTACGATGCCAGCTTAGAGAAGTCACAGAAGTGCAGCCTGTGAGAGAAGCGTTTCTGGACGGTGCTATGCATTTTAACTCAAAGCGTATCGGGCCTAAAACAGACCATCAGCCCACAGGAATTCTGAAATTTACTGCTGTCCCAAAAAGGGCAGTAAGCCTTTACACATTTTTGAAACATACCTCTGAAACACTGAGGAAAAGTCTTGTTGTTAAAGACAGCTATAAAACTTAAGGATTGAGCTTTTAAATTGCTGAAAATAAGTACTAAGGAAAAAATTCAGCACTAAAGATTGACAACATGCAGATGCACTGCCTACTGTCAGTGCTCTAAAAGCTACTCATGCTGTGCTGAACAAATTACGAGACTTCAAATAAAAACAAATGCATACATCTTTAACTGAACCTTCTCTTTTCTGGGAAAGTGTTTTTCTTCACAGAGGTATAAATGAATCAAAACATTTCAAAAGACTTCGACAAAAACATTTGCAACGAAAGTTTAAAAGCAGACAGTCATAAAAAACCACCCTATACTTTGGTAACCAAATCAAGATGCTAACCAAGACCTCTGAAACATAGTGCAAGTAGTTTGTCCAAGCTACGATACCTAAGAAAAGCTTGCTTATTTTTAAGGAACGTATTTTTGATTTACATGTTGGTAGAAGGAAGCATACAAAAGGATATCTTGCTCATCTGAATCATTAAAAGTTGATAAAAAATTAAAATATCCTTTATATTCCACTATATTATCTCCTCATTGAGGTGACATTAGTTTTCTTTCTTTCCTTTTTAAAGGAATAATTAGAATTAGCCATGCTATTAACAGCACTATTATCATCTATATGATTTCAAACATTGCACACTTCAGTGTTTGCTCCAGTAAAACAAAATTACTGACAATCTTAAAAATGTAAAGTACATGTTCATGTAAAAGTATTTCCAAAAACTTTACTAGCGGTGATAGCAAGTTTTTAGGAATTACTGTCTTTTAAGTCCATAATGGTTTGAATCAGGAAGATGGAAGTTGCGGGAGGAAGGAGAGGAAGTCAATCTGTGCTCCCTACTGTAACCCAGCGTTATATCCTTAAGTACCTTTTCAAAATACCCCTGTAGCTTAGGATCTTTCAAGTGCCTACATCACTTCTGAAAATGGGACTTTAGAGACTAATGTACAAAGGCTCGTTTCAGCCTGTGGACCAAACCTCCCCAAGTTCCCTCTTTGTTCAATAGGGAGAAGCTGGCTCCTCTTGAGGGGGGATCAGAACACAAGTACAACATGAAGTATGTTCTCGTTTTGCCCCCCCAGCACAGTCCAAGTGCTATAGCTCAATGCTATAATAATTCCCAAGATAACTTTTTTTGCCCTTCACTGAAGCAATTCTTGGATATTTTTGTGACATTGTGAAATCTGTACTTACAGGTACAGTAACTAAGAACGATGGATACAGTATTCTGAAAAATAATGAAAAACCAAACCCAAGTATGAGACTAAGCAACACTGGATGAAATTGCATGGAATAAAGTAAAAGACCCAAAGAAAAACTGAAATGTAGTAAAATAATTTAATTCTTGCCCAAGAATACTGCCCAAGTTAAGGCAGTACGATAAATGCAGCATTCCAGAAAAGTGGAAATTAAGAAAGAAACATTAAAAGTAGAAATCAGAAAGTAAGTCACAGAAAAAGGTTAAAAAACGCCCAGATATAAAAAGACTGGGGTGATTAGAGAATCGTATTGATAGAAAACCCATGATAAAAAAAAATCTGATCTTTCCCTTTAGCTTAAGAATTTTTTCTTCTCCTTTTGTATCAGGCACTTGTACAGTAGGATTACATGTAATACACTACCAAAATCAGCAGTACGAACAAAAAGCTAATTTCTGAAATGGGATCATACAAATATCGGGAGAAAATAGATTAGAAATACTGAATTAAAGGTAGGATGGATTCACTGAACACGACCAAGAACCCAGTTTATTTTTAGCTTGCTAGTATTTTCAAATACATATAGCAAGATACAAATCAATACCCTGTGGCTACTTACCAGTATCTCTTACACTGCCAAAAAAACCCCTTCCCTAGTTCTTGAAATACTTCTAGAAAAACAAAGCTTTTCTGCATTAACAAAGCATGACACTTAATCTACACAATGACTGACTGCATTCATAATGACACTGCTTTGCTTTGCAAACAAGCTATTGTCTCTTGTAGGCTGCTCACCGAATGCAATTTAGAAGCAGAATGAGTAATATACCAGATCTAAGTCTTACATAAGTAAGTTTGACATAGGAAAACACTAATTCCAGTCAACTCCTCGACCTCCTGTTCTCAATAGGGTACCCTCATAGGTGTAGTCAGGTGTAGCTATATTAGAACCAACTACTTGGCTGTACTGATATGGTTGGTTTCTCCATATGTACAAAGCCCTGTGAATAATATTAGACATTTATAAGTATTACACATATGTGAGACAATTACAATGGATGATATTTCAACAAGGCCAGTTGGGTATAATCTCCATTACACAAAAAATTAAACATCAAATGGAAAACGTTATCTTGGTATCACAACACAATAAAAATACACTTCACTGAAATATGGAGATAGGAGTTCTCCTGGGCAGTGGAAATCATGGACGTAATAGAAGAGGCATGACCAGTCTTTGCAAGATGCCAGTTTTTCTTTTGACACCCTCTACCAGCTGAGCTCTAATTTGGCATTTGCAGTGGTCTGAGAGGAAATCATTGCTCCCACGTTAAAGTAAAAGATCATTAGCCATTGCTGGCAGAAGAGATGAGCTGGAATATGAGAGAAAACAAAAAAGGAATTTGACAGCTCCGTTGTTCGGCTAAACATTATCTTTTTGCTTTTCTTTCGGTCCACATGATACATCTCTCTTTGCATCTCTTCACCAAATCAAAATTGAGCAGTCTTTCTGGGAATTGATGCCTTTCAGCATTTATTCCCCACTTCTACATACCACAGATGCTGCATTATAGACGTCTTCACCTGTGCTAAACTTGAGCACCTCTTTCTCAAGCTGTTTGTCAAGCCCTTCCATGCTAATAATGTATGTGCAACAGACAACATATCCAGAACCATAGCCCTAATAGTATTATTTGTTTACCTACCGTGTTCAAAATCAAAAGTAAGCCTCAGCAAAGAAAGATAATTTGATATTTTTAACCCAATGGCTGAATGGACTTCTATTTCCTGCCACTACCCTTGCAATTGTATTTCAGCTTTTGTGAGCCGTGAGTTCAAGCCAAAGTAGAGGGGAAAAAAAAAAATTCAAGCAGTCTATTTGAAAGACGAACCATACACGTTAAATCATTAGGAACCTACGTTTTTGCAGTAACATCCACGAACTGCCCCGGGCGGAAGTGAGCAGCATACAAAGGAGTACCTTCAAAAGAAGAGGAGAGATCATGTTCAGCTAAGTGCTGAAATCCTCAAACCACTATCCAGTCATTACCATCCAGGGTAGATTACAGTCACAGGAAAGGAAATAAAACTTTGTTTCTATTCACATATTCTTTTTTGTTCTTTATAAACCTCACTGACTAAAACAGATGCTTTGCAGTTACTACTTAAGCACATTTCTCAGTTCCTAGGCCAATTTCAGATGAGTAGGAAGGAAGGGTCAGGGCTTTACTCAGGTATGTTGCACTTCAGACACCGAAAGAGACAAAGTCCAAAAATGTTGAATTAGTTAAGACTCACAATAACCAAACTTGGCAAGAAAACAGAACATGCTCCACTTATAACTACTAGCACTTCACAAGGTGGAGGTTTTTTTTTTAAAAAAACCAAAACCCAAAACACTTCCTATAAAAAAGGAGTTAAGAATTAAAAAAAAAAGTTTTGCAATGCTTCCTCTTTGTTAAGACACAGTGTTTCCAAACTAAAGACTGTGGCAGAAGTACAGCTTCATCCACTGAAGAATCACCTATACGCCAGCCTTTAGCAGAAGTAGTGCTACTGTCGGTCAGTGACACCACTCACCTGACTGCAATTACACTCATTCTGTAAGTGCTTGTAGCATCAAAGTTTTAATTTATTTAAAGATTTATTTTGTCTTCAGCAATTTTTTCTCATCCAAGTGCAATATTCTTTTATTAGCAGCTTTAAAAAAAAACAGAGTTGATAACTTTGTTCATTATAAATAAACTTTAATCTGAAGATCCATGCAACTGCGTCTTTAACAGTTTCCAGCCTGTTTTAAGTCTATTAAAAAAATTAAATTTTAATTGCTTCATGTCCACACCCATTTTTATGCTCTTTTCAAATCTGTATGAACGCAAACTGAAATGATGTAAACCTCTCCTAAGTCTCAAGCATAAAAATCCTCATATTATTTCATGTTATATTTATATGATCCATACACACCTGTGATAAGATGCCTGTCAACTGACAGAAAATCATGTACATGAAGAATGTTATGTACAAAATACACACACTGCAAAATCAGCTTATTGAAAACTTGCAATTCTGCTTTATCTCGAGCTTTTGCTTCCTTTTATCAGTCCACACTTCCTCTTCATGTCAGATTTGATTTTTATCAGTTACCACACTCTCCTAAAAAGGTCTTGCAAAAACCTTCTCTAATGGCAAATAAAGACATAATACATTAGCATTTCCTACCCTATATAATTTTGGGGAAAGTACCTATAACTGTCAAAAAGCACAAAATGAAAACCTAAATACACTAGCTAATAAAACCTTAAAAACATAAAACTTTTCACTAAATCTCCAAACTTCTAATACTGATTTTTAGTGAGAATGTTTGTTATAACATGTTTTAATGTATTTTATTTTGCAAGCTGCCAGAAAAAAAACACCATATATGACAGCCATCAGTCCTACTTCTGAACACAGCAAGAAACAAACCTCAAACTGCTATTTTAGGCTCCTGAAAAACATTACCACAAAATTCTCGGTGCCCCTCTCATAAGGATAATCAGAGAACTTCCTGTAAATGCATTCATATTTATACCCAACAAGTGAGTCAAGGTTACATTTATTTCTCACCTCAATGTTCATATTAGCTAGTTTGGCCCAGACTTATTTTCTAATCAATGGAAACATAATATCCAGGAAAAAGGAAAAATCCTACTTCTCATTACCTAAAAAGTAAAGCCCATTTTCTAGTTTTCCTTAAGAAAAAAGTTTGTTTGTACTCAACGACAAAGAAATAAGAATTCAGCAATTTCCATACAAACCAAAAATGAAATACGCGTCATAACTTGATTTAGGTCTACAAGCGGCAGATGTTAAATGACTGTGCATATAATATTCAGTAGCTCAAAAAGATTACCTGGTTTAATTATGGCATCATCTGTTACATTAAATGTTGTAACTTTCTGCTTTCGTGGTACTCCAGCTTCTTTAAAAATTTCCATTGCAGACTCCGATTTCTGTAACAAAGAGCAGCCATAAAAAAGAAGTTATCTTAAAATACCAAAGGATCAACCTAGCAGAGAAAGTGATTACAAACTATCAACACCACTCAGAAAAACAGATATATCATACTACACTCTTACCTTGAGACTAGCATTTTAACTCTATCTAAAATTAATTTAAAACTCCTCTGTCTGCATTTTATTTTCTGTCAACTAGTTACTAGTTACCCTACAGCTACATGATATAAACAAGAGATATGTGAAAATGTCTAAGATCAGAAAAGGGAACCAATCATTTAGAATATACATAAAATATAATACTGCTTTTTCATGACTCTCAAAGAGTTTTGTAGTAATTTAAAAGCATTTTCTCTGTTTCAAAGCTTCTAATGACTTAGTTCCACACCACCATAAATATGATTTATTTGCTTTAACTAAGAAACCCATGGAAATAAAAGCCTGGTCTTGCAGAAACTTCTAGAAATGCCTAACTTCCCACAGAAAAGAATCTAGAGTCTCTGGACAAAAAAGAAAAATGAAGAACAACAAGTTTATGATTCATGTATTTTTAAGAGATACCAAGTACACTCAGTGTCAAACCACTACTGACCCTTTAGAAGGGTTCTTCTTTTTAGAGGAGTCTGACAAAGTCAAAAGTACTTAAAATTGTTCTCAACTGTTTTAAACAAGACGACTCACAGAACCGCTGACCACTGAGATGATACCAAGCAATGGAAGCAGTGATGCAGGAAAACTATGGCCATAGGAAAAAAGCAATGCAGCTGATTTTTCTTCAAATGAATTCTCCTAGAAAGCAATTTAAGCATCTGACAATACTGTCACACTTGGATAATCACATCTCCGAGGTTCACTTCTCAAAAATTCTGTGCAGTTCTCTCTCTCTCAAAAATAATTCTGTGTATTTTAAGACAAAATAATGTGAACAACTTTAAAATCATTACTTAGTTTATTTTGAAAATCTGCATGTTGCCCTTCCTTTTGTTTTTAAAAATCTGATAAAAAGTGTTAGGAGAACAGAGGAAGTTTTGTGAAGAATGAGGGAGCAAGACGATGAGGATCTCTGACTTAGACACTAACCAGAAATTTTAACTTTATGAATCCGTCCTTACTTGAGGAGAAAGTGTGGATACAAAGTCTTTGAGAGTTAAAAAGTTTTTTTGAGTGATTTGTTAACTTGAGTTCATAGTACAAAACAGTCCAAATACCTTTAAAAAAAAAAAAGTCATCAACTAAATACAAAATCTCCCATAAGACCACAAAAATTTGAGGCATCAATGGAGGACAACTGCATTAAACTGTAGTACCATATGCAAGAATTAAAAATAAAGAAATCCCCTTTCTACTAAACGCCTGCATATCAATCCTTTATTCCACTGTTATGTAGAACTGCTGCCTTAGATGACAGCAAGGGGAGCTCTGTGCTCAGCATGGGTGCCTGGAAAGAGCTACCACAGCTGAAGAAAAGCGTAGTGAAGTCAAAGGATAAAAATCGCTTACATCTCAAGAATCCTACTACAGCCTTGCACTGTTCTACTTCAACAACAAGTTTTCTTCAAACAGTCAAGTCAGAGAGATGTATTTCTACGAACAGAACACGGCAGTCTTTACAAAGCCTTCCTAAAAAGCAATACTGGAGAGAAGAACATTGAGTGAATTCTCAGACGTTCTTATTTTTAAAAAGACCAACAATATCTTCCAGTGTTATAGGAAAATGATCGCTATGCCCTCACTTAAGGAAAGCATATAAAATATTTTTGACAAAAAATTGCTAGAACACCAACAGAACTGTACTTTTGAGAATAATTTTGCATTTAAAGAAATCATGAAAAATCTGCTCACTTATAATAGACTGACATACATCAAGCTAAAAAGGAAAAAAAAAATAGACTGACATACATCAAGCTAAAAAGGAAAAAAAAAATCTTGCTAAAAATACAATACCCCTTATCATTTAAGCAATTTGACACTCAAAAGAAATACATGAAACTCTTTGTTAGTAAAATTACTGAGGCAATAATTAGATTAAATTCATTAAAAATCAGTTGCTGTGAGGAATCTGAGGAAAACAGATGTTCCGATGAGGAATTACAGAAGATAAACGGCTTATGCTAATACAATACGGTACCATTCAGCTTTCTTTGAATTCTCACTTTCAGACACTTCAGAGAGAAAAGAAACACACAAAAAGACTGATAAACAAAGGAAAGCAATGATTCAAACCTGCAGCTAAACCACAGAATGACATCGTTTGTTAGTACCTTAACAAGTAAAATTGTTCAGAATCGGCATGACAAATTCTTTCTTAGAAATTACACAATGGTGGTGATAACAACACCACCACCACCACCACAGAGCTCAGTCTCAGGCCAGGTCCTCACCACAGATTGGTCTAAGGATATTTAATTAAATTTCTTTATTAAAATGAGTCTAAGTTCAACCAAATTAATAGGAGCTAAATTGGAAAAAGTTATGTCCAAGAGAGTCTTTAACATAACTCAAACTACTAAAACATCCTTGAGTTGACTTTTTAGGTAGTTTGGCTTTGAAGAAGTTTTCTTAGTTCTCTCAAGAGCTGTTTAAAGAGGAATTTTCTATATACCTCCTTGCTTCCTGCACATTTTTACTCTGACGACATATTGAATCACTGATAACATCGTTTTTATGAAAAGATCAACTGTAAGGAGTCTAATGTGCATAATACAACTTGAAAATTATTATTCACATGATTCTTGCATGTCTTAAACCAAGGTAACAGGAAAGAAAAAACACAGCTGTCATTTCTCCAGGAAAAATGTCACACCTGGAAAGGGGGAACGGACTAAAGTGACAGGATAGACACCTGAAAAGTACAAGCAACGATGGTGAAATGTGGCATAAACCCACCGAATAGAAGAAAGACACCTTAAAATGTAAGCCTGTTCAAAATCAGTAGAATATACTATAAAAGCCAATAGATTTATCAAATGGAAAAAGCTTCTTCCCTCACCTCCACTAAAGCAAAAACAAGTACACAGATTAATTTTGAGGCTCTGCGACAACCTTCTGTTTGGAAAAGGGAAACACATGTCCTCAAAAAGCCACAATCACAAACTGAGATAATCTGCTTAGTAATCACGAGTCCTATTTTTTTTTTACTTGCCTAAATCAAACAAATGAGTGTCAGGATACTGCAAGAAGTGAAAAGTGATATTTTATAGAAATAATGGATCATAGAAACTGCAATCCTCTGAGGGAAAGCTTTATTCCTGCCTTGATCTATAATTCAATTTTCCTCCTCAGGAATGACAGCTCTGCTAGACAACCTCAGCCACTGAAGGCTGCTGGGAATTCTGCATCAGGCATTTGGGGTGTCTAAACAAGCGAGTGGTTTTGATATCGCTGTTGATGAGCTATAATCATGAAGCTATCTTCCTGAAAATTTAAGTCTTAAACTTATTCATCAATGAAACTATATGCAAATTAAGCAATCTCAACAGACCTGTGGAAAAATTGCAACTAAAGCTAATAAAATAGTATGGAAGAGTAAGCTAGAGAACAAAGTCTTCTAAACAACCGATGAAGCTGGATAAGTTTACAACAGCCCACTAATGCGTGTTACTTGCAGTCCTGGTCTTGTATTGCATCTCCACAGACATGGCGAACACACACGTTTGTACATTGTTGATGACCCTTCAGACCCTTTCATCAGCATGGGACACTGCACATCAAAGCAAGTTCCTAAACCCACAGCTTTCCTCGAGAATCAGGAGGCAAAACTTTCAAAAAGTTCTTCTTGCTATTCTCTTAACCAAGAATCAACACTAGCATTAGGAAATAAGCAAGGGTGGATGTGACAAAAGGTCAGTTCCAAAGCATGCATGTCTGCCAATTAATCTTTTAGAGAAGTCTACCTGTGCTACTTTTGTACTGTAACCACAACAGAAACAACTATTGTAACAAAAACCCCCAAAGTGGTTCACTTACAGAAAAAGGAGATGCGTTTTTGCCTCCAACAAGTAGCTTAGATGTTTTTCCACCTGACTCTTCCTTTGAAATGTATCTTAAAACATGGCAATCTTGCACCTTAAGAAAAGAAGAACAGTGTTTATTTGAGGATAAACAGATGTGTACGCTTTGAGACCATCATAAGATATTATCAAAACAAGTGAAACAAAGTCAGTCTCTGTTTTCATTTGTATCTACATAACAGGAGATACAGCCTACAAGTAGGGGAGCGTGCTACCTTTTTACCATAGACATTCTTTTTCCAATCAATTAAAGGCTTATCTTAGAAAAGAATATTAGTAGAATGCAAACTGTATTTTCATAAATGCTCTAGAAATTGAATAAACTTTTATAGCTATCTTTTGCCTGCAAGATGTGCAAAATCCCTACTGAATGCAGTGGCCAAGCATACAGTAAGAGCCCACGTTTTAGACTCCTGCCTCTTTGCCCTGTAAACCCCATGTCCTTCACAGCCCCGGTTGATCATATGGCAGCAACAGCTCAGTGGAACAGCTTCATCACAGTAGTATCTGCCAGAGAATATGAAGAAGCAGCTTCAGGGCTACAAAGGCTTGCTACCAAAGCGCCTGCAGGTAGCAAAAAAAAAAAAAAAGTGAAGTGGGGTAGTTTATGTTGCCTCCCATCTCCCCTCACCTAGGTAATACTATGCACAGTTCTGCAGCACTTGAATAACTGAGGCAGAAGGCAGACCGCTCCTAGAAAGTTTAGAATATAAACAGAGAATAGGCACAGTGTACTATGCAGGGCTGAAAGAAATCTTTCCTTTCGTTAGGGATTTCCTACTCTGTACAAGTGATAAGTTTCACTTTTTGCCTGAAACTTCTGGTTAACGATCTGAATACAGTATAGGAGATTAAATTAATTATGATTTATTTCACCTTAAGCAGTGTGACAGCATGTTTTTTTCCTGACTTGGTCCATATTGGCATCATTCCCAGTTTTACTGCAACAACACCAACTCTGACGGAATCTGTAGATCAAAACAGAACATGGATGCAACTCCACACTTGATATTTGAAAGAGCCCATCTCACAACTTGCAAAGTCCCATTAACTCAGACCTTTCCTAAGGAGTTGGGGGAGGAGACAAAACATCACTGACTCCCTGCGGGTAGTCTGGGAATAACCTGTTCACTGTTTTTAATTCTGTTAGCAGTAAAGTTCTATTTGTTCCAGTTGTGTTTGACAGAACACGCAAAACAGCTCTCCATTAAGTTCAGAACAACCAACACTTCAGACATTTTCTTTTTTAGAAAATACAACACTAATGTAGTTAGTTTCACTAGAGCCAAACTAACTACTGAAAAGTTTACTGCAGTAGGTTCCTCCCACCCCGACCTCTGCATATTTTTGTCACTATAACTGTAGAGCAAAGGCAACCTGTCAAGTCTGGATTCTGACAGTCCGTGGTGTGAAAAACAGAACACTTAAGATGAAGAATAAATGCTTTAAAGTTTGAAAAATGCTCTTTGCTCCAGTTTCCACTGTCATACCCAAGGATCTTGTCATGGATTTGCAGACTCTGTTGCTTGCTGTCAAATGATGTGACCCTTTGGAAGACTCAAAACCTTTATGTTGTGTTCTAGTGCGTAAGACTTCGGACATTAGGAAAAGGTTCTTCACTGAGAGGGTGGTCGGTCACTGGGACAGGGTCCCCAGGGAAGTGATTATGGCACCAAGCCTGTCAGAGTTCAAGGGGCATCTGGATGATGCTCTTAGTCATATGGTTTAGTTTTAGGCAGTCCTGTGAGGAGCAGGGAGTTGGACTCGATGATCCTTATGGGTCCCTTCCAACTTAAGATATTCTATGATTTTATGAATCACTGAATAGAAGTGGGATGTGTTACATACTACAGTTTTTCTTCAGAGTCTAGCAGTATTTACAAGAACATTTTCAAGTTCATATACTTTATTCTAGGGAGTCTTTTCTGATTAATTCATAGTTTATTATTTTGTCATTTTGCAGCAATGGGACTGGCCAAGCACTGATTTGGACTAAAACCTAAGTTCTTAAAACGTTATTAACACCTAAATGCTTTTTAGAGAACTGATGTATTACATTTACTGATTTACTAGGAGATGTGTTGGATAACTGAGGTAAAAACAAAAAGGAAAATACAAGACACAATCCTGATGTTACTGAATACGACAACACAACAACAACAATTCCAGCATGAGCGTGGTATTTCAGAAGAGATACTTTCTCACCTGGTTTCCACTCATTCAATGGCCATGGCTCATCTTTCAGAGGGCACAGCTTGCTGGCTGTCTGAGCTTTGTATTCCTCCGCAGTTGTCTTCTTGAGGAACTGGACATTCTCTTCAGAAAGATGCTCATGCCACCATGTTGTACTGTTAATGTGCCTGACTACAAAGCCCAGCTGCCCCCTTTCCAGTGGTGGGAAAAAGTTTTAAGTGTCTTATCAGTTCAAATAATGTCTCATAACATGTATGTTCATAATGTAATACATACTACATAATTATATCATTACATTATACAGTCATAAAGACCAAAATTATACTAGCAACCACCATCACTCAAACTAGCCAACCCTAACCAACAACACCTAATTATTTGTCATGCTCTCATCTAACTTTTAAAGTATTCTAAAATACACCAAAGGCGGGCAAGCAACAACAAATCAAACCACCACTCTTTCTATGATAAAAAAAAAAAGCTAGATCCGTGAACGAAGAGATAGCAGTGGGTGTTGTATACTTTAACTCTAGCAAGGCTTTCAACACAATCTCCTGTGGCACGCTTCTATCCAAGCTGGGATGTTATGGCATGGATGGCAGGGCTATCAGATGGGCAAAAACCTGACTGGATCATCAGGCTGAAAGAGTCGTGGTTAATGGTTTGCACTCTACCAGAAGACCAGTTACAAGTAGAGTTCCTCAAGAGTCTATTTGAGGACTTGCCCTGTTTAATATCTTTACCAGTGACCTGTAAGAGGGGATGAGTGCACCTTTCTTAAGTTTGCAAATAAAACTGAACTGAAGGGAGCAGTTGATAATGCTCAAGGGCGTCCCTCTGCCAGTCAGAGGGACAGGCTAACAAAGAACCTGATGAAATTCATAAAGGAGAGATGCAAAGTCCCACACCTGGGATGGAATAACCTCTTGCAAGGGTAGAGGCCGTGACTTCAGCAGAGCTGCTCCCCAGCCAGGCAAAGGACCTGGGAGTCCTAGGGGGCAAAAAGGTAAAAAAGGAGCCAGCAGGCTCCTGGCTGACAGCAGCCTGGGCTGTATCAACAGAAGCATGGTCAGGAGATCAAGGGAAGCAGTTATCGTCCTTTCTCCAGCACTCAAAGTAGACCACATCTGCAATAATAAATTCAGTTTTGGGTCCCCAGAACAACAGTGATGTTTATAAATGAGTGAGTACAGCAGTGGTACACAAAAATATAGGGGCTGGAGCACTTGCCCTGTGAGGAGGATTGAGGTAACTGGGCTTGTTTAGTCTGGAAAAGAGGAGGCTTAGGGGGGACCTGGCAGCAGCTTTCCAATACCTATGAGAAGGTTACTGAAAAAACAGAGCCATGCCATGTTTACTGAGGTGCATGCCAGGAGTTTGACATAAGGAAAAAATGTTCAGCCTTAGGACAGTCAGACACTGGAACAGGGGCCCAGAGTCACTGTGCAGCCTCTGCCCTTGGAGGCTCCCAAGGCCAAACCAGACAAAGCCCTGAACAACCTGGTCTGACCTCAGAGCTGGCCGCACTGTCAGCAGGTTAGACTAAAAACCTCCTGAGCTCCCTTCCAGCCCCGACAATGATTTTACATTCACTGCTAAACAGCTCACTACGCTGCCGTAATTTTTGTGAGGGCTAAGAAAAGCTTGAATGCTTCTCAGTCCTCAGCAAGTACAATGAAACAGGTAACAATACAGTTAGCAAATGCACGTGGCTAGCTGCAACAGCTGGCCAAGGCGACTCGAATGGGGGGAAGACCTCACCCAAGGGGGTGATGCGAAAGGACGTGCAGAAGGTGCAGCAGGTCAAGTCACTCAGAATGAAGCAAAGATACTGCCCCAGCGGTAAACCGCGACCCTACCGCCTTTGCACATGCAAACTTTCCGGGCGCTGCCAACAGGCTGCACCCAGAGGCCTCTCCAAACGGTGGAGATCAGAGGCGCCGCCG
>NW_008825493.1:1041975-1042289 GCF_000699105.1 Pygoscelis adeliae | reverse complement strand
GGCGGAGCGACCGTTGGCGGAGCCGCCGGCGGCTTCCGGCGCCGCCTGGTCCGACGCTGAAAACCTTCCGCGCTGCCTCGGAAAGAAGGTTCCGGCGCGCTCTCCCGGCGGCGGAAGGCAGTTTACTCAAAAGTTAACATAAAAACTCCCGAACCAGCCCAAAGACGTGGTCGTGCGTCAGCATTCCCCCGCACCGCTGGCCCCAGCGGCTTCCCAAACCGGCCGAGGGGGACAGGTTACTCCCCCCCCCAGCCGAAGGCACCTGCCCTGTGGCACCACCTGGGGTTTAACCTGGGCCCTGGCTGGCGGGCGGC
>NW_008825493.1:1024144-1041922 GCF_000699105.1 Pygoscelis adeliae | reverse complement strand
CGAAGGCCCCAAGGGTCAGGGCTGCAGCACCCGTGGCCGATGGGGCTTCTCTGAGACGGGGGGAAGACCTCACCCAAGGGGGTGATGCGAGAGGACGTGCAGAAATGGCCGTGGGCACCCGTTCCCCTCGACCCTGCCAGCACTGCCATCGCTCCCATGCTTCCATTCCATCCGCGAGCTGGCAAAATCCAACAGTGGTGGGTGAAGTTTATAGCTGGTAAGCACCACTTAGGCACACAGGGTTGCAGGACCCTCACATGGATTCAAAACCTTCCTCTACCATGCAGGTGTCAGGCGGACGCCTGGGGGTTTGGGCAGAAACCTCTTCGCTTTATCAAACCACTGCAGTGTGGGGGGCTTAACTGGTTCAGGAGCTCCTTGTGAGCAGGTAGGCCACGTAAGGGTGAGAGGGCAACGTTTGTGGCAAGTATTATATTTATGTTGTAGTCGGTGACATTACTGGTAAAGTTAATGCAGGTGGGCCAGACAGAGGATTTCTGGGCAGCCTGGCACAGGGCTCGTGCCTCTACCTTTCTGGCTTCAGTGAGATCTGGCTTTCGCCAGAATTAATTTGCCCTTTTTTCTGAGCAGGGTACCAGCACAGCTGACAGTGCACTAGGTAGGATAGCCAGTGGGTATGAACCCAAGATTCCCTTTTGGTTTTAACAGAATTTTCAAGATATGTGACCATTCAGTGTGGCCAGCCGAAGTCCATCATTGCTTCTGCTCTTTACCCTGCCTCTCCGTTTTCTTCCCCGCTGTGGCATGCGTGTGTGTTGCACTCGAGGCTTGTGGCCAGCTAACCAGATCCAAGAGGCTGTAGGCACCTCAAAGTGGGTAACAGTGAGCAGAATTTTGGCATTTGCACCCAAAACTGTGATCCAGAAAACTACCAACAGCTTTCTCCCTCTCCCCCCCCCGCCCCCCGCCTCGTGTTTTCTCTGTGGCAAATGGCACTTCCTGTAAATAAAGGGAAAAAACAACCTGAGAAATGTAACCTTATCCTAGGAGTCCTCCAGCTCACCCTTCCCATTCCAAAAAATGTGAGTGTAAATGTACCTATGTTTTGTGCCTGAAATATCGACGCTACTTAGGAGTAAAGGGAGTTCGTCTAGTACCTCTTTCACTCTGGAAAGGTTGGAGATAAGTTTAGATTTACATAGCAGGTGTGACTGCAAGACCTGTAATCCCAAGTGAGAAAGGTCAATCTGAATAACCATTTGGGTTCTTTCTGGGAGTAAGCCATGTGCTGTGTGAGCAGCTGGGGAGCCAAGCTGAAGGAGGCAGCTCTGTTTAGCTCATCAGCAAAGATCTTACTGCAATACAATAATGAGGCTCACTAAACCATGCACCATTCTATCACAGTATTTGGTGTGTGGGTAAACCCAAGGGATGTAGTTGAGTGTTGCAGACCTGCAGGGCCATGTGATACAAACCTGCTCAGAGCAGGGGCCTTCTACCCGTGCATTTTGGAATATCATCTCTGCAACCTGCAGCAAGCCTTGGCTTAAACCACTGTTCTCCATCGCACTCCGCAGGTCTCTAACGGATCAAACTGTAAACCTTTTAGCTGTCATCAGTTGTGTACCTTTGACATCTGGAGTCATCTGGACTCATGCTTTAAAAGACATGTTTTAAAGCAATACGATTATTATAATTTCATTTTCATTTCGTACCTGTAGACTCTTTCATCAAATGCTATAGAACACTATATTGCTTATCATGGGAGGAACTTTACACAGGTAGGTTTTACCTTAGGGTAATCAGCAATTAGCAGTGTGTTAGTGCTTTTTTTTATTATTGTAGACTTAGTTTCCCCTAAACAACTAAAAATACAACTCAGCACAGTATCTAGCTCAAGAATTATGGATCTTAATGTATTTTGGGCTAATAGGGATCATGAATATCTTCGAGTATTCTGGAACTTTTGGGTTTTGAATTGGATTTGAGAGACAGTAAAAAGGAAGGCAGGATTGCAGTTAGCAGAGAAGATATTTTAGATCATCAATTACCTCAAAAGGACAAGATATAATTTATTTTAAAAGAGTTTTCAGAATTTAAAATGATCCATCAGAAGGCAGTAAAAGTTTAAATTTGCATAAAAAAATCTATGAGAAAAATTGAGGGCGGTTCTGCCTAAAGGCAGAATGGCCTCGCTAAAACCATAAGTAGATAAAACAGGAGAAAAAATGCCATTTCAGAGATATATTCATATACTTAATGATATTACCCTGCACAAAGCCCACACTATCTTATTGCACTGAGTAACCTGGAGCAATGAAAATGACATTCAAAGCCTCATTAGAAAGCCTTTACCATATGGCTAGTTTGTCTTCTGTGCATTCTCCTACACCAGCTCACCACACTATTACGTGTTTGTTTTAGATGCTGGAACCTATACAGATTGAAGGAGACTTCCAATTGATTTTTCAATATCATGGAGGTGTCTTTTCGAATACCTTGAGGGCTGCTACAGAATTGCTGATCTAGATTACCACTGATAATGATTAGTTTTTAAGTACAAAACATTTATAGTCTGGATTGTGTGAAGTAAACAAAAAGATCTGCAGCAACTGTGATTCTCTTGAGGCACTTGTATAGCCCACCTACATACATGAAAATGACTGATGATTTATATAGCTCAGCATACACTAACCATTGAACAACCATGTGTTGATCTCTGCGTTTTATGTGATGCTACATTATAGAAGCAGCTTGTAACACCTCTGCTAATGAAGAGCTGTAACTGCCCAATTCCATGTAACCATAAACACTTCAAAAATCAGTTTAGCCAAGGAACGATTTATCTGATTCCTAATTTTTCTTGCTGAAAGCTTTCTTTTACTTTCCTTCAGTCTGGCAAATAATAAAGAAAAGGCTTAACCCCTCCTCAGCTGTACATTACATCCCTAAATCCATGCCCACAGTAAAGTAATACTCTTTACGTGGTGAGAGCACCATCATGCCTCTGAGGATCTCAAATCACTTTTCAAATATTAAAGTCCCCCAGTACCATTGTGAGATATTTATGAATACATGGCAGTGTCCTTCATTTTACAGATGAGGAATCCAAGGTACAGGAAAGTTAAACAACGTGCCCAAGATTACAAAATAAGATACTGGAGGAGCCAAGAACATGGAGTCACTGAATTTTCAGTTATGTGCTTTAACAGCTAGAAAATGCTCCTTCTGAGAATAGGGAAGGAAAGAAAAAAGGGGGGAAATGGGAATAAGAAACTAGAGATGTTGTAGATAAGAATTAAGATACGTTGGCAGAGTGGTGTATGAGATATAAGAGAAAATCACAGTAGCTTCCAGCTGAAATATATCCACAGAGGGAGAGATGTGCAGCCTGCTGGGGTAAGCTCTCAAATGAACAGTCAGCCATTAAATGGAAACATGGGATTGAGATCTATCAGTTGGGACATCTTCAGACAATTTATACCTATGACCAGGTAATACTGGCTGCTGTTCAATGTCCAATCAGCTGAAGGAACCTTTACTAGGCAAGCGTGAACGATTGCGCTGCAGGATATAGATGGAGCAGAACTGAATGTGCTGGGGAGACAGCTCCATGCACCTTGGCTATCCCATTGCCTTCATTTTATGGTACAAAATCATCAATCAAAGCTGATCCCATGGAAGCTACTTCTAAAGGAGAATCAGGGAGCTAGAGTTCTACATTACCTGCAAACTCCTTTAAAAATACGTATTTCTAAACCCAAAACCCCTTGCTCACAGGTGAGATTTTCCAAAATGTTCAGCACTGGCCCAAACCAGCTTCTTCTGGAACTAGCAACAAGAATGTTTTCAATTCAGTGGGAGCACAACTCGTCCAAAGCCGTGCCCTTCGGACATTCCCACACAAATTATTTTTGGTCAGATTTTATCCTTAACTTCTAAAAAGTCACATCTTTCACCGTTGTCTTTTAGCAAATGAAGAAGCCAAAATTCAAACACTAAGAATAACAATGATCTAGTTTATTTATTTATATACATAAATATTTCAATGGAAAGATCAATCCACTGCCAATCCGTTCTTGTGTGTCCTTTTGAAAAAAAAAAGGTGGCTTGAATATTCTTGTGGTACAAAACCAGTTTTTCTATCACACACAAGTGATCTGTGTGTGCACGAAGTTACAAATCACTGGTTGTCACAAAATCAGGCTGTGCAAAATTTCTTCCGGAAAATGTGTCATGCAAAGCTGGATATTGGGTGTGAGATTAAAAAATACAAATGAAACAAAATAAGAATTCCCAAACATAAGAGATTATAAATTTGGGTAGCCAAAATACGACCCCTTTGCAAGCCAGCCAGATCGTTTGGATTAAGTGGGCATATTTTAAGACATGCAAACCTGATGGATCATGCCCTGCAAGCCAGATCTGTTTACAGCTGCGGTCTGAACCCTTCATAACAGCTGGATGTGTCAGGCTTTTGAAAAATTGCTACTCCGGCCACAGACTGAGTGGGCATGTTCAGGTGCCCATGTTATAAGCGGCTAACATCAGAAATGCCCATGCTTCAGACCAGGTATCTCTTGAAACACTTTATTACCCTTTTCTTGGAATATGGAAGTTGAAAGCCTTGTGGCAGAGAGAGAAATAAAGACAACAACTGCAAAACTGTGTTGTTTTTATTTTAAACATGCAAAATACAGTTCATGCATCTGCCATTTTGAAAAATCTCTCAGTTCACAGCAGATTAAACCAAAGACATTTTGGCTATCGACTCTCAATAAATATTTCAAAATGCTTTACAGTGTAAAGATAAGAAATTTAGCAAAATTTCAACAAACCTGTATAAAAACCAGATACAGATAACTTTTTATTTCAAGGCGACATGCTGTAATGTAAAGAGTTCACTTTTTTTTTTCTGGATTTTTTTTCTCATAAAAAGTTTTCAACAATACAACCGCTTAACAGATTTAAGCCTTTAGGCTACACATGCAAAAAAAATGGTTATTTTAGTTAAAAATCACCAAAACGTGCTATTTTTTTGTTTCTTTTTTAAGTACAGTAGTTGTAGACAGTAGCATTTTTCTTTTTTAATTTTGTAAAAGAGTGCAGGCGGGTTCATGGAGCTAGTGTCCTGGAAGACTCGTACTCTGACATACATTTTGGTTTTATCCCTTTGCCATTGTAATAGTCCACGACTTGGTTTGGAACTTCAGCCAAAACGCTTTTTGCTAGAGCAGCTGGGGATGCCTGCAGGAAATGGCAGAAAACACACGTGTTAACCTGTCTCTCTGCTAGAAGTACCATGGGTTTTAGAGGCACTGGTGCCATGAGATCAAGGTAGGAAGTATGGTTACAGAAATGGAAGGCAAAAAAGACTCAAAGTGAGTGGCACTATTGCTGGAAACTCATTTTGTGAGTCAGTTTGGGCTTGTAGCTGTAGCTGCCTGAAAGTACACTGAAGCCAAAAGCGTTCTGCATGTTTTTCAGGTCCGCTTGGACCTGAAAAGTTCAGGGTAACTGAACTTCCCTGCACTCTGGGAGAGCACCAAATCACAATGAAAAGGGCTGCGAAGACTTCATTCATTCATCAGTACTCATCGAGGAATCCTGTAGAGCTTCAAGTTGAACATGAATGGACATCACTGTAAAAAGGAGGCCTCCATCACCATTCTGCTCTTCAGGATCTGGCATGGTGTTTTAATGGCTGGGGAAGTTTTCCATTCAATAAAAGTACTTTGTTTTCATTGGAATTAAACCATGGTCATGAGAAAGCTTCAATCCTAGGCTTTGTGGAGGCTTTAAAGCTTTTCCTACAACATATAAATGGTGGGTGTCAACCAAACTTAAGAACTGATGACCCTGAAATGTAGAGATGGATATAGAGATGGCCACTGGCTTTCGCCACAGGCAGGGAGGAGGGCTACCCCTCAGTGCAATGAGAAACCATGCCCTCCACTGACAACACACAGCTGCTGCTTCACACCCTGACAATGCTTCATTTTAAACAGCGGGGCCTGTGTATGTTTTGTGGGCAACCTTTACCTGCATGTGCTGCCGGGATATTCTTCAGCCCCTGTATTCAGCAGTGACAGAACCGGGCTCCTGTTCTCCCACGCAGTTCAATAGCACCCTCCTGCCCTGTGTTTTGGATTTGCTTGTTTCTAAGTATTTGGGTAGAGCCGATTCCAACCCCACCGGAGCCAGCCTGCCGGACCATGTTCCCTCTGAGCTCACCACAAAAATGCAGTAAAAATGCAAATGCTTAAACTTCAGTTGGAGAAGTTTAAATGAATGTGTTTATCTCCAGACAGAGCACATATGAATCACACATTGCAGCTCAGCTGATGCATGGGAACTCCTCAATCGGTGGCTGGGTCACATTTCTTCTGCACACCAAGTACTTTTTCACACACTAATGAACACCTTCCTCCTCACTGTCTATAATATTTTCAGCCAGGTTTCAAAACTAATATGTCATGAAGTATTTGTAATGACTATTTATTGCCCTACTCTATTTCATGGGCTGGGATCCTTATCCTTCCAGAGTCTTAAAATTAGGCTTACATAGGATGTAAATGGTAAACTATTCATAGGCAAGCTAATCCAGGGGTGCAGAAAACCCCTGGGCTATTATAAATTCCAGTATCAAACGTGACAATACTATAAATACAAAGATAATTCTAGCAAAACTAGAAACAAAACTATTTTTTGTATTTTGGTATTTTGAGTCACATATGTGATTAGTAATGAATAAAATGAACTGCTATTTCCCTACTGTGACATCTATACCAAAATATTTGTGCAGGCAAAAAAGCCTGGAACATTTTTGCATGAACGAACTGGCAAAGCAGAGCCCATACTTTGTGTGACAGCACAGCAACTGTTCTCAGGTGTTATGCAGTACCAGAACCCATTTATTTTAATCCTTCAAAGTGAAGTGCATGGTTTCCCACAGTTGCTCCGTTCTTGTCTAAACCTGTTTTCACTGAAATCAGCAGAAAATACCCCTTGGAGTCAGACAAATGGCTGATTTCTATGTTGCTACTGAGAATTACTGTTTTTTTAATCTTCTTCGCAGCGTGCCAAAGCTGTATATACCTTAGCCTGCCTCTGTGCTATCTTACCAAAAATATAACCCTTCGTAAAGGGTGAAAACAGGGAGTGGGGGAAGAGTCCTGGGCCATCGCTGCACACACAAGCCCAAGCGAAGGAAGTGAAGGAAACTTCACTCTGCTCTATCTTTAAAAATGCTGGGCAGGAGCGCTTGCCACCAGCTTCCCTGGATCACATGTAGTCCACATGTCTGAACATTGGGCCAACACTCATCTCCCTGCATCATCCTCCCATTGCCACTTCTCTCTCTTCTGACGCCACATCCATTCTTCTGAACGAAAGGTCAGCCCTTCAGAACAGGCTCTGTCAGGACTCAGATGCATAGCTGAACCACCACCACTTGAGGAGTCAACTGAGCTACGCACTCCTCGCCCAGCGTGCATGTGAAGTAAAAAGCCTTTCACTGAGATTTAAGCTAACACATTTACTGTGCCCACAGGCTCACAGGCAACGTGTGGCACCACACAGAGTTACCCTGGGGTAGCTGGCTTGACTCCGTGCTTCAGTCTGAACACGGACAACTGTTGCTTTACAGAGTTTCATCATGCCGGTGATGTCTGTTGGTCCTGGTCCTCTTTCTAGCAGGGAGCATCCCAAAACCAGGGTTAGGGGTGATTTCCTGTCTGACGATTTGGGCCACCTGCACCTTACGTACTTTTGTGGTGGTAAAGCACTCTCACTTCTAGACCAGATGGTGCAAAGAAGCACTTGTATAAGTAAGAATCAGACCCAGTAACTTCTGAGCTAAAAACCAGCCCCAGTTCACCCAGTACCTTCACTGGGTTTTTAACACAGTCGGTATGTGTAACCTTTTCTCCACTGTTTAACTGCTATGCTTGAAGAGCATCCTAGCAATAAACACCTCAAGATGAATAGTTCTCAACTGATGGCTAATACACAACAATCAGATCAGCCAGCAGCAGGAAAATAATCCCCTATGATGGTAATTGGTGTATATTACAAATGACTCTTGATTCAGTTCTATAGCTTTACCATGCTTAATCTTTAATTACAATGCATAGTGCAAAACATTGCTCCTTGCAGTGGTTAAGAGCTGTGCTTTCCACACTCATTTGTGATATATATGTTATTAAGTCACCGTTGTTAGCCTCTATGACTAAATACAATGCAGAGTGGAATACAATCTACCTGTGGCATCAGATTTGTGCACAGTAAATATATCATGCATCCTAAAGGCAGAGAATGTCAGCTCTTAAAATATTGACTGTGAGGATTGAGACAGGTGGTTTTCCTCAACTACATTTCAGTGATTGTGAGCATCACTGTTCTACAGTTTCAGGTGAAGGACGCTCACATTGCTGGGGTGGTGATAATTATAGAGAGAAGGAATTCACTTGGGGTCAGGGGAAATATTTTCCCTTTGTTTGTTATGTTCCGCTGTAGTGAATTGCGCGTCACCCGCTATACAATGGGACATTTTTTTAAACAGTAATGGTTACCTTGATTTTATCAAGCCTCTGCAACTACAGGATTTGCCAAGAATCACTACAATTATTATTATTATTATTTTGATAGCTTCAAAGATATTCCTTAAAGAGAGAGTCAAAAAGGTAAGATGTTTTACTGAAGTACTTCTGATACACTACATCATGTGGGAGATTAAACCCCTATAATAAAGATTTCTGTCTACATCGGGTCTTGAGCCAGCAAAACATTGAAGTAGGTGTGAGGTTTTAGGTATGTGAATAATTGTAACTAATTGAAATGTGTTAAATGCCTGTATGAGTGCTGTGCAGGATCAGAACCTTCTCTGAAGTCAAACTCATAAAATAAAAGGGATTCACTCTATAGGTTATTTTTACAACTTCCTTCTCCCTCCTTTCAATTTTCTCACAGGGACAGCTTTTGGATATATTATTTTTGATCTCTTTGGATAGATACGAGATTTTGAGTTCCAGCTGACCTGAGAATTGAAGTGATGAAAAAAAATATTGTTTGGGTTGGCTCCAAATGAGTTTTGGTTTACTGTTCTAGCAAAACAAAAAATAATTGCTCACAAATAACATTTTCTTCCCTCCTTCCATCAGTAATAGAGGTAATACAGATTTAGGCGTAAATAAATACTTGATTTATCAGAGAAATCTATAACCTTATACAACTTGATTTGTAGTCTTTCTAAAAAGATCCTTCAACTTTTTTTTTCTACTTAATAGTTGAACGTCCTAAATACTAAAACAAACACAAGGTACGTTGACAAAAGGGATGTGATTTTTAAATAAATACATCGTTTACTTAAAGCTGTTAAATGTAATATGCTGATTTACGGTAATTCTTGTGTGTCATCAGAACTGATCTGACAAAAATCTCCAAAATGGGTTGAATCCGCATTTTTCTTTGGGGGAAAAAAAAAGTTTGAATCAAAACATCACACTCATTTCTACCACGAAAAATTGTTTCACTAGTTGCTGCAAAAGGGCATGGACTTTTGTTTGTGCTGAGGATAAGTAAGCAAGATAGCTGTGAATGTCACTTTGTTCAGAGAGAGATATTATTTGGGATATGACAATAAAGAAATTCAACCAGAAGTGGCTATTATTATGGACTCTCATCCATTACACTGACATTTGTTGAAATGCTGAAAGATCACAATAAACAAACTAAATATCAAGTTGCATAAGATATATAGACTTTTCTGATATAGCAAATATATGACCTATCTCTACGTCTATATTATCTATGCTACTGAAAGAAAGGGGGAGAAAAATACCACTATTTAACAAGAGCAAGAAATTTTTAAGATTGCTTAGATCCTCTCCCAGTACTGGGGAAGTTAATCTAAACCAGCTAAAAATAAGACATGCTTGTCATTTGACCAATGCCAACAATTAAAATCACATATAGAATCACTCATAAGTTAACACCAGAGGCATAATATAGTCAGTGCCCAGAACTGCAACTGTCAGCATTAATCTATTAAATCAAGGATGATTTCAACTTTGTTATAAAATCACAAAATTAAGCTAAAAATAACAAATGCAGCTGGCTTTGCCAGTTCCTTGCAGAAACATAATTTCAACTAATTGAAAGTAGGTCTAGCACTAGCCCATAAATAACTTGCCTCTCAACACTTTTACAGTAGACTACAGTGCACCACTACGCACTTGTGATTATCTGATGAAGGAGAATCATGGGCTATGAGCAGGTCGCGCTCATACTTTGTTCCAGCAGACAGGTGACTGAGCGGCACTGTCAACATAGAAATGTATGTATCTACAATTCAGTGGCAAATCTGCAGCCATTTGGCATGGTGTCACCAAACCAATAGCACAAGGTGAGTTTTAGCTCCTATGAGGATCCATTCTTTACGTAAAGGTAGAGGGAAAAGAGGAATAAGTCCGTTTCTCTTATTCCTCAGTAGGGTTTGCGAAAGTAAGAAGTGTGTCTACATCTAAGACAAATATGGCAGAATTGTATTTTGAAGAGAGAAAAAAGAACAACTTTTGAGAAGAGGAAAAGAAAATGAAGGTACTTTGGGAGCAGCAAAAAGAAAGAAGTCTCCTGTGGTAACAAAATGCCTAGAAAAACTAAAGAAATGTAAGCACTGCAAACCCACATGCAGACCAAAACCAACCCCGAATTGAAAACTTCTGTGCGACAAATCCAGATCTAAGGATCACTAGCGTATGAGAACAGATTGCAAAGAGCAATCTCACGAGGGGAATGAGTCAGTTACGCTGTGAGGTAAAGAAATTTTCAAATCAAATATCGAGGATATCCTTCCTAGACACTGGGGTGAGCAAAAAAACAGTCCAGAGAACCACTTAAATATAACAGAAGAAATGAGGGGAAGGAAGGGAGAGGGAAAAACAGAGGGAAAGGGATGTGATCAGTATCGTAGAGGAACACAATGGCCATTTCACACCTCCATATGGAGGAAAAGAGCCCTGAAAAACCTGGCTGTGTGTGGGAAAGCTCCTTCTGTGGGTGAACACTGTCTCTACCCAGCTGCTGAAAAAGACCCTGGGACAGATGCTGCAATGTAGGGCACGTGACTGAGGAGAAAAGAACATGGCCAAGGGATTATTTCAAATTTGGCAATTTAATGCTGTGTCTCTCCCTTCCTCTCCTACAGAGTGTCTCCTACATCACACTGGGCTCAGACAGGAACAGCTGGCTGAGGGCACAGGGAAGCTCTTAGTAACAGCACTTCCTTGGATTTGTTCTCGTACAGAATTTGGGTAAAGGGTTTGGAGGCAACCAGGATGCTGTGGGTGGACAGAGAACTTAGGGACCTAAATTTCAATAAGGAAACAGCCTCCTGGGGTATACTGTGAGTACAAATCCACAGCCATTTCATCTGCCTGTGGAAATGAAGGGATGCAAAGCAGAATACAGTAGTCCTAATAGAACAGATGCAAAGAGAATGGAAAAGAGACACCAGGAAAAATAAGTCAAGGAGAAAATGGAGGTAAGGACTGGCACCCCAAGAAGCACATGGATTCTGCCCCATCTCTTCTTTCCCCACCCTCACCATCTCACTAATGGAGCACATTTCATTCTGTATTAATTTTTTTCTCCATTTCCAACACAATAATGCCATAGGTTTACTAAACACTTCATGCCCATCCAAAGTTAGGCCCAGCCCCAGGGACCATTCACTATATGTTATATACATTCACCCTTCTGCAGAATGGATGGAAAAGTCAGCTTACATGTTTGAAGTTCCTAAATGGCACAAACTGGACAATGTCTCGAAGCACAGGCTCGCCCTTGGGAGACCTCAGGATCCCATCGTCACCATCCAGCATCTGCATGTCACTAAAATCGGCGTTCCCCACCCCGACGATGATGACTGACATTGGAAGGTGAGAGGCATGGACAATGGCCTCTCTGGTGTCAGCCATGTCTGTGATGACGCCATCCGTCAGAATCAGCAAGATGAAATATTGCTGAAGTTGTTGGGACAAGAAGTGAAAAATTATATCATTAGTTAATCTTCCAAAGCTGCTTACCCTTTTCCAGTATAAAAGTGTTTCTGGTAACTCACTCACGGAGTTCTTTTTCTATTTTTAAATAGAAAAGAGCCTTTATAGTGACCCAAAGGTTAAGTGTGTTTCCCATCCAAACCTCCTCAGCTACTAATTTCTCCTCTTCTGGAGTTTAGCTGTAGTTCAGGTAATTTCCAGGAGTTGGAGGGAGCCAAGGGATGCACAGTGGGCGGTTTAGAAAAGGGGGTTTCTAGCTGGTAGGGCTGGGAGAGTCAGGACTTTGGCTGGGAAGTCTGGAATAGTCCTGAGATCCTCATTAGCCCTATTTTCCATCTGCCGCACAATCACTTCCGCTGACAGTTTCCGATTATATTTTTTATCCCTTTGGGAACCAGTGGGAGGCAGGGAGGAATGGGATATTGAAGCATTACAAGCCTGTAGCAGAGCTGTCGGGGAGGTTATGACACCGCTTTGCAGAGGAGCTTTGCTAACAGGCAAGTGGGATGGGTGCAGCCATCTGCAAACTGGAGGGTGACCCGCTGCTGCCTGTGGGAGAAGCACCACACCATGGTAGGTCTACCGCATTCTGCAGAGTCCCTGAGGAGAGCGAGGGCATGTGCAGGGAGGAAAATATCCGTCTTCAAACACTTCATACAGAGTCCTGAAGAGAGGTTTTCTCATTCTCTAAAGGAGAGCAAGCAATTTTGTGCGCTTGTTATTTCTTTGTCAAAACTCCAAAGCCCACTGAACTGGGATCATGGGCTATGACATATCTTCACTTGGTAATGGGGAAGAGTGACTCTCAGTTGGATCCTTTATGAATTGTTAGGCAGCTGGAGTCATTTAACAAACGTGCATTAACAGGAAAAATGAACAGCTCATAGAATTTGGTCACTCTGGACGAGCAATACCAACACACTAAACATCATTAAAGTTTATGTATACACAGCTATATAAACTCAAAGTGTTCTGTTCATCACCTCCTGCCATGAATAAAACAAAACATGCAGGGAGAAAACTTTATCTTGAAGACTCATGCTATAAATTAATTTGTTTTTCAAACAGAAAGAGGGGAAGTTTAAGTTTAGAAGAATGAAGCAACTTATTCAATACGACACTAGTTCAGAGGCAGCACTGACAACAGTGAGCCACCTCAGGATTAGGTGGGTATGGAAATTCAAACATAGCAATTCCCCACTTTAGGACTGGGACCCTAAATAATATAAATATCCTGGAAACAGCAGTGGAGTGACAATCACAAGCCCAGACTCATGAACAGAAATGTTTGGGAACTGCTGCCTTAATAGGACTTAAAAAAAGGCTCCGCACATGAAGAAAGCTTAGAGAAAGCTCTAGGCCTGGTGATGAGATGCATGCCAATGTACAGCTCTGTTCTGCTCCTATACATCGCAGTTTTCTTGCTGCAGTATACAGGTTCTCTCTTACGCCCTTTACTCCCACAGCACTGCTCTTGTAAATGTTTCAGACCTACTCGCTCACATATTCTCTCCAATTCTCTCATTCTCCCTTTCTCCCATTCTGTCTGGAAGGCAGGAAAAAAGTAAGCCTAATGCATTTCAAAGATGTACATTTAAAACACGATCTATGCTTAAGTCTTTTAGCCCAAGAAATCTGTCATGGGTTTTGTATCAGATGCAGGCTAACAGACTTGTCTCCTGATTTCTAAAAGGCACATGATACTCCATGTCAGTAATAGCAAATTGAAAACTGTATCACTACAGTTTTCAAAGGAATGGTTGGAAAAATCCCCTAGTTGAACAAAAAAGTTTTAGTACAGCCTCTGCTAGAGACTTGAAATTGGGTAGTCTGTGTAGTAAACATCTGAACTCATCTTCTTGCATGATCAACACTTTAGGGCTTGGCCCCTAAATTTTGTAACCTTAGTGGTGCCATTTATGTTTCCACAGTGAAGAACTGGCTGTGTTACAGTAAAACAGCTCTAAAAGCAGGAAACACAACAGTGGGGGAAGAGTTTAAAGTTGTGACTATTGAAGCTATAAAGGCTAGATGCACTGCTCCCGCCGACACAGACTCAAGCTGCCTTCTGTGAAGGCAGTTAGTGAAAACTGTGAAGGCATGATTCACATACATGAAAAGGCCTTGTTTTTATGGCCTACAAGAGATCCATCATAAGACAAGAAAAAAGCCAAACAGAGCATTAATGCCCTTACCGAGGCCTCCTTGGTATTGGTTTCCTCTGATGCTGATTTTGCCACCTTCTGGATGATGGGAGCAATGTTTGTCGGCCCATACAGCTGCAGCTTGGGAAGACAGCTCTGATAAGCCTCCACAACACCTTGTATTCCTGGCATGAAAAGCCACACAAAAGGCAAATAAATGTGGAGCACATCACCAATATCATGCTTGTTTAAAATGTAAATAGAAAGCGGGTTCTTAATGAGTAAATTCAAAATATCACATGATTAGCAAGGACTGACAACTTCAGATAATTTCCAAGAAGCTGTCTCTAGCTGCTTTGAATCTAGTTTGTGATATATAATTCATTATACCATGCTTCTCCTTCCCAGCAGTTTTTAATGTCTGTTTTCCAGGTATCAGCTTGCAATGCAATAGCTTCCATCCTTCTCAGTTCAAGGTGTAAGTGATCACTTCCTGATCACCAGCTAAGATTCATGCTAAAAGGGTAGACACAAATTAAAAACACTTCAACACTTCTCTCTCCTCCTCTTCAGATAAATATTTACTTCTGTTTATCATGGTAGTTACCAACAAATTTGCCCTTTGTACTTACAACCTACAGCTGTCAAGGAATTCAAACATCTTTTCAAATACCTGACTCCCCTGTGCTAAGAAAATAATTTTTCAGGGTGAATTTGCATAATTGCTCACAGGTTGATTTCGACTATGACCAAAAGCTGTGAAATCACAGAAGAAACAGCAGGATGCTTTGCAGTCTACAGAAAAATGAGCTTTAGTCAAGAAGTTTTGATGGAGAACTAGCTATTTTTGGTGTTTTCATTTCAGGATATATAGCCAGACCAAGGAGAATAGACTTCTGCTGACACACTTGACAGATCACAGCATGGAAATTGGTGTTTTCAATCGTTGAGAAGGAGGATTTCTTGAAGTGATGCACGTTAGCCTCTGCATTCAGAACTCCCAGCTTACCAGACCTAAAGGATTAGAGGTCTAAAGTTGGAAAGAAAGCGATAGACTGAAAAGCTTTGTAAAGGATGCTGAAGAATGAAATGACTTCAATAAGATGCTAAGCCAGTTTCAGTTTGCACTGAGACTAGCTCACTCATGAGGTTTTACACAACCATGTTTACAGGATATATGGGTGCAGACCTGTTACTAACGAATCACAGGCAGTTGTGTAATTGCTTTACAAAGGTACACCTGAACCTCCTATGAAAATGTGGTGGAGAACGCAGTCTTGCCTCTTTATAGTTACAAACACATTCTTCCATTGCAGTGCTCACAGACAAAAAAACACACTCCAATTATAGCTATGATTGGCTAAAATATAGGGTAAGGTTACAAAATTTCCTTTGATAATTCCAGTGACTAAATTACATATTGCAAAATGGACCTTCTGTTAACTCCCAATTTTAAACCTGCTAAGGATTTCATTACAAATACTTACTGATCTTGCATGAAGGCCTCATAAATCTTCCCTAAGATGACGACAAGATACACTAGTTTTTTTCTTATGCATTAATATAGTATGAGATACTCAGTTACTCCCTGCATTCCACACAGATTTAGCGTGGTTCATGTCAGAAAGTTGCTTTCGTCATAGAAAGAAACATGTTCTAGAAACATAATTTCTTGTTCGCTATCTCAGATTAATACCTTCTAGAAATACCTACTGTCCTTACGTATTCAAATCCAATAGGATATGTGAGTGGCTTACTTTGTACCTTACTTTTCTTGGACTCCTTTATTTTAGGGAGAGCCAGAGTACATTTTTCTTCACAATTCATCTCTTTACATTTTTAAATGGAATCCACTTTCAGTAGCTCTGATGAAATACGGTGTATGCATATATATATGGGTTTAAGATGCATGTAAAATGCATGCATGTGTAGAAGCATTCATTCAGATTAGAGGTTGTCACTTACTCTCTTCCTCAGACAATAAAGACCAAATACTAAGTATAAGACTATAAATATAATATACCATAAATATACTAAATATAAGGCTATAAATACTAAAATTTTCAAGAATGGAAATGGTAATAGGGGAGGAAAGGTGAGGATATCCGTATTTTATGAATTCCAGTGATCTTCATATCGATACACAGTCCTTATTCAATGTAGCATGATGCTTCACACTACCTTCTGCCAGCGAAAGCTCACTAATTCCATAAAGAAAGGGATTTCGTTCCTCAAAGGCAAATTAGACACATACTTTTTATATTGGATCCAACCTCTGTTTCTTGGTTTAAAGCAAGATACTCTTCAGCAATTTTCCTTTGTTTTCTGGCAAGTATGCTAAATATTACAAGGAAAGACAGTGTGGTCACTAAGCACTTTATCTCCTTCTCACTCTTGCATCCTCTCTCCACGTGATATGCTGGTGTTACTGCTCTCTGTGTCACCTAATACAGTGAAAGCATCTAGAAAACATCACAGAACAATTGACGGTAGGAACTAATCAAGCATTCATGACGGGCAGGTGATGAGCAAGCTGCAGCAGATGATTAAACAATGTGTTTTCTGATCTGTCTCCTCTTCTTGCTTTCATCCAGATGCATATTATTTTAAATGGTATCATTTAGGACAAAGAAGTGCTTTTTATATCCTGTAGATGCATGTGCGAGTGCTGAAAAATTTCTTCCCTGGCCTTCTTCCGTGCTGCAACCATCTTTTTATGTCTTCTTAGCCCTAAAACTCCTTTTAGGTGATGGGTTAACTTATCAGATAACGGAGTCTGATGCAAAGAACCAAATAAAGTTTAAATACATTACAAATATTAAGTGACATAAGCCAACGCGAAGCTCATAGAGCAGCTCCTTCCTTTTTTTTTAACCTACTCTCATTTCCATTGCTACATTTTAGTTTGCATACATAGTATGGTATGGATAATAAGTTCTTTACTTGCAGAGGGTTTGTGTGTCCAACCTCTGACCTGCTGCTGGCACCATATAGATGAGAGAGCCTTTTCAAGTACCAGTCAATCAATACAAATCATTATGTAACAATGTCAGCGTGATAAAAGAATTAGCCTTGGACTCAAAAGAGGCAGCAAAGGGGGGATAAAAAATGTGTTCTTTGCATAGAGTGCTAGGACTTTTTTTTTCTGAGGTACGCAGAAGATCAGAAATACCCTGCATTTAGACTGGGAAACAAAGCTATATTTTA
The DNA here is from genome assembly GCF_000699105.1 of Pygoscelis adeliae. Taxonomy (NCBI): domain Eukaryota; kingdom Metazoa; phylum Chordata; class Aves; order Sphenisciformes; family Spheniscidae; genus Pygoscelis; species Pygoscelis adeliae. The sequence continues at coordinate 1,024,551 of NW_008825493.1, read as the reverse complement.
GCACTACATGCATAATACGTTATCACCTAATACTGACCATTGTTAACTGAGATGTTTTAAACAGATCAGGCCCTGTGTAGATGCCAATGTGTCTGTGTTCAGAAGCAGGCAAGCTAACTGAATTTTAAAATATGATGGTCCAGACAAAATTCTGAGGTCTGTTTTGCTTCCCCACCTCAACCCCACACCCCCACACTCTCAGTGCAACTAAAATCTCAACTTCAAGCTGGCTCACAAGCTTACAGGCACATCTAGATGCATACATGTAATTTCAGCTTCTTTTAAGTCCATAAAAGCAATGTAAAAAGCTGTGTGAACACATCAAGCAGCTGTAGGAGTTATGCCCAATTACATTTCAAGCATATGACCTGCAGAGGCTGGGGCGGTCCAACAATCCAAGTGCAACA
>NW_008825493.1:1020244-1024053 GCF_000699105.1 Pygoscelis adeliae | reverse complement strand
TGCTTGTCCTCTCTTCTTTTCCTCACTTCATTTCTTGGCATCTTAATTCTCATCCTGAACATATTCTGCTGACCATGCCTGAACTAATAAGCCTGAGAAGGGCTGAAAGAAGCAGCTAGAAAATTTGAACAGGAAGAGCATTTTGAAACACCCATTTCAGTATTTGGAAGGTAGCAGAAGGATAAGAAGAGTAACAACCTGTGGATTTTAGACAGCAATGATCATCTGACTAAGACTTTCAAATAAAGTGTTAGTCTGGGATTACTTGTTAGACTGTTTAGAGATTATTGTCCTGTTGTTCTCATCTTTTACAAAATGTGTGGATTGTGGCAGGAGGTTCTAGAAAGACAGCATCAGTCACTGCAGTCCTCATGTACAAACACAAGACATACAGCAAAATCTGCTACACGAATCTGGCTTCTGACTACTGAGGATTAGTGATTGTCGCTAGAACACACCAGCATCTTGCGCTGTGTTAAAACAGCCTCTTGCTGCATTCGCTGTCAAGAAAGTATGCTTCCTTCTGTTGCAGCAGTCCTCAGCTGCTGCCCGGACCCTTTGGTGCTGGACATCGCTGGGCTGACTCTGCAACAGGCTACTGTTGCTATAGGTCTGGTCAAAGAACTGGCTCTACACAGAGGGAGCCTTTGATCAGAGAGGTGCACAGCCTGCTTTTCCATGTACTGCCCTTCTTAGCTGCACAACCTCTGATGTTGCTGTAGCTGAAGATCTGGAATGAATCTAGAAAACATGGCTTTACTTTTCAGAAATGCTACTCATTTGGAGAAGTTCAAGTGCTGAATGTCCAATATGGTGTACTTTCAAAGGGACCTATTTTTCAGGAAATTAATGTGTGGCACTTTCTAAGGTTTCTAAAGCTAATCCTGATGGCTTGGAGTCTGTCAGGTTTTGAAACTCCTGGCTGCTTTCTTAAAAAACACTTTAAATAATACTCAGGGGATACAATAAAAAATACAAGCACATCTCGCACACAGCAGAAATACGGCAGTCTGTCTTAATGTTAGTGTTACCTGCACATTCTGGGTTGTCTTCGTTGAAATTGATTGCAAAATCATGAGAGACCTGTAGACAAATGGAAAGAAGAGAAGACAACTGTAGTCAGAAAAATTATTCCAAGAGGACTTGCGGTTAAACACCCTTTACATTCTTTCTGTGTTAAACCACCGATCTTTCAAGCTTTCAGCCATTGAGTGTGAAACACAGTCTCAGCTGGATCTCCCTGCAGAAACAAAGTAACAAAACCGGAATCAAACTTGTCAATAACAACAACAAAACCAAGAAAAAAGAGCACAATGAAAAAACACCGAAGTACATGAGGAATCACATAAATATGGTGTCAGGATTGGGCTATCAATGCCAGCCGCAGAAGAGGGATCTATGGCTGAGGAGATTTAAATGCCAGCTCTCCCTAGCTCAGCATCTCAGATTGCAGGAGAGAGAAAGCAGGTTGTGATACAGCACTGACAGCACAAGCTCAGCCCGCTTCTGAATCTTGCATTCCTATGGGTGAACAGTTCCTCATCTGAAGGCCATGGGATTACTGGGAAAATAATTTATTCTCCAAAGAGATCAAGGAAGTCACCCAGACCCACTGTGAAATAACAGTGTAAGAAATGAGTCTAAGCTAGTTAAGAAATTAGGTTAGGCTGGGGGGAAATTAATAAGAAAAAAACTCAAGACTCTTGTTTTTCCTCAAATTTAGTGAATAACCCATTCTCTGTCTCTCTCAATCTGTCTGTAATAAAATATCACAGAGCTATTTTCTAAGAGAAATGACTGTGAATACAAAAAAGTTGCTGATTTTCTAGTAAAATAATGTACTGTATCTTTAGTGGCTTGGGAAAATAATACCAGAGTTCTGTATGTGCAAATAACGCAAGGCAATGTAAGTCTCAGGTTCCAGGCTTCCTCTACCTGTCTGTCACTTAGAGATCTGCATCCACAGCACAAATCTGTTGGGAGTGAAACTTTCTTCAGATGCTCTTTTCTGGTTTTTAAGGTTCGTTCTTGCCTGCGTTTTTTCCAGATTCCTTTTTGCTCCTTTCTTTGATCACTGAGAAGGCTTGATTCCTTTTAATCTCTTCAGCTCTGAAGCTCAGTCTCTTAATTCCCCTGTTTGTCTTCAATTGTCTTGAATGAAGCCCAACTTTTGTTTTGCAATGCACAACATATATATATATATATATATTTTGGTTTGCAAAAAGTGGATATAGCTGAGAGTTAAGCAGGTGATTTGCATAATTTAAAGTTGAATCTAGGTATATCATCCCAGATGCATGAAGGCATTTATGTGGCTAACTCAAATTACACACCTTTGAGACTTTATAGATCTCTGTAGGACCTTCAGAAGTGCCAACAGTCCTAGTCATATGGAAAGCAACCTGTTTACTCCCTGTACAGTGGAACCTGGATTATTTGCAGAAAGAGATTTGTTTGTTGGATGTCGCTGTTTTATTTGCTAGTTTAGATGACTTCACAGCACAGCACAGAAATTGGTCTATGACTAATAGATGAATAGATCAACTATGTGATTACAGAGAAACTTCTGTAAAAGCGAAGTGGTATAAGTTGGCTAGTTACTGCCAAAGAGAGCTTCTCATAGAGAAACTGAATTTCCCCATCATATGCTGGCCTTGCTCACCACAGTGATGCTTACCACTCCTTTTTACGAGGTTAAACAAAGCAGGACTTCTACCATGACGGGAAAGGACTGAAGCAAAAACTCACTGAAGAGTCTGCAGCCAGCTTAGCCCAGCCAGGAGTTTGCTATGTCTACCTCAAGCATGAACTGCCTCTTACAAAGGGTTTTACGTGGGCCATTCAGGCTACCCTACTCAGCCATGGAAGATAATGCAGAAGGCCACGATGTATGTTACTCGCTGAGCAGGCGCAGAAGAGCAGGGCTGTCAGATACACCTCAGAGGTGCTCCAGAGCCCTTCTGTCTGGCTGCTCTGTACGTCTCTTGGCACACTTTGCCCAGCTGGTATCTGCCAGTCTCATGACCAGCTGCAGGCCAAAGGTAATTGCAGCTGTCAAGAAAGGTTATGTGAGTTTTCATTCACTGATGATTTTTTTGTTGTTCAATAGCCTTTCTTCTTCCTTTAGGCTTTCTGTATTTTGTATTAACTGCATCTGAGAAGCAAGAAGGATGGTGATGCATGTTTATGTATTGCAGGCTGATTCTTCCAACACTGTGCCTCTTCAGTGATTATATTTCTTTATTCCAAATACATTTGAAATTATAGCAAAAGGAGTATCACAATTCTTTTCCAGAGCTATGAATACAGTATTTTAATCTCACATGCAAGCATGGGCTGGATGCTTTTGTTGTTATACCTCTTTCAGGATCACGCTGTACAAACAATTTATCTAGTTCAGAGCTATGGCACGCAGGCTATTATTAAAGAAAAATGTAGACAACAGTTCAGGCCAATAAGAAAATCCCAAGTCTAGTAAGTGTGCACAATGATCCAAAAAATAATACTGTCTGAGCAATGGCTGCTATCCTCCCAAAGCAAGTGGCCCTCATACATTGTCATCCTGGTTCACCAAGAACAGTGTTAAAATTTATCCTGAAGGCAGGACAGGAAACACAACGAAGGCAGACGTATCTGGTTGTTTCCTATGCTCTCTGAACAATATATCACAATTTAAACAAGATTAAAGTATAATGTGAAAGAGGTAAGTTCTTTGAGCAGGTCAGTGATGGTTCACAAACAGGAAATCATCACCCGAGGCAAGCCAACAGCAGATATTTTTAAAGCAGAGTTTCTCCAAATGCTCAGAA
>NW_008825493.1:1010845-1020225 GCF_000699105.1 Pygoscelis adeliae | reverse complement strand
TAAAACCAGCTGCACTTCGACCTGCCCCTGTGCTGTCTCCCCTGTGGTGGCCAGAATTCAAGAGGGTCCAAACCAGCAGACACTTCAGGCACATGACACGTACTGAAGGCCTTACTGAACTTGGGCTCCTACCTGATAGGACTCCATGTAAAGCCCACCCATGTCAAAAGGTGGTTTGGATCAAATATTCAATGCTTTTGTTTCCAAAACAGTGCAAGGTAATGACCCTCCCTCCTTTTTTTTTTTTTTTAATTAAACATGCAAGGGCTTTTGTGACTGAAAGACAAACCATGCTGAGGACAGAGGACCAAAAGCTGGTATACTAAATGGCATCTTTGTGACATTGAATGACATAGCCCTCATGCACTCCCAGAACCGATAAGCTAATGGGGAAAAGGAGGCAAAAGTGTGAACATCTAAGATGCTGAAGACTGGGAATCCTCAGGGGAAACATACAAGAAACTTGGCTGTTCAGAAGCACGTTTGTTTATACAATCTACTAGGGTCATTTGTATGATGGGTCAATCTAACAGACAGGAATATGTCAAGCCACGCAAACACAGGATGACTGCTTTACGTTGGTACCTGGCACAGAGAACTTTGCACATAAACTGCAGACCGTGGTCTGTGGTGGAAGTCAGCCTCATGATAAGGAACGTCCTTGCAGAACCGTGATTGTGCCACAGACCCTGGATTAAGTTTCGAATATGTAGCTGACCCCCTGCTCAGCCCTCCTCCTCTCTCTTAACATCAATCCATAAAATCAATCCATAAAGGGAAAGGAGAGAGAAATTCTGGAGTGCAGAGGTGATTACATATGATCAGCGTGGCATTACCTGGGTTGCTGCACAAAACACCACTCAAAGCCTCCAACTAAGAACATTTACTTGCACTTGGCTATGTATTAATCTTTTCCCTCTGCCGGACTCAGATAAATTATTTAGCAGATACCATCATGGATGTGGGATTATTAAAACACAGCTGTCCAGGAACTTCCTGCACCAGGAACGTCCTGCACTAGGAACATATTATTTCTCAGGTAATTTCTTCAAGGTTTTTAACAAGCAAAATAAGTAGCTCTACCATACATTGTGATGTAGATTACAACAACAGCATTTCTGAGGATACATCAACTAAACAAATGGTCTAAAATATTTTTGCTGAGGCAGATTATAGTAATTTTTTTTTTACCACTGTACAATGCCTCCATTGCCTGTACATACACAGTGGCAAGCACCTGCATACAGAAAGGCAGTTGTCCATCAGTGTGATGATGCCCATGAAACTCTTGCAGGAATCATAACCATACTTCCACAGGTGTATGACCAGTTTAGTAGAAAAGTCACCTTGATAGCAGGTAACTTATTTCCCTCATGTTGGGGTGTAATGAAATTCATTTTCATAGCATGGCCCTTGCTAAACAGGTTTCTAATTAAGGCTGAACAGAAAGGATAATTTCCTAATTCATGAGAATTTTTGAGATTTCTTAAAAAAGAAAGTCTTCTGGACTCGGACAGAAACCTTGAAACACAAACAAAAACCCTACCTTGGAAACCGACAAATAATAAAAATCCACAAAATTATAACGCAAATTGCTGGAAAGCTTTTGGATTACACAAAGACATTTTATTTAACTTGCATCGAAACATGTTATTCTGTTTTGGCCTCCACATTTTTTTAAACCCCTTTTATTCTAACTGAACTTCCGTTTTTTAAATAAAAAGCTGCTTTGACTCAGAAACCATGTTTTTCATTCATTTTGCAAATGCTGAATATGGATGCCTCAATTCTGGAAATTAGTAATCTTTTTTTTCCCTCTCTGGATTGTTGAATTCATTTAAATTAACCTCCCTGTCCCAAATAGCTCCAGCTTTCCAGAAACCTCTGTGGTGATGGTACTGGAACTACTTGACAAACAATCTGACAAATTCAGCCATGTTTAGAAATGCTTTCTTACTCATTTAAACAGAGATGGTCAAAAATCCATGAACAATAGATGCATACAAGCGTAAATGCTGAGATGGACAATGTGGAGCACTTATCTGTGAATAAATTGAACACTATTAAGCCACTGCCAGTCTGAAAATTAAATATGGAATGCCTGCATATTTTGCAAAAGCGTGACACTAACAAATTTAAAGAACCATTGCTCAAAAGCTATTATTTTCAGAATGCTCATTAATCAAATAGTTTGGGAGCTGGACAGCTTGTGTCTCTGGCTAAGACCACATTGTAGACATTTCTGCTTGGCAAAGCTTGGCCATTTATTTTCATTGTACTTGATTTTTGAGCATGCTGCCCAGTTTCTGTATCTAAATCCAAGTTGCGTGGATAAGGTGACAAATTCTGTTTTTTCCCTTGGTCCATTACACATCCTTCTATTGGCTCTTTTTTGTCAGGTTTGCATATATTTTTGCCCTCAAGCTCCTGAAAAGTGCAGGAATCACAAAGACCACAGCACTTTTTAAGTCCCTTACCTGTCCAGCAACCCAGACAGTGCAGGTTAGGGTCGTAAAGATGCTGTACTATTTCTGTAACTGCAGTGAGGTTCTCTCCAGCAACTCTTCCCAGCATAAGCAGTGAATGAAGCTTTCATTAAAAATGCAGAAATAACCAGGACTGTCTTAAAACAAACTGCAAGTTGTTTCGTATCTATTCAGGTGTCACCCTGCAATTCTTCTTTAGGAAAGAACACTTCATTATTGGCAATACACGTGTCATGGGGCTGACTCAATTCTAACTTTCTTTTCATTTTAACAGTAAGTTTTGTGCTGTGTGCTTTGAGTTCTGCCTGCTAAGAAATTAGTGTGTGTGGTTCAGCTTTCTTTCCTCCTCTTCACTGTGACCTTTTGCAGCAGTGTCTGAGTCCACATTATCTGCCACCTCTTCACTTTACATCAGACTTCTCAGATACTTCTTCTCATTGAAAAAAAAAAAAGTGATGGGTTGGAGACACTGCTGTGGAATAACTGGCATGTTCTGCAAATTTCGTGTGATAGAAACTCAAGAGGGGAATATTACTCTCAGAGGTTTACTTAGATCAAGGAGCAGCATGATGTATTTGTCAGGCCTTGGGGAAAAAATATCATGTTGCCGAATATTAGATGAAAGATCTCTAGACCTATGAGGAATGTTATATATGGCATGTCTTGCTTCCTTCACTCCCACAGATTCCTTATGCCACTGAGAAACTGCTGTTTTTCTGCTAACAGCTGAAGTGTTTCATTTGGAGCTGAAATGAGGGAAAATAAAGTCAGCGTAACATAGCGGTGTGCTCTTGAAATGGAAATTCTGTAGAAAGCATATATAAAAACATGTTTTTAAAGGGGTTCATCTCAAAAGATTCATGAAGAGCCTGCAGAGGTGGATACTGACATTGTTCTGAAGTGCTCATGTAAAATGGGGGGCATATTCTTCCATGGGGAATAATAGTTGGCATAGCAAATACTTCTTTTCTTGTAGTATTTAAAAGGACGTAAGGAGGCTAGAATCTCACTAAACTGACAGGTGGATACTGCCCTCCAGCAACCATGCCAGGCTATTGGCAGGAGCTCAAGACAGTATGAAACCAAGGCATTGGTTTGACAACATCACAAACGGACACCTTTCTCCCGTGTGGTCTAGTGTGCCAAGGAAACCTTGGCAAAAAAATTTAGAACTTACTGCCAGCCTAAAAGCAGTGGCTTTCAGCTGATCCTAAATAGCGATGTTAGCATTGATTCACACTGAACAGTGAGTTACAGGCCTCATTTTTCTACAGCTTGTGACTGAGCATGACATAAATTAGACCTGTATCCACTCAATCCACTTACTTTGCCTACTGTTTTTATCAGGCTGCTTACCTCTGGCCTTCCCTCACTGTGTTACTGCCATGCATATGTTGGTCAGCTTTCATTTAGACTTTTAAGGAAGCTATGTTGTTTAAGTTGTGTGGAGGCTCTCATGGTTACTTAGAAACCCTTGGCAGTGGGAGTCATTTCTTCCACAGCCCTAGCAATTTGTTTTCTACTGGAAGAAATAAAAGAGCAGCTGCTGGTGTGCAGAGACCAACATGCTATGAGCAGGTTAGATCATCTCATTAGGACTGAAGGCTTGAAAGCAGACACTGTACATTAAAATGAAAAGCTGATTTATCCACATGATGGGGTCAGAACTTAGAAGTTCTCATAATGATTCAGCCTAAATTTGAAGATGTGAATTATCACAGTTATGACACTGCTGTCCTTTAATAAAACAAAAGATATGTATGACTTGCAATACCTTTGACTGAAAACATCAAAAGAACACTTGAATAACACGAGATCTGCAGTGTTGCAGTGGTGTCTATAGTGTTACCATATTTCTGCAGCAGAAGATAAGAAGATAGGGGAGACAAGTTGGGAGCACTTTCTTCTACAGTCTTTGTTACTTTTAATTATATTAGTTTCTTCTCTGTTTCCTATGCATCTTGGCTATGTTCCACATCAAACACTAATCATTGTTGGCTTTAAATTATGATACCAGTGTAGACTAAATTACTGAAGGATTTTCAGGTTTATTGGTCTTGACTTATTAATGCATCATGATGAGGCTGACTTCACTCTCTTAGATTCTCTTTCAATTTAGAAGTGCAGCCAAAGCCAAGTAGGCACTCGAAACTGTTGACACAGTTTATTTTAAGAAGACAGATACTTGTATGGACTGTGTACAGTATCACAGGGAGGGACTGAACAATAGCACAGATGACTGTTAATTCCTAATCCAGTTTCAGTTGGATGTGCCCATGATAGACACAAGCTTATTATTTGTCCCCATCTGTTGCACAGAAGGGCTAGTCCCCCCGCAACGTGGTTCTCTTCTTCAAAGTTTTATTACGTTGGTAAGCTGATGTCATGTCATTTTGTCTTTGTAATTTTCTGTCACAATTTTCCGTAGCGGAGATTAAAGATGTTGTTCTGGTCCTCACTTGCATCTCCATTTACTTTGGGACTTGTTTTGTTTACTCACACATATGTAATCCACAAGCAATTAGCCCCATCTTCTTAAGTTTACCCTTACTTTTCCTGAACTTCTTAAAATCTGAAGGTCCCGATTCATCCAGTTTCTTGCTTTGACAGGTTAGTAACATACAGACACTTCAGTGCAGCTCATGCTATTGGGCAAGACCCTTCATCCATGCATGGGCTACTAAGTTCAATGCAAGTCTCTGACTTTCTTAAGAGTACTTGTCAGGTAATTATCCAAACACCAGTTCTGCCAAAGCAGAAAATCAATTGGTGTTGGTGATTGTAGAAATATCTGGTTACACAGTCGCCCTGAAATCCCTTTCTGGCAAGACGTGTTTTCAGCTGACACCTGAGATATGCTCTCACAATCAGGTGAAGAGGCTGTTGCTGGGGACTAACAAAACTGGTATGTTGCCAATATGCTCATGTGACCTGAAGCATCAATGCCACCAGCTGATTATTTTGGCTGAGAAAGCAGCAGTCTTGTGCTGTGAATTTTATTCTACTGCCATCACCAGCAAACCAGTGAAAAGACTTCGGCTGGCACAGTAACATCTTCCTTCAAGCGGTCCTTAGATGAGGATGGTTCTCTGCAGCTGAAAGAATTGCAAGTTTTCCCCCATGCAATGATGGTCACCTCGCAGATGATGGAACGACCAGTCCCCCGCACATCACCAGGCTGGTACCTTTGTTTAGGACAATCACAATAGTACATGGCATTGTCAGTGATGGCCAGTACTCTGAAAGAGCGATCTGGTTGTGATGTATAGGCCAGCTCACCCAGCCAACACTGCTATACAGCCACGGGTAGGGAGGCACATATTGGTGGCAAAGGGATGGACAGTTGAGAAGTAGCTACTGTGTTTCACTAATGCGTCTGGTGGTAGAGGCTGCTCATGTTTAGTCTCCAAAACACTCCCCCTTATATAGCAGAGATGGTTGTCAGCTGCTGCAGTTGGAACAGATACACAACAGACACAGATGTTCTGTGTGCATTTAGCACATTAAGATCTGTATCAAAGTTCTGGAAGCTGTCTGTGATTTTGGAAAGCATTAACACTGGTGTTACTTTTCAGGAACAGAGCACTGCAAAACACCTTGTCAGGCACACTCCTCTTTTTTATAACGGTGCTTTTTAGCTTAGAAGGCAATGTTGTTAAGACATACGTTGACTCACCTCAGACACCCATTTGCAAGGCATGTATCAAATTTGCTGTACATCACTACTGTTATTCTTATGCAGGTATCAAACCTACAAGCCATGAGGAACACACTGGTACATTTTTTTAATCTGCTGATTCATACTTTACAATGTTGAGTGACACACGACCCCTCTCTGCGCAGAAATTCTCACCTCCCTACCCCAGCCACAGCTGAGAGACACAACCCAGAGCAGGGGACACGGGGACGCTGGATGAAGTCTGCATGATCAGAAGTCTAATGCTGTTCTTTTCCAGATAGTATCTGAGTTGCAGAATCCCCAGCTATTTTTTGGTTACTTATTTGTGCAGAACTACTCTTCTGCCCACACTACCTCCGTATGTGCAACACAGGATTTGAACTTCTGCCTATTTCTTCTTAGGTCTTTCTCTGTTGGATGCTCCTTCTTTTACTCCACTGTCTTCACTCCAGCCCTGCCAGACTGCATATTTATGCTCACAATTGCACCATCACTGTGGATCACTCCCGTTTTGTTTTGTTTATAAATACCACTTCTCGCCAGCATGGATACATGCTCTTACATTTCTCTTCATGGTATTGACGATGTCCACCGTGACACAGAAATTTGCCACAGAGCAAAACTCTTCTGAAGTCTTTATTTTCAGGAAGATGTTAAATCTCATCATTATAAAGCACAGACACTAGGCCGCTCACTGAATCATATCTTCCAAAAATGGGTTCTGTCAAACCAGGACTTGCAAAGCTTCAAAATATGCTTGGCAAGTGTTGTTCAAATAATCAGTTCTCCTCTTACTAGACTAGCATCCATTAACAAAGCTTTGCCAATACCATGAAATATTTTGGGTGTAACACAACTATTTTAAGTCTAGCCTTGACTTCTGGTTTCAGTGAGGTATCACTTGGTGAGAAAGCTGGATGAAAGAAAACAAGCAGTAGGAGCTGCTCCCCCTAGCCCCTGTCCTGCACTGAACCATTTCTCCCTTATTTTATGCCTCATAAACCAAGGAAACTAGAAAATGTCATTTATGCACCTACTTTGTATTCTGGGGGTATCCTTGCTCCAAATCCAAAGGCTGGGAACATTTTGTCACTGGAAAAGAATAAGAAAAAAGAAGAGTTCCCACAAAGAAATGCATTTTGTTACAATAAAAATTTATTCTTCTGTAAGCATTCATAAAAAAATGCAAAGCAGAACAACAGTACAGAAATGGCTTTTAGATCAAGAGTGTTACACAGCAGACTGGAAGGGTATCGGATTAGAGGAGCGGTGTGTACTGACCAGATGGGGGAGTGATAGGGGAGATTTTTCAGGTGAACCCCTAGTATTTATGGGAAGCTAAAACCATTTGGAGAATACCGAGGGATGAAGATATCTTGCACTTCTCCCACAAATGCAATAACAGGTCTGTATTACCCACTCTTTTGCACTACCTGGCTGCAGCATGAGGGTGAGTTATCTTAACAACCTGTAACAACATTTATTTCATATAAATACGGATATGCTCCCCCAGCTCAGAAAATGGGTGTAGTGAAGAGATGACTCCGTAATTAGAAGTGTTTGCAAATTTGGGTTCTTACAGTTGTTCAGGTGCAAAAGAGACTTCCTGAAATATCCAAAAGGGGCAAGTTAATGCCCCCAAACCTGCAGGTTCTGCAGAACTTTCCACCTGCATCTTTATTAGTTCCACTAAAACATGAGATTATTTTAATTAGGCATAGGTTGACTGATAACCTAGCAAATGCTGTGGCATGGTCAGTTTGCTTCCAAACACTACAGTGAGGTTGTTCTACCCCAGTTAGATCTGTAGAGACAAAAATTCCTGATTCAGAGAACCTGGAAACTTCAAGGCTGTTAATACCCTTTCAGAAACGCAGTAATGTCTCACACAGCCCACGTGCTGTCAAGCTGCCTCTACCCAGATGGCAAAGTGGAAAACAACAAGCTGTAAGGAATGTCTCGTCCCTGAGTCAGCAAAGCACTTGATGACACACTTGAGGTTAACAATTCACCCAAACATATGCTTAACTCTAAACACATCCTGAAGCCCCACTGAAGTCACTGAACTGTACTCCAGTGCTCTGATGAATCAAGCCCCTCATAGGTTTATCCCGTTCTGCTTACAGGGTTTCAGGGCCCTTGGAAAAGTTGAGTTCCTGCTACCATTATTAGCACTTTCAAAAATTCCCAGGAGAGGCCGGCAGGTTCAGTCAAGAAAGATAATAGCACCCATTAAAGCTGCTGGGCTAGTCTGTCTGGCATAGGCTGTGAAAGGCACCATGATATTTCTGATACAAGCTAAAGAAAAATGGAAGGGTTTAAAAGAAAGCAGATTTAAGCAAATAAGAACACCCCCCCCCACCCCCCACCCCCAGGTTAGAGTAACCATGAGATACAGAAATATTCACCAGCTCATTGGGCAACAGTCATGACTGTCATCTGATGGCTTAGCTCTCATAATTGTTGTTCTGCTACGAAATGTAGTTTGCGCATAAATCTTGGGAGCACAATTCTGTGTACCATATGTTACACTGTGTGACAACGGATCTTGGAAAGGAAGACTAACATCATTTGCATGGTAATGAAACATTTTTTCCAAGAGATGTCAGAAACAAAGTAGCTGCTGACATTTGATGCTAACCACCTGCTGATAGCCTTCTCTTTGATTAAACACTCCTGGAAGTGGGGAAGCCCTTATAAATAGATGCAGAGAATTCAGGCGCACACTTAGAGGGCGAGAAATAAGAAGCCATCAGAAAAGAATCTGAGGGGAGAAAAAAAATCTTGTTTTACATCAATGATTAAGCATGGTTGGATTAGAAAATCAAACCCTGTGGAGCTGCAAGTTAATTGATTTTGGGCAAGAGCAAACAAAGACTAAAAAAGAATTTTACTTAGGTAGAACCTAAGTGTCTAAGTTCAATAAAGCAATCCAAAAAGCTGATGTTGGCAGCATTTTTAAAAAGGGGAAAAAGGAAGACCCGGGGAACTACAGGCCAGTCAGTCTCACCTCTGTGCCTGGGAAGATCATGGAACAGATCCTCCTGGAAGCTATGCTAAGGCACATGGAGGACAGGAAGGTGATTCGAGACAGCCAGCATGGCTTCACCAAGGGCAAGTCCTGCCTGACTAACCTAGTGACCTTCTAGGATGGAGTGACTACATCAGTGGACACAGGAAGGGCTACAGATGTCATCTCTCTGGACCTCTGTAAG
>NW_008825493.1:997404-1010222 GCF_000699105.1 Pygoscelis adeliae | reverse complement strand
TGGAACACCTCTCCTATGAAGAAAGGCTGAGAGAGTTGGGGTTGTTCAGCCTGGAGAGGAGAAGGCTTCAGGGAGACCTTCTTGCAGCCTATCAGTACTTAAAAGGGGATCATAAAAAAGATGGGGGCAAACTTTTTAGCAGGGCCTGTTGCGACAGGACAAGGAGGAATGGCTTTAAACTAAAGGGGGGTAGATTTAGACTAGATAGAAGGAAGAAATTTTTTACACTGAGAGTGGTGAAGCACTGGCACAGGTTGCCCAGAGAGGTGGTGGATGCCCCATCCCTGGAAACATTCAAGGTCAGGTTGGACGGGGCTCTGAGCAACCTGCTCTAGTTGAAGATGTCCCTGCCCATGGCAGGGGGGGTGGACTAGACGACCTTTAGAGGTCCCTTCCAACCCAAACTATTCTATGATTCTATGAATTACCCAACCTGGGAGATGCCTAAACCCACACAGTGCCTGCATTTGTACTGCAATGTTTCTCAAGTGTAAACAGGTGTGGGCACTCTCGTATCTGCAGCTCCATCTTCTGCTCTGCAGCAATTCAGAGACAGCACTAAGTGATACCTCCAGCAGCCTGGATTCTCCTTCTGGTGGCGAGACTCCCACATTCCCAGTCACACAGTGGCACAGCCCCCACTGTTATTCTGCACCCAGAATATCTTACCACCACAGCCAGGACACCTGCCTTTATGTCTGAATCTCCCATATCTCCTTTTTGAGCAAGTGTTAGTTACTGCTACCATTGCCTTGTGAAAGAGTAAAGCTTGATCATGTACACCCTCAAGGTGGGATTCCATATGGCTGCTTTCTAGAGGAAAGTGCATGAACTCTAGAGAGGAGGGGTATCCTGGGGTCTACTCCTGCACTTAGTACTTTCTCTTGCCTAACTCAGAATAGCTCCACATTCTCCTTAGGAAGCTCCTCATTTTCCAAAATTTAGGTACATATGTTTGGTATTCTGATTCAAGCTGCTGGGACAAGGAATTAACTGTCATGTGCTCCCAGAACTTGACCTTTAAGGTAAGAAGGGAACGTTTTGATTATCACTCATGACATCCCTTGCGTAAAAAAGATAATCATGTTATTCCCTGACCACACCTCAAAATTTGTGGCTGACAGCTTTCAGAATAAAATAAAATTTTAATGTAAGCAATACTTTTCCTCCTATCACACAAAACAAGCTGTTTAGCTAATATATTAGCTAATATATTGAGCTAATATAAAAGTCTCATTCTTTAAAGTATGCAGTTTAATGGCTTAGTGATATTTTACAAAGTAACCCTCTCTAGTATTCCCGTCCACCCCTCACTTTGTCATATGAGAAGAAACCCAGCAGCTGAGCCTGCTGCCCTCATTCTGCTTATCCTGCACTACTGAGACACAGCAGGGAAAAAGTGACCCAGAAGGGCAGCCAAGGACTTTCTCGCTTCCAGGACAATCCCTTCTGGTATAGAGGCGTGACAGAGCTGCTCTACCAGACCCAGGGGTATCACGGCAGCTTGCAGCAGAAAGCAGAGCAGTTTCCCAGCTTCTGGAAGCTATGTCAAGGGTTAGGCCATCCAGGGACTGAAACTACAGTCAGAAAATGAAAAGAAGGTTTCCTCCTGCCTCAAGGGTGAATTGCATGCATCAGAGACTCCAGCTCTGTTTCCTAACCTGGCATTTCAGTAGGAAAGGGATCTGCTCTAATGACTTTTGTTTTCTTCCTTTGTAATTTAAACTCACTCAAAAGAAGAACAGTGAGAACTAGTTTTCTTTTCCTTTGTATTGCTTGCTCAGGCATTTGGGCTTCATTTATACCAGGAAATAGGCCTGGGACCCTGGCTGAAGCACTGGGACAGGACTATCGAGATGGTCTGTTAGCACTCTCCCTGCCATAGTGCTGGCTCCTGCCAACCAGCAGCCCCCAGAGACTTCCCAGGGGCAGCGCTGGGGACAGCTGTGCAAGAGACTGCTCCCAGATGGCAGTCTGGGCATCACCAGTTTGTGTTGGGAGGAAGAAAGCTGAGACACAAGGACATGGGCACTGTCATGTCCTTGGCCTCAGGCCACATCAGGATCTTTGAATTTTTTTGTTTAGCCAGAGAGTCCTTGGCACATGCAAGGCAACTGCCTGCACTGTCCTGCTGGAAACAGATTTCTAAACGGACAGGAGAGAAACACAGAAGTGGAAAAACAAGCTGGTTCTATAAAACCTGAAATTCACAAAATCAAGTAAGAAAAAGAGGATCGTGGCTTGGCAGAATCTTTACAAAATTACACTGTCTTGTCTACCTCACATTTTATATTGTTCTTTGTTTTACATAGGTTCCCTTGAAAATTAAAACTTGGCATAATTTTAAAAAAGCTGAAGTACTTGACATGAAGATCAAAACAGCAAAAGCATTGGACTTTGACTTTTATACCTGGTTATATAAGGGCCATGAGTAGTCATGCAAGCATAGATGTATGTGGCTTCTGGTACTTTTTCCAGTCAAACAGGCATATATTACTGAAAGATACCAAAGACTGAGCAGATCTAGGTTATACCCTCAAGGTAAAATCAGGGAGAGTGTTCAGGTTCAGTGTTCGTATTGGTAAATGTAAATCAATGCACGCAGAAAGGAATTGTCAGGACTCCAAGACTGCAGTCTTCTGAACAGAAATACAACCAGTTAGAGAAAAGTCCCTCAGTAACCTCAACTATACCATAATGCATAGCAGAAAATAAATTCTGAAAATATCCCATATTGTCCTTTTGGAACATTGCTCAGTTTTAGTCACCCATCCTTCAAGCTATCTAGTGGAAACAGAAGAAGCGCAATGACAAATCAATACATTAAAAGGGGCAGAGAGGAGAGAGATTTCAGTGAGCTGTACTGCACAGACAGGAAAAGAGATGAATAGAGGAAACAATAAGATTTTGTAAATTAGTAAAAGTGATACAGATGATGATACCTTTTTCTGTTTCACTAGGAAGACTACCATTACTGGAAGGTAAGAAGTATGTTTGTAATAAAGATAAGGAGACAAAATAAAGAACATTTCAAAGTCTTGTCTCGTTAACCTCTGGTGCCCTCTGACATGTAGTATCATTGAAACCTGGAGGTCAGCTTTATTCTGAGAAGGATTTGCTACTCCTACTAACAAGGAGGAGAATTCAGATAAAACTCTTCCACTGGGTGAAATTAATTAGTCAGACATTAGAGAGTCTTTTGCAACTTCCTCTGAAGCTGCTGGCATAGATGATGCTGGAGATAGAGCTAGATATTCACCAGTGCGGCAATACCTGTATTCAGAAAGGAAAATAAGAGCTGCCAGGACTACATTCTCTGAAAACTAGTTCCTTTTTAAAATCTAAATTGGGAATCTAAGTTCTTAATTGTACGGAGTAAATGTAGGGGGGAAAAAGGCCTAAGTCATTCTATATGCCGTTTATTCATTCTGAAAGAAGAAATTCTAGCTAGCCACTTACACAGGTTGTTTGGGACTCATTTTACTGTTGCTCATGAAAGCCCTTTGGTATGTAGCTATAGATGTGCTCACATTTAAGCTCCTGAAGTCAATGCAGCGGTTTGTATGGATGCTACTGACCTGACCTTGGAGAGCCTCAGCATGAAAACCTGCTCACTTTATGCTAGAGCAACATAGAAGTGGTAGTGGTACTAATGATGCAGTGAATGGGGGGAAAAGAAAGAAACATGGGGTGGGAAGAAAGAAACACTAAGAACCCATTTTTAGTTTCAAATGACCAAGAATCTTAAATTTACAGCTCTTTGAAATTCTTGCAAGGAATATACCTGACTAGAATCCCTGGATATTAAGCTGTCACTTGTAATTTTTGTTTTGGGTCAGATCAGAATTACTAGGGAGATATTTTTAATGTACTATGCTGGACACAGAAAAATCAATTACTATGCCTTTCATTTTCAATTCCAATCTTAAAAGAATAAACTGTGGATCTGCTCTGCTCTACATACTTTTCCCATGATGAAATCAGATATTTTTCCTCTGTTAGAAAGAAATTTCAAATTGCCAAAATAAAAGGGGAGTGTCTGTTACATATGTACTTGAAAAAAGTGTGAATGTGAGGAGGGGGAGAAGGAAGGGGAGGGGGCACGGGAAGAAGAGGGAGAGAAGAGAGAGAAAAGGGGGAAGGGGAAGAAAAAGAAAAAGGAGAAAACAGGAAATGCCACAAACAAAATAGAGTCATCACTGAACTCAATTAAAATTGTAATCTTTCATGTTCAGGGAGCGAACTGGAAGAATATGAGCTGAATTAAGTGTTTCTTTTCTAAAGCATATGAATGAATCATGTTCCTGAGTGTATTATTTAGTACTTATCTGAGAAGGGCTTGGTGCCAGTAAATTCTGAATCATAACAGCTTACACGGATTAGCAGCAGTTCCAAAGAAAATACAGAAATCATTTGAAATATTTAAACATTTTCAGTTCCTGCTTTGCAAGCAGAGCTAGGTAAATAAAGGACATGATCTGTACGATCGAATAGGGCTAAATAAAACCGTTTAATTGGAAGGGACCAGAGCCCATCCGCTTCACCCCTTGCAGTCTTGCACAGCCACTTGTGCTCCTCCAGGACAGGCCGGGGGTAGAGCCAGGCTGTGGTCCAGCCTGCCCCAGTCAGAGTCAGAAAGACTGCAAGAGTTCAGCAGCAGCAGTGTTTTCTCCCCCTAATCTGTATTCTTCTCTGGGGGACTGCTACGCTGTCACCACATATTCACTGTGCGGTTGTGCCTGGTTCGATACAACCACATCTCCGGTTTTGGCCAGGTTACTGTGTTTAATCAAGCTTGCACTGTACCTAACAAGGCTTGGCATCCAGTCCATAATGCACAGTGATTTTTAACGGAGCAGCAGGAACGAACTGATTACCATATATCTTGGACACAAGAGAGTTGGGAGCATGCAAATCAATGGTAAATCACTGCAACAGCTACATCGTTTGGTCTGTCACAAACAGAGATGCTACACAATCATGTGCAAAAACCCAACATTAAAATTCACTCGCTATCTTTAATTACAGCTCTTAGTCACCTTAGGGGAGCTGGAATCTGCTGAATACTGAGAAATAGATACTGTCATGCAATTGGGTTTCAAGAATATGAGGGAATGCCTGTCTCACCTGCGAGGGAAATAGTTAATGAAGCAGGGGAATACAAATTCCCTGAAGCTAACCACCGAAAGGCATCAACTCGTGAAATAACTAACAAAGCCAAATCCAGGTACAATGGATTTAAACTTCCCCTTGTTAACATTAAAAGAACTGCAAAAGAAGCTCTGCAGGGTAAAAATATCAAGTGAAGTCAGAAATTCCTAGACTGGGGAAAAGTAAATACCCACAGGAAAAAAAAATCATCAGAGCTTGAGAGAAGAGTAGGTTAAGCAAAATGAAACGGCAGTGAGACGTATCACTTGCTGGAAGGATACCCTAATAAAATGGCATACTCGGGAAGGTGAGACAAAATGTCAAGCTTCCCTGCAAGATGACAAATAAATTGCAATGACCTGATTTATACCTATATGAATGACCCAATTCAGTAAAACGTATCTTGAAAAAGAAATGGGACTTTATAACTGGGAATAAACTAGGGAAGGGAATGCTGCAAGAGGCTACAGAGAGTTATATTTAACTTCTCAAACCAGGCAGTTTCCAGACAGTCCTATGTATTTCAGGGGGTTGCACATATGTCCCTGTAACTTCCAAAACCTTAACTCTGTAGTGAATTGGCATATCTGTGGGATCATATATGGAAAACTGTACCGTCACTGAAAAGGTCATTCTCACACAGACTGTAGTCTCAGATGTTTAAGATTTGACATGACTTGAAGACAACACTGCAGGCAGCAGGCTGAATTCAGTCACTTAAGGTGTAGATCGTGAAGAACCCCAAACGGAACAGTGGTGGGGCTCTGCCCTCTTGAAACACAAGTGTGGCTTTCAAGTTTCAGGGTGTACTGCACTAAGCAACCACAAGAACAAAAGCTTTGCTACATATGCACATAATTTTGTCCTTTTTTACAAATTACAGTGGAAAGGGTTGGTCAGAGACCTTCCTCTGCAACAATTTTCTATCAGAAAATGTCTATCTATAAGGGGTGTGCTGGGAAGAGGGGAATACAGGACTGCGTTGGCATATGTATGCAGGGAGGTGCTGGGAGAGGAATTTCTCATCAAAGGCTCTCAAGATACAAATGAGCTTTCTAGGATGAGCAGGATAAAACCGTTATAGAGATTATATTGTGATTTAATGTGACCAAATAAGCTGTTGATGTAATTTTACCAAAACCAAAATGACATTAAGTCAAAATGAAGAACACTATCAAAACAAGTTAGAGCAAAATTGTAAGTGAAATATACTGATGACTAAACATTCAGCTAGGCATCACTGAATGAATATGCAGGAGGAAATGGGCTACTACCCTCTGTTCATCTGCTGATTTGGAATCTCTGATCAAGGTTAATTTCACAGTAATTTGTCAGGGATAGTAAATTAGTAAACGGAACCTAATTCACAAGAATTGCCTAGCTTTAACTGAGAGCAGTTTGACCCACAAACATCCTGTTAAGGTCAACTCAGGCAAAAGGCATCCACTTTCTGTAAAGGAGGAAACTTGCATGAGAAGATTTAGAACATGGTGTTCATTTACCCCACAGATGGGTTTCCAAATGGGAATAATTTGCTTCTCAGATATATGCTAATATAATGGAGTGGATGACTAGAACAGTTATACCCTTAACAATGCAAGGAGGAAATTCACGCTTCTGAAATTGTGGAAATGGTTGTGTTGACTAAAGATGTACCAGATCAGGATCAGACGGCATCAGATAAATTGCTATATCCTTTATTTATGCTTATTTACTTATTAATACTTATTTATTTACACAGATGTCTAGTCTCTACAGCAGTAGGTGGTATGCCATTTCACATAAAGTTTGTAGGGTTTTATACTTCAAGTCATTCTCTTCAGAAAGAAATGCTGACAGAGAAATCCCAACAGTACCAGTCTGCACAGTCCCGGAGAAGTGTCAACTACTGCACAGAACAAAGCTCTTCCTCAGAGGAGATTTCAAGCTGAATTGAGAAATAGTAAAGACCACATAGAAAAGCCATGCAGAAGGTTCAGATTTTGATGTATCTACCAGCTGACAGAATGCAGCAGAGGTCTCTGAAAAGCACGTGGAGGAAGCAGTGGTTTTGCCAAGAAACTTGGAAGGGACTGCTCGTGACTGATACACTGACATAGGAACTGAGTTTCTGGAAGAAGAGGCAGCATAAAGAAGACACAAAGATGAAAACTTGGCAAAGGAAAAGGCAGAGCTGTAAGAATTGACAGTATCTGCCCAGATAAAGGGCCTGCAGATATATACATATATATACAGCTATACACACACACACATATATGTATGTATGTATGTACACATGCAAAAGAAACTGTTATGAAGTCACCTTCCCAACGCAGTTGTACTAGACTCATTCTCCTGTACTGATTCTTGGGATAAAAAGTGGTGATTGTAGAAACGCCTGTGTGGCAGCAGTCTGCAAATACAGGTTCTGCAAAGGCAAATACTAAATATGTGTATGTATATATTATGTAATTGTGCCAGCCTAGGTCCTCAACAGTTAAATCCAAGGATTTTCAGTCCAGTTTGGTGATTAAAAGTACTGCCAATTCCTTTTTCCCAGTGCAGTTCTAGTCCTGGGTTATCCAAACACTTCAGAATATGCTTAACCACACCTGGGCTTATTGATAAACACAAGCTACAAGTTTTTCTGTATAGGTTACTGTTTTTCTATTTTTCTTCTGTTGTATGTCTATGCAAATTTGGTCTATTAAAGCACTATATAAAAAGATTCGTGTATTTTCCCCCATGGTTTTTAAACTTGTTTAGATATGCTAATCAGCTTTTTTGTTTAACAGCCTCCAGAAAGGTTGTTTCTGTAATTAAAGGGATAAAGAGAGATGCTTAATAATTAAGCATATTTTTATTTATTGATCTGCATGGGTAGATTAAATTTTAACATTTATAGCTCTATGTAGGGATTTCATGAAATATTTAATGTCGCATATAGTGCCAGTTATTCTAGGCATCATTCTTTCACCCCAGTTTTAATGAATTACTATTATACTACTATCTCAACCAAAGCAAGTTTCTGTTCTTCTCCTTGTGTCTGGCAAAATTACCTCAAGGTACTGAATTCAGATCCCTCCAGCCAAGGTAACTCTCTGAGTCTTCATCCACAAACCCAGATACAGCTTCAGGATGAATGACCTGATAAGTAATTCTTGGGGATGAAGCTCTGATTAGTAAAGCAGACTGCAAGGTGTAAACTCTGGGATCTCTTTTCCACTTAAAGCCTCAATCCAAAACACAGCATTTAAGTATGTACTGATCTTTGTATTTGGGACCAATCGCACTGATTTATATATGACTTCCATAACATGTACTGCATTATACATACCTTGTCCTCTTTCTCCTCCCTAACTGCCCTCTACCGGGTACCTCAGGAAATGTGTTTCTGGGACAGATGGACCTTTCACCTGACTTCGTTTTTTCCCTTCTTAGATCTACACTGAAAGGGATGTGCTGGACTGGGAACCCTGGTGTTTTTATTTTCTCCTTTCATTTTTTCCCTTCTTAATTTTCAAGCACACTTTATTGCATGAGGGAAGGAAGGTTCTATATACGGTTTTCAATCAATCAGAGTGAATGCACTCACTCAGGCCTAAAATACTGAAGAAGAAATCATAAAGAGGAATTTTTGCATCTAGTCAGCTACTGCTGCAATTCACTGATTGCAGAAGCTAATGTTGAAACTCAGACTGACTTCAGGACTTTCATATCTTTTGTGGAATGTGGCCCAGTTTTTGAATTTTTACTCTTAAGTACTTTACAGAGCTCTACACATAAATAATTTCTGCACTTTGCAGGAATAATGTACTCTTTGCTCATTAGTGGCCTTTGGGGAGGTTGCTAGACAAGTGTGTTTTACACACAAACTAAGTGTGTTTTACACACACAAAAATAAACTTACACAAGCAGTTTATTTGTTAACATATGATCTCAGCGTGAATGTCCATTTTAAGGAGCTACTTGAGTATTTAGAGTTAAGGAGGCTATTTGCCTAAATATATGTGCCTGAAAAAGGACATTAGTGTCAGGAAACAGATAGAATTTATCTTCCACGTGTTTCAAGGGCTCTTGGAAATAAAAAAAAATCTGCAATATCTTTAAGAGTGAATAAACAGACATAGAGATTTAAAATAATTAAGAACTAATTTTTAAAATAGATTTTGAATACAAATAAAATGAAGACCAATTTTATGACATAATTTTA
Organism: Pygoscelis adeliae; assembly: GCF_000699105.1. Lineage (NCBI taxonomy): Eukaryota > Metazoa > Chordata > Aves > Sphenisciformes > Spheniscidae > Pygoscelis > Pygoscelis adeliae. The sequence continues at coordinate 1,000,879 of NW_008825493.1, read as the reverse complement.
GAAAACTATGTGGTCAAACACATGGAATCATGAGTTGAGTGCATAGATCAGAATGGGCATGGCCCATCAAAAATGGGAAGTTCCACAAATATCCAACACAACAAATGCTTAAAAGTATTTGATAAAATACATCTAACCTTTGTCTTTTTCAACGTGTGAGTACTGATTTGACCACACAAAAGCTGATTCTCACATGTTTGTGAGCACTTTTTATTAATCCAGTGAAGAACTCTGAATGTATGCACAAATATAAAACTATGTGTAAAAATTAATCATAAATATCTTCCATGTATATGGGAGGCACTGAACGTTTGGGTGTGGGACTAACAATTAACAATAAAGTTCAAATTCAGTAAAACTCAACTCCATCCTAGTGCCATCTATATTTTGCATAATACTTCAGTGTTTGCTTGAGTCGGACTGAATACAATGGGATGAGATAATAAGCTCTAGTGTCTTGCTCAATCAGAACAGAGGTTTTAATGCAAAGATAAATAATTAATGTAATATAACGAGATTCTTAATAAGCAGAAGAGAAAGGAAAGCTACTAACTGCAGAAATCAGATTTCAAACTGACAAGCAGATTTGCAAGTCCTGTCATGGGTTTCACTTGCTATATCATCATTAAAACCTGCAATAACGTAAGATCATTTAGGAAGTATTTCAGCCTTTAGCATCGTGTGCATGTAACAGCATTTATCCTTACAAACAAGCTATTTACAGCCCCATTCCAACCCTTTTTCCTTTGCCAGACAGCTATCACTGCAGAATGAAAGATGAGCTACACTCATGGCTAGTTGGTTGTATTCCAGCACTGGTAAAACAAATCATTAAGATCAAAGGACCAGCCATTTTAATAAACCATGTGCACTATTGTTATTCTGACTTATGGCTTTGTTTTGTAGAGAGGGAAACTATAAAACAGCGTAAAAGAGAAATGAATTTTTTTACTGCATGGTTAAGTGTTAACCATATATATTATACATATATATGTATATATAATACATACATGTTATATGCATACCTATATATTTATACACACATGAGTAAAACTCTAGTTGTACATACACACATATGTGTGTGTGTCTAGGTGTATAGCTCTAGGTTCTTACGCGAGAGGTTCACAGCATACCTGCACCTATCTTGGGAAAAGTACTTGTTTTATCTATAGATAGTAGTTCTCATGGATGTTTCCAGATTATAATAATGGAAACAGACTTGTCAACGTGCACGTATATGTGCTGAGGATACGTCAGTACTATTTGGGTGCTGGTTCTCCCCTACGCAAGGCAGCTGTGTTGCGCTATGTGGCTCGCAGGCACGGTCTCCCCACCGTTATTGAGATGGTCATCCTCCTGCAGAGCACAGGAGCTCCTCCCTGTCCACACGCCTCAGCTTCCTTTTGATGGAAGCCAGGATGTGTGAAGGGGAGGGGAGAAGAGGTAGGTCAGGTCCTGACTTGCAGTCAGGACATGGCCCGACCTTATGTTGGGACACAGACGAAAGGAAACTTTCCCTGATTCCCCAGTTTAGCCATAGGCTTCTCTGCCTTACAAAGCAGTGTTATTCCATGCTGAGCAGGGGGCAGTTTTGTGATACAAATGAAAAATATTTGGGGAACAGTTGCCATGGGGAACAGGAGACATTCGAAATTATTACTATATAACTTAGAGTTTCATGGCTTTTATAAGATTCTGGTTCACAGGTCTGATATTTCAACTGATGAATGACTTTGTCTTTCCTCGTATCTGGGTATTCAACCAGCAGAGACACCTGCCATCTATCCTTTGAAAATAGCATTCTCTTGAAGGGGTCTCCACCAGGCTCCAAAACAAAGGGGTGGCCAAAACCATTGTTCAGAGCTGGTTAAGGTTAGAAGTCCTACGCCAGCCATAGTGCACACAGAGCTAGGGATAACCTCATCTGCCTTAAGTACACTTGCTAACTCACTGTTCAAAACATGTAGAGGGAATATACGCACATTTGGTAGTGATCAACTGATTTTTCAGGATCCTGGCTAGGCTGATATTGCTGGTCATCAGAAACCACTTGATTTGACTTCTGATGCAGAGAACTCTATACTGAAATTACTGAGGTAAAGAGTAAATATGGAATGATACAGAAGCAGGTCCTTTTAATATTAAACACTTCAGTGCCCAATGATGTTTCACCATTTTCATCTGTTTCTCTATGCTACAAAAAGGTGGAATAGATTTGCTCAATTTCAAGGTAAAAGTATACCAGTGATATAATTCTTTATATAAAAGAAAGCTTGTGAAAATGTTTAAATGGAAATATATATTTCTTATTGCTTCATGAGGTCATCTTTAAACATTCATGAGTCATTTCTCTTAAAATAAATTCTTCTCCATGGGGCTGTCTGCTTATTTTACCAAATATTTTCAATAATAAGTTTTTAATGTGTTTTCCCCCTTCCGGTATTTCAAACTACATTTTAAAGCCTAATTCCTTAAAACTAATGAATGTTTCTCCTTCCTTTATGATCCATTGCTGCTGTTGCTTAGCCACTGATTATATCACATAGAAACTTTATCTTCTCTCTTATGACAAATGTTGTTATAGCCTGAAACAATTCCACCATAGAGAGAAAGTATTAAGTCTTTTGTGCAGGTGAACAGCTCTTCCATTTCCCATACCATTACCAGATTGGCCTATTCCTACAGGACTGCAATGTTTCTACCATCAGGATAATAATCAAAGTCTATTTCCCATTCTCTGAATATTGCTGATGAAAGAATGAATCTTATTCTTTTATGCTTAACTACGCAGAATGGCACTATTCATTTAACTGTTTCAGGAATCTCTGAACCATACAGATAAACGGGCTTTTGGATGAACAGGGATTATTCCACTGTATCAAGGGATGAGGGGCAGCACTTAATTTGGAGCATTAATTACTTTGGGTTACATTATGTTAGGCTGATATGTACAGAAACCTAGATTATGAGAAGATTTGGCTTGATTGACAGAGGTAACTAGAGTATAAAAAGAGAAATTTTTGGATTTTGAGTGTAGTCTCTCTATATATTACTTGCCAATCCAATTCCTCCCAAATTACAAATAAATCTGAATGTTTCTAATTACAGAACTATTTTAAGTAATAGCCATAGGCTTTTCTTTTTTTTTTTTTTTTTTTTTACAAATATAAAAAAGCAGTCTTTTGGTACATAAGTGTAGCAAAAGTACTTAGCATTCAACAGTTGTGCTACTGGAATGCAACAAACATTGCACACAACGGATTTTACTTTATTCCAACTATTCTTTCATTTTATGTAAATACATTAATCCTGAGACCCAAAGAAAACCACTCCATTTTCCTTGGTTTGGATTGAAATCAGCCAGTTCTGCCTATTTGAGATAATTGACGGGTACAAACTATAAAACTGCAGGTCAGAGCACTGTCATCTTTGTGGGCTCATATTTTAATCTTACTAAAGACATGCCCCTATGCAA
>NW_008825493.1:993498-997365 GCF_000699105.1 Pygoscelis adeliae | reverse complement strand
CAGGTCCCTCTCTTTTCACTTCTGGCTGATCTTAACCTGGAAACAGAAATCCTGCTCCAGTACTTGAAGCACAACTGAGCTCACTGGACCAGTTATGGATCTGTGCCACATTTCGGATTTTTAACTGAATTTGAAACTCTTTTTTTTAAAGTGTATATACAGAAGATTTGCTTTATAGGTCGTTATATGCTCACACATCTCAAGGCTGCAACTAAATACAAGAAGAACTCCTATATAGAACCTGTAGATTATTTTGTGTGACGGTTTTGCTCCTCCTAATTTCTTTTCTTCTTTAGAGAAATTATAAGTTTTCATTTCCAGTTTGCTGGATTCAAAACATGCAAGTATAAAGAAAAGGTCCTCACTTGACATTTTGATCAGAAAGCATTGACCGTGTTGAATCAACTTGCCCATGGGAACATATTTATAGTGTCACAACTTGAGAGCGTGTATAGGTCAAACAGATGCCAGAAAGGTGACATTTCCCTGAAAAATGAAATTCTGGCTTTTGTTCAGCCCTAGTCCATAGCTCATACAACCTTAGTTGTGCTGATTAGCATCAATAGGCATTTTCTGCAGTACAATAGAACTGAATGATGCTGATGATTTCATTTAAAAAATGACTGGCCATTATTTTTCGTACTGATTGGAATATGCTATACTGAGAGGAGAATCCTGATTTGGGATTAATATCCCCATACAGGAGGGCCTGTGCCACTTAACTATTTCATTTTCTTAAAAAATACACCTTAAGTGATAAAATAAAAAAATCTGTGTGCATAAACCAGCCCTTTTTATTCCTTTCCCTATTTTGACAGATATTTACCCACTGAATTATTGCTGGTAATTATTAAATTACTGGATAATCACTGAGGAATTATCAGCTCACTTACAATAAAATATTAATTTTCTCAGACTTGTTGACTAAGTTTGACCATCAAATTCTTACAGAAATTGTATCAGGGCAGTATTTTCCTCATTCTTCTTTGAGAAGACATTTCACTACCATGCAAATGGAAGTGCCTCTGAGCAGGCTAATTGGTATATGCGACATGTAACGTGTAAACCACAGTATTAAGTCACTCCACAATTTATACAGAAAGTATAATTCAAATCTGACTGGAAATAGCATTGTTTTTTTGAGATCTGGCATTTACACATGGCAAAGTGGTGGGTGGATGTCTATTACATGTGCAAAGATTAGAAAGAATAATTGTGTAAGATACTATGCCTCACCAACAAAGAAAGAACATTTAAAGGAAATGCACTTGGTAATTACATTAATAATGGGCAATTAATTTGATAGAAGCAGGCAGCCTATTTGAAAGCAACAGAAGTACATAATGTAATCAAAGCATATTTGGCCCAATTACTTGTGTTTGTTTATCTATTTGAAGGCATGTTGTGTGCACACATGATCACTATCTTTTAATATTTATTTTAGAAGAGACTGTAATATTCAACAGGCCAGGAGAACACTGACAAAGACCATACATTTACTTCTAAGAATAGACACAGCCACTAAGCAGTTTAGGCAACTACAAATTCAGTTTCAAACACAAAATCTAGGGAACACTTTTCTGTAGGATAGGACAGAACCAGACTGCCAAGCCTATCAGAAAGGATGCTATCAGCATCTGCAAAACAGGCTTCAAGTTTAACACAAATGAAGAATCCACTCAAACATGCAATTTTGGCATGTGAATACAAACTTGAAACTTAACACACATATCTGCCAAACAGCCAAGAACCGGGCCTTTCATTACCGTGAAGCTAATCTAAACCCACTGTGACTCTCAAAAGCGTGTTAAGGCACACTAATCTTTCTGACATGCAGTCATTTCTCTTAAGTGACTAAACATGGAGCTACTGCAGCCGGCAGCAGGCAGTCATTGATTTCACACTGTGAAAACACTTTCTAAAGACAACTCTGTTATCAAATGTGGTTATTTACCTGTCATAGTCTTGGCAAATCTCCCCAACAGCTACCAATGCTTTCAAGTACTCATTGGGTTGATAGGGGTGGATGTAGTGCAGTGAGCAGCTGTTCCTAGGATCACCATTTGATGCAGTGAAATCTATAGCTACCTGGAAAAGAAGAAAAGTCAATGTGTTGTGGAGCTCTTCTGGGCGTAAGTATACCCACACCAACCATGTATCTTTACCAGAAACACTTTTCTGCAGAGATTGCAGCCTTAAAGCAAAGGTCATTTTACAGCATACTCCATCAAATTTGAATTAGGATAGTATTGATAAATATGTCTAAAACTAAATGACAGCTTATAAAATAAGAGATAATAAAACTAAAATGGCATGATTAGGAAAAAAATGAACTGCTTTATTATTCTATGTGGAAAATTATGTTCTAATACAGATGAATCAAATTTACTATCTCTAGGTTCTCATACTTAATTAAATTTTTCCAGCTCAGGTGATGTTCGGGACATAAAAGCTGTGCAGCAAAAATGTCCTGAGAGAGTTAAAAGTCCTACTAAAAATAGAAATTAAAACTCCAGTTAGGGATATTTCTTAGCTATTTTAAACCTTACTGTGGCTGTAGTAATAGTAGTAGATACTGCCTGTCTGGTATTTTTTATCTTCAAAACATCTAAGCATTAAATAATTAACCTTCCCAATTTCACAGATGATAGCAAGCTTAAAGGTGAGCTGCAGGGTAAAAATAAAGCTTGAACCCTGCACAGATTTTTGTGTTGAAAGGGCTTAGAGAAGATTGTGGGAAGCATTCAACACAAAAGGAAATATTAATGAATCCTCTTAAAATCCATTTCTCCCTTTTAAAATGCTCTTTATACTTCTCGCTGAAGATATACTCTGGCATGCATCTTCCTGTGATATGACTGTCATGGACCAGAAAGCCCTCTTCTGAATTTTTGATGCTGCTTTCTAGAAACTCCTAAAAGGAGCAACAAGAAACCCAAAGGGTCTCATAGAGGGAACAAAGCCATTTATAACCTTCCTTATGATTTTGTCCAATGACCTCTTCCTCCAAAATAGATGATCCTCCTTACACCTGGATCTTCAATAGATACAAATGCACAGAGTTCAATTTTCAGTTTAACTGTGCAGTTGGCAAGTAAGGGCCTTGCTGAAGGCTGCGAAAAGAACTCTGAAGTCCCAGCTTGCCTCTGCGAATGTGCAGCTTCCCCAGCTGGAGCCTCTTGCTTGGCACAGGGAAGACTATTTTACGCAGCTATAAAATGAAAATGAAACGTGACATTTTCATTCTCCCTTAAAAAAACAACACAGTCCTCCTGGAACTTATTTTGTGTTGCTAAAAATCATACTGGGTCTACCCAACATGGCTTTTCCCCACCATTTCTGATTTTCCACCTCTAACTCTTGGCTGAAGAGAGATATTTTTCACTGGGCTCTAGTTAGCTTGGAAATCCCTTCATCGCCTTGATCAACTATGAGCCCCCCACACCTCTCCACATTTCAGTCAGGAGATATGAGCTTGATTTGGCTTGCAAATAAAGTAATCTTTCACCTCCACTTCCCTACTCACTGTTCATGCACTGAAGCAGTGAGTCTGTTTTCCACATAGGTCTTTTTCTGAAAATGATAGCTTGATTTAACTTGAATAAATTAATGGGATACCGCTAATGTTCTCTCTTGTATGCACATACGTAACTGAGGAAGAAAGAAACACTAGTGGTTTGTGAAACCTAAGGTAAGTCCATAGATACTTGTATGGATTAGCTTAGTTTTAGGACACTCATTTTTAAAAAATCTTAGCCAAGGTGTGCATATTTTCTGAAAAAGATGTATATTTTCTCTGATATTAATTTAACTTTAGGTTTTTTGTTCTGATTATAGAAAGTGCAAACATTTCACTGTTTGATAGAG
>NW_008825493.1:976911-993468 GCF_000699105.1 Pygoscelis adeliae | reverse complement strand
CTGTAAAATTGTTAAAAGCGGGTGTTTTCACCAATAACCCCAAAACAGGCATTAATGAGGCTGGAGCAACACACCTGACAGAACTGGACAAATCTTCCTTCGTGTCTGTTAACCATGGCTAAATGCTTTTTAACTGAAAACAAGAGCACAGTGTAGGAATAAGCAGTGGGTTTAACGAGCTTGGAAAAAAGTCTGTGGCTAGTGTTTGGGAAAGAAGAAAACCCTCCCCAAAACAAGCTTCCTTTTTAGAAATGGTCCTTGTAGTAGAGATCTGCTGATAAGCAAAAAATATCCTAATTTCCTATGATGAAGCCTTTATGAATATTTGTACTCGGATGCACTGTACTTGACTTTGATCCAAATCTCTGTTTGATTGCCGAGGGGAGGACTTTTAAGAAAGATGTTCGCTGTTACTTGCCACGATTCCAAAATAACAACGCAGAGCTCTGCTCTTTTAGCATTACCCGGCAGTACCAAGATCTTGTGCAAGTAAGTAGGATAAGGATTTGTAAAACTAACATATCACAGAAGCTAGGCTAATATCACAACTGAGCTGATCTTGTGGGCAGCAAGTAGGAATCTTTCTTACAGTGCATACATTCGGTTTTTATCAGTGTATCTTTAAATGTATCAGTTCAAATGTGCCAGTCATCTTCCCCCAGCATGTTCCCCCAGAACATAACATAGCAATAACTACACTCCTAGTACTTTTCTTCCTCAGCCTTGTAAAAGGGCGATTCTCATTGCACTGAAAACATCCTACATAGCTTGGACCTCCTGCTAGATCTGTCAGCAACGAATCAGCCTGTCCAATACCATGACCTGCCTAAGAGAGAATCTGTCCAATATATCTTTCTATTACACTTCCTTTTATGCATGTTACACATCCTTTCTGCTGTATTTCCTAAAGTGATGAAAATGTCTTCTGACTACAGACCCATTTGGACTGCCAACTTCTGAACATTTCTTCTGCGGCAGGGAACACTGTCTGATAAGAGATACAGCGTTTTGCAATAAGCAGTGCATAAAAGTAGCAAGCTGGAATCAGCACTATTGATCTCTATAGATGAAAGCTTCTTAATAAATGGTCGTAAAGTACAGGAAAAGTTTACTTTCGTTTTTCAGAGACTACAAACTATGTTCCTGCAATAGATGTACAAAGTATCCCAAGAACACACAGCATGATGTTACCAAAGCTTTCATTAATGCCTTAAATTAGCAGGTACATCATACTACAGCTTTTTGTTATCAAATGTATGCTTAGCATCCCAGTTTCCCTCCCTCAGCAAGCGCCCTTTCAAATCACAGTTGTATCGTACTGCCTGTACACAGCATGAACTCAATAGAAATGTCATTAATATTAAAACAACAACAATACATGTACCAGGAGAGTTTCAAACAATTCCAGATCCATTCCAGTTAAAAGAAATGGAAATCTGGGAAGGTGGAAGGAATAGGCCTCCTTTATTTCAGTGGTCTGAATTAACCAGATTAGACTATGTGAAAAGATTCTAAGATGTGTGCAGAAAGCAAGGGAGCATTGAGTATCTCCCCTGTAGGCTGCACCTTTTTGCTTCAGTGCCCACTGGAGAACCTCTGATATGTTTCTGGAAACAGCAACACATCTCACAACCAGTCTGTGCTACCAGCACTGGGCACTGGTGCAACTGAGGTAGGAGGAAGTAAAATATGCAGGCAGTCAGCTTGTGACGATCTTGAAGTAGAACCACTAGGTTATGAATGAACAGAGCTACAGGCACAGAGACATCCACAACAGCTTCCCCTGAGTCCATGTAGGTTGAAAACTGATAGTTATGAGTTTACACAGTTCTTTAGCTGGTGGATTTACCATTGAGGTCAGCAGCAATTCAGGGATCTCTGCAGTTCACAGTATAATGGATCTTTCATTTCCTTTATGTCCTCACTGCCTGTCCTTGCAGATGAGTTTACCTAAGCTTCCTATTATCAATGGTTTTGTTTCATTTCAGCAAAATGAAATATTAAAATAGTAAAATATAGTAGAAGCGATACTATCAGTCAGATATATCAAGAAATCCATTTTAACACAGCAGTTTTCAACTTGTGGTTCACAGCCTACTAAATAGGAAATCTGCGAGAAGTAAATAAAAGGGCAGCAAACCGCCATGACCCTTCAGTGTGCTGTGGAAGGACTTGCACTTCCACTGGAAAACATTTGGGAGGAATCAAAAAGAGTTTGAAAAGCGCAGCTGTAACATAATAATGTGTATATCCCTAGACACTTTCTAATGGTTACAACGCTCCTGTGCTTGTGCTAGACTTGTGGGAAATGCGTATTAACCAGTCTTTGCTTGTGCTTAAGAACCTGCCCTGGTTAGAAAATATTACTTGAAAATGTTACTGTCTTTCTGCTAATGACCTTGAACACATTGGATAATTGAGTTCTTCCAGTCATATTTTTAGGGAGGAAATGTCAGGAATGAGAAATTAAAGGGGTTTCTAGGGATTGGCGAGTTTCAGATCTGGAGGAGAAATGGGCATTGCAGGCACATGGGGATAACAGAAGAAGCTGGGTAAGACGGAGAGGTGATTACACAGGATGCTTTGCTTGAGAGAAGACAACTATAAAGATCTTTGTGCACTACAGTAGGTATTTCCTTCAAAACCAGAAACAGGGTCCTCAGTTCTGGGTGTTACCCAACGAGTTTGCGAGGTGTACTGGCAAAGTGCATGTTTTACACTCAAAAAGCTGATTCATACACAAGATGGCAATCCACTACTGTCTAGAGCTGCTGCTGTTGCTGGAACTTTCTGTTGGGACAAAAAAAACCTTTCTTTTTTTGTTAAATCTTTTGGAAAATGAAGGCTTGTCTGGAAAAAGTGAAATGGAACATTTCAGTAGCATCAAATGTCTGATACTTGATACCTGGGAGCAGAAACAGGGCAGGGTGCTACAGGAAAAGAAAAGATCTCCAGAAGGACAATATTACCTTGGAGCATTAGATCTTATCCTTGTAACTGGCATGAAATTAGAAGTCACATAAACCACACTGGAACTGAACCATAATCTGTATTCCTATGCTGTGGGAAATACTGATATATTATTTTATTTTACTTTATTTTACTTTATTTCCCAGATTCAAAATTAAAAAAAAAAAAAAGAAAGAAAAAAATAGATCAAAACCACAAAGCATTGAATGTTTCTAAAAATGATTATTTGGAAATGCAAAATATTGTATTTCTGTTTATGGAGAGCTCTGCAAATCATTTTATCCCCTGTTCCTCGAACTGAATAGCTGCTGAATTCTCTCTAAGTTACAACCTTGTCCCCCTGTAGTGCCATCTTACTGCTGTAGTTACGGCCGAGGTACAAACATCAGCATTTACCCTAGCATTTATGCCAGACTGACGGAGAGAGGCCCCTGGCTGGACTATCTCTCTGCCTGTGACTTTCTGTATGGCACCATTAGAGGGGAAACAACTTGCTTTAATGGAGGACTCATTCTGGAAAGGAAGACTGGCCCATAGTATTGATGAACAGGACATCTAACGTTTAAGTAGCTAAAGGCAGGTGAGATGAAATCCTCCCCCTGTGACACAGTCCCAGCAAGTGAATTTATTTGAAATTCTTGTGAACAAACTGAGGCTCAAAAGCCAAAGGCCAGTCAGTGCTGTCACAGGGGCTGATTCAGTTCTCCAGCTTTTGGGACTGGGTGTAGCTCAGATGGAATTGGTGGGACTACACCAGCTTAGCTTCTCACCCCTGTATGAAGTTGTCTTTACTTTTTGCAACGTGACTGTCCTTGCTGCAAAACATAAAAGTAAATCAGTATGTGTTACTGCATTAGCATAGTTTTATTTTCCAGGCTTAATACATTTTGCAAGAAGACCTTAATAATTTACCAAGGAATGGCATGTAAGAATAATTTCTCTGTGAAAGTAATGAATCAGTATCTAAGGGGATTCCCTTTCTTTAAAACAAGTTAGAGAACTAAGACACTTACTGTAAACTGTATTTGGCAGCCTCCCATGATATAATCTAAGAAAGAATGCATCTTGTGGATCTGCAGACAAGAAAGCAAGACATTGAAATTAGCTGTGTACTGTTAAAACATCAGAGAACTGCCTGAAAAAAGTAAAGTGGAAGGAGGGAAGGGACCAACTGAAAATAAGGTAAAGGAAGAAAGTGTTAAATATGGTTTGAGACAGAAACAAAAATGTAAACAGAGAAAATATCAAAGTTCTAAAACTACAAAAAGGAAAATTCACAACAAAAGTAGAACCAAGCTCTGTTCCTTTTCAGTGGGAAGTCAATGGAAATTTTGCTATTGGTTTAGGAGGAACAAGAGCAATTTTGTAGAAATGATGGAAGGATTAGAAGGGAAACACACAAAAGATCAATTGGCCAGCCTGTAGGTGTAAGAGTTTAGTACTGCCTACTCCATTGCACAACAGCAGGGATAGGGCAAGAGAAATGAAAAAGGAGGGTTGGGCGACAGTCAGCTTACTTTTGGGGTTCAAGTCCTTGTCTTTACTTTTTGTAGTGGATCAGTTTCCATTGCTATTCTACAGGCAGTTCCACTTTGTTGTCTACATTTCCAAACACCATTAAAATATATTGCTGAGAGCTTAGTAAAGAAACAGCCAAAGAGCAAAAGACGTATTTACCTTGCACTGGTTAAGGATAACAATGCCTGAGTTCTTGTAATTCTTCTTCTTTGCTTTGTACTTGGGGTTAATGCATTCCCATTGTACCTGTGAAAAATAGCAGTCACTGCTTGAAGGAAAATTTATGTACAAATTGAATAATTAACAAAAATGGCACTCTGATTTCCACAGTTGACTAACCCCTATCAAATAATGGTGCAAACTAAATTAAAAATGAAAACCGTTAACTATGCAGAGAATGATCTTAATAGAAAAAGGCCCAGGGCAAACATCTGTCTTCAAACATATACATGTAGACACAGCACTGAGAGAGATATCCAGATATGTGTGTTGTCGTCTTCCAGTCTTGTAGGTTCAGGTGTTACATGAGCAAGATTGAGAATCTTTTGAGATCATTTAAGAGGAGAAAAAAAGAGGGAACTTAATACAAATGAAAATACTGGGGGGAGCAACCCGATGCATTGTGTTAACTACAAAACTGCCTATGCAGTAACACTGGTGTTTTGTATTAAACTCATGATTGGAGAAATTCTGATCAGAGATCAGCTCATTCTCTCTTGAAATAGAGCAATAGTTTCTCCTTTAAGTCTGATAGTAAAATGAAAAGTTAAGAAAATCACTAAAAAGCGCACAAAGATGCAGTTAACTAATTACTGATATATTTGAAAATTATCCCTAAGAATATATTAAAACCCTTTTCTGAAAATGTTCTGGTTAGTTTTATTTACTAACAGTCAATTTTACAGCAAAATAGTCCTATCTTGTTACTGAAATACGTTGCCTTGTTCCCATCATAACATCTCCCAGAATCTTACTGATTTCCACTTCAAGTGTTCTGCCCTCCTCTGGTTTCAGGCAGATTGATAAGGCCAAGCTTTCAGACCCTGACCTCTAGTGACTACATGTTATTCATGCCTCTTACTGCAGGACTAAAATACATGTTTGCACATGCATGTACAATTTGTAAATTGCATTTGTAAATCCAGATTTGTATAGGTAATGTGTTATTAAATATGGTTAAGAACTTTACTATTTTCTTTCAGGGCGTTGTTGTGCTGGGAGAAAACATGTGAGCTGCTAATGTTATGTTGGGTAACATAAAGAATATATCTCCAAAGGGAATCAGGATGGTCTATTATCTAAAAATTCCTATTATGACATTTTGAAATGAAACGTATCTGTCTTAAGCGTTACAATACTTTGTCTATAGTGAAGACCTTCATATGGGATCCATCTGAGCAAACTGTTTGGGCATGTAAAATCATTTTTACCTTATGAACAGCCCCAGCCATTTCATCGAGCTTCAAATGCTTCACCATTGCCTAACAGCAGTTATTTGAATGTCTCTGAAGTATTTCAAACTTAGAGCTTTTGTCAAATGTCAAAAAAGGGAAGGCAAAACATGTGGCTTTGGAGCAATATGAGACCTTTTCTGCACAAGAGAGGAGGAGTATTTTCATCACTGTGTTACTGGAGACAGGTGACAGAGTGAAGAATGGGAAAAGACAAAAAAATGTTCCAACTGCAGGAAGCAGATCTGCTTGCTCTCCCAGTTAGCCTACAGCTCAATTATTTGTCTTGTGAAATGAATTTTCCAGCTGAGAAGACAGGCGGACACAGGCCCACACATTCAGGGGAAATCCTCCATAAACATTTTTTCTCTACTCAAGAGAAGCAGTCAGGCTTAAGAAATAAAACCCCTTCTCTCCAAGTAAAAAGAGCGCTCTGTGCCACAACGCCAGAGTGCAATAAGCTCATATTTGCGAAAGCAATCTGACAGCGAGGCAAAAGCACTGCCCACTCGCATCTTGATATGTTGCTGTCTGGCAAAATGGTTTAGCATACAGTTGTCTCCAAACTTATTGGAAGCATTCCTACAGAGAAATTGTGCTGGCTGTATATTATAAAGAAACTATAATATATCGAATAGAGAGAAAAAATAGGAGTCAGGATTTGTGTTCCTCCCTTTGACACTGAACTACACTGGAGAGACCTTGTTGCTTTCCTCTGAACGTCCAAGGTGCACTTCCTTAATTTTATCATCCTCCAACACGAACACTTTTCAATGTGTATGTTTAAACAAGGCCTGACCTCTATGAACACTTACACTATGCACACAATTCCTCTCCTCAGGAAAAGGATTATTTAAGCCTGACAAACATTATGTTCATGTAATTGGCTTCTGGAAGAAGTTTACACTATGTAGGACCAAAGTGGCATAAAACACTACTTCAGGGGACAAAAATCTGTGCTTGTGGCCAGCCTCTCAGCTTCTCTGTGCTAACTGTAAAATGCAACTAGGAATGTTCACCTACCTTTGCAATGCATTTTGAGATGTATGGATAACAATTCTCAGCAACTATCTAAAGCTCATTAAAATAGTCCATGTGCAAGTCACTAACATGTCATTGGCTGATGTGGAAAATAAAGCAAAGGAAAGAACAGACAAGCAAACTCCTAGAAAGTCCGAAAACAGAAAGAAGAACAATTTTGCACCTATTAAATATGTTGACGTGATAGTATAAAGAAGGGAAGGGAATAGGAGAGGAGGAAGAATTCCTTTCCCAATTCATAGGCTTAAAAAACCAGTAACACTGTTTTACATGAAACTCTCAATCTTCACTTACCCACCAAGATCCAGTCCTGACCTTGGCAATTCCCACAGTTCGAGCTGAAGATGTGACAAGCACCATTTGAAGGAAATTCCCTATTAAGGCCTTGTCATATCTCCAGCTCTTCTAAAGGGAACAGAGTTCAGAATACAGCTCTAAGCAGGTAAGTAATAACAAGAAACAATTTTCAAATATTTTGCTTGCACTGTGAGGCCAAGCTCAATTTTCAGTCTGTTCCTACATTCCCAGTATTGATTTGGTATCTGACATTGTTTTTTATCGATTCATTTTTGTCTCTTAAATTAACTTTTCAGTTGAGAGGAAACTAATGCAAGAGTCTGCAGTCTGATACTAATGGTAAACATTGTGAAGTTTGGATTCATCATTCTGAAAGTCACTTAGCATTTCGTCCAAATGCCTGGCAGCTCTGGGCTATGTCTGCCAAACAACACAGTGAATCTGAAACAGAAAGCAACCTGGTTTTAACTATCTCCCATTAATTTAATATAAGTACAGTTGCAAATGTTGGTAATGAACCCCCAGACTATGCTGCTTTGGTGTTTCTTTCACACCCTGAAATTTGAACCACCATGTGGAGAATTTCTGAATGTGAAACTAACTCCATTCAGTTATTCTTCAATGAAAGTCAGCAAACTAATGCTGACACTTGCAAGGTCCTAATCCTCTCCTTGTTGTAATGAGGAGACACAGATCCCTCAATGGGAGATGTTACACTCTGCAGTGAAGGATGCTGCCTTTCCAAACATCCTTACCCCTTCTCTTACCAAACCTTCATGAGAGAAGAGCAAATGGTGTAACCACCCATGCCACACACCAGTAAAGGGAAGTGGAGGTGACTAAGTGTAGGCAACCATTGTAGAACTGAAATTTGAACAGTATGTGGCTACCAATAGCTCAAGCCATTCAGTGAAAGAAATGAACGTGTCAGGAGAGTTTCATGTACACTAAGGCAAGAGAAATCATGATACAGAGCAGTTGCCTTCTCTGGGACACTGTGCTTGCGCACCAGGACATCAGGTAGTCCTGTGAGGAAAGGGCTAGAGAGCTATGGTGAAGCTTAGGTTATCATTAACATGTTCTCTTGCCTCCCCTGCAATTCTTTTGTTTCTCTCTTGTTCCTTCATGTACAGCTGCTGCAACAAATTGCATAGTTTGTAAATGACAGAGGAGGCATCACGGTCTAATGGACAGGGCGAAAAAAACCAGTCAATAGCAGGCAGCACTATATCCTGCATTATCCCTTTATGATGCCTCAAGAAAAGCAAGTCACTTTTAAGCGAACTACAACTCCTCCTGCCCAAAAGGCTAGTTTATTCCTGCTATCCCATCAGGCAAGAGGACAGAATGTTGGGGTTTTTTTTCTCCTTCTGTCCCAGAAAGACATCCACCATGGGAGAAGAGCTGTTTTTAATCACTATCAGAGGTTTCCTCTGGAAACTTGCACGTGGGGAATAAAGTGAAAATCAAAGTGTTTCTTGTTTCCCCAGCCAAGGCCCCCAGCCTCCTCCGCGCTTCTGAGGTTGCACAACTGGTTGCCTAATGACACAGATGGGGCAGGTGCCTGACATGGCTGCACCCTCCTCTGAGGCCTCTGTTGCCTTCTCTGGGGCCAGCAGCAGCTGCTGATCTTGCAGACAGTCCTGGATGAACCTGCCTGTCTCCTGATAAAACTAGACATGGAATTGCCCACTGGTGTCAATAAACTCCTTGGCCCATTACCAAAGGCTTAAAGGTCTCATCCATGCTCAGTTATTTGAAGAGCTACCTGATGCAAAGGCCCTGAGTTAGGATCATAGTCAGATATCTGGACATCTGGAACCCAGCTCAGATCCCCATCCAGTCTTGTGCACCTCAGCAGCTCTCCTCACCCCCCTAAAGACACCCCGAACTTGTGGGAATGTCAGTGGAGGTGGTAAGTACAGTAGGGTTTCTTCCTCCCCTTTGCCTTTTGTGTTTGTGTGTATACACACGTGTCCATTTTTATGTAATACAGGAACAGATTTTTCCCTTATGTAACTCCCATGCTTCATGGGGATCCAGGTGGTTTATGTTTCTACGACCTTTTTCCCCGAAATCCCTCTGGTTTTATTGCCTCTGTTTAAAAAAAAAAAGTGACTTCTTTCTAATTAGTGGAGGATTTCTCCTTTCAACTATGAAAAGCTTTAATAGTCCTTAAATTTTTATCAACCTTTTCTAATCTTGTTTTCAAATGTTTGATAGATTAATATTATAATATCTTACAAAACTGCCACTGTACACACATATTAAAAATATATATTATATATATATTCGGAACAAATCCTAAGCATACAATAAACTCAAAGTATTTACTGGTATTTCACTAAAAAAAAGTAACTAACTGCCACAAATAGGGATGGACTTGTTCTTACTGTGTTTTCTTGTGTCAAGATTATGGTGAAGGAGTAAATGATGAATTTTGGAATGGTGGAAAATGTTAAATAGAAGGTTTAGAAATGCCTGCTTCGGATGTGCACATGAACAACAGGATGTCTTTGTGCCATTTTTTATTGGTGGTCAGTATGAAAACAGACTAAGTATCAGACTATAGCAGTCTGTGACAACAAGGTAGTTATTATGGAACAGAAACACACAACAAGCTATTATCCTGAGGTTGTTCATGATCAGGAAGTCTTCTTAAAGAGCATGAATTAATTTCACCTGTACCACCAACCAAAGACCAACAAACTTTCCCAGAATTCAGTCCTTTCAGTCATTAAGAAGCAACTGTCACTGAAGGAGTCATAATTCAAGACTTGTGAATCTCACCCAGGACCTGCCACATTTAGGAAAGAAATTCGTAAACTACTCACGCCATTCCTGATCAAAACAGGTGATCAATCATTCAGAGAAGGAATTTTCTCTCCTTCCTTCACACACTACCGGTTCAACCACTAGCAAGCTGCCAGTGCTAGATTCACAACATTTATCTAAATGATGCCTGGTCTCAAACACGAATTCCTAAGAAATCTCACAGTGGAGGCAACCCAGCAAGCCAAATATAAGCTCATCTGATCAGAGGCTGACACTCAAAACTTGCGATAATCAGTACCCAGCCCAGGGATGGAATTGAAACAGTCTTAGGAGCACAATCACCTCCTTTAAGCAAGTAGGTGACAGATATCCACTCTGACCATCTCAAGTGGTTCTGTAGCAGTTGATAGATTGGCTACAAGATACTTTTATCTTGTAGCCAAGAGGGGGAGGTTGAAGAATGGGTCAGAATACTCTGTGCTTTCTGGAGGACGAACTATGTACAATTAAAAGGCAACTTCAAGATCCTTGTCAACTCCTCCAGAGATGAGGTGAGCTGATGAAATGGTGAGAAGTACTAGCAGTTCACAGATGACACAGTTCTTGCTGCTCACCAGCCCAAACTACTATGTTACTCCCACCGTTATTGCTTAATGCTTTTATGACAACTTGCGGAGCTGATATACCAATTAATAAGGATGTTGCTGATGGGCAGTGTCCTGGTTTCGGCAGGGATAGAGTTAATTTCCTTCCTAGTAGCTGGTACAGTGCTGGGTTTTGGATTTAGGATGGGAACAAAATTGATAAGGCACCGATGTTTTAGTTGTTGCTAGGTAGTGCTTACACTGGCCAAGGACTTTTTAGTTTTCCATGCTCTACCGACTGAGAAGGCTGGAGGTGCACAAGAAGCTGGGAGGGGGCACAGCCAAACTGGCCAAAGAAACATTCCATACCATGTGACGTCATGCTCAGTACATAAACTGGGGGAAGCGGGCCCGGGGGGGGGGCCGCTGCTCGGGGACTGGCTGGGCGTCGGTCGGCGGGTGGTGAGCAATTGTACTGTGCATCACTTGCTTTGTGTATTATTACTATTATCATATTATTATCATTATCATTTTATTTCAATTATTAAACTGTTTTTATCTCAACCCACAAGTTTTTCTCACGTGCTTTTCCAATTCTCCCCCCCATCCCACTGGGGAGGGGGGGGGTGAGCGAGCGGCTGCGTGGTGCTTAGTTGCCAACTGAGGTTAAGCCACGACAGGCAGAGAGGGAGAGCCATGCCATTGGTGTAGCCTCCTTTAACACGGCACAGATTTGCAGCTGGTACTTAAGGAGAGTTCCTGGATGCCCCGTCAACGATAAATGTTCCCTCCTATTCTCTCCGGTTGCCTGGGAGAGTGAAAAACCCTGATCGACGATCACTAGGTTGTTTTGATTATCTTTTAATTATCTTTTGACAGAACTATAGCAATGTACTGTGACTGGCCATAAAGTCTACTGCATGAAAGAAAATATAACCAGAATAAAAAGTTTCACTGTGTCTCCTTAGCAACTCAAACAGGGATGCCAGACCAGAGTTCTGCTCAGTTCTGCTGAGTTCCACAGCATCTGAGATGAAATTCCAGGTTTTGGTCCTCACCTTCAACACTTACTGTTGTGATGTTATGTGAAAGAATGCTTAACACCATGGGCTGAAGGATGTAGCTGGCAGTTTTGTTCCTCTGACTGAAAGGAGTACTGCATGGAAAACAGAACATTTTCTGGTCTGAGGCTATGAAAAAGTCTATTCTAGGACAATGTCTAACCTACGCATCTCCTCACCCACATATAATTACATTTCTCTGATGTGGCCTTCTTTATTAGAAATACCTAGCAACGCATACACTTGAAGGCAAAACACCTTCCTTCTCCTCTGCCACTCCCTCAAGGTTTACTAAACCCCCTTTATTCAAAGTAAACACTCCATTGCAGTGCTAATCACATTACTTAATGTTGCACAAAGGATGTTGAGATAAACTATGCACTAAGATGTATTTACGGGGTCCACAGCTAATGCCATATATTGCCTTTAGCAGCAATAATTATTTCTGAAGAATAGAGAAAAAGGCGATAGGATGAGGAAGGGGGAGGGACAGAGAGAGAGAAAGAGAGAAAGGGAAAGGGAAATTGCTTTCTGGCTCCAGCCAAGTGACATGGTCTCCCAGAGAGAGAGAAAGAGAGAAAGGGAAAGGGAAATTGCTCTCTGGCTCCAGCCAAGTGACAAGTGACGTGGTCTCCCACACAAGTGACCTCTTCTGTACAACATGTGGTCACAATACTTCTTCCATAATAACTATATTGTTTTCACCAGGATCTGCTCAAACTCCCTACTGCTTGTTCTTGCCTGCCGTGATATTAGTGCTCACTGAAGCCTGCTTTCATCAGGTGCAAGAGCCATCTAGCATGTGCATGTATATTTTTTCGGCAATATTTATTAGCCACTTAAATGACTATTACCTACTATCTTATCCACTAAATCTTGTTTTCCTGTAGAATAGACTACAAAACAAGGATTAGAAAAGAGGAGCGGGGAGGAGGACTGATTCTCACATTGGTGGCAATTGTGTCCCATGAGAACTGGCTATAACAACAGCATCGGGTTTTGCAGGCGCAAGCCCACAGAATAACTGCACAGTAACAACAGAATGAGAGCAACAAGGAAGGAATAATGCCACAACACCTTAGGCGTGGGGAGGAGAAAAGTTGCACTTTTGCAGTGAAAAGCAGACTGCAATGTTACAGGTGAAAGGCAGCCTGCCGAATGGCAAATGGCAGGCCCTTAGCAAGACAAAGGTTCAGGCACTTAAAGCATCGTGCAACATTAAAACATTCCTGGACGGCACTCTGATACTGCAGCGTCAACCTAGAACAAGAATTGACAAATGGCTGTACTAACTTCTTATGCCTCTGAAAGAGTAACCACCCTTTTCACTAGCTGAGGACGAAAGGAGCACACTGTTTCTCCATCATAATAAAGAATATATAGTTTATCCTTCACAGCAATTCCTGGCACTCTGGACTGCAAGTCTCTTGTCGTGGCCAACAAGCTGTCTGGGAAGGACTTTGTGATGCTCTTTTGAAGACATTTACATTGGAAATACACACCCTTTACCTCTCTCACACAGTCCCTTTCCCAGCCACAGGTATTTGTATACAAAATTGGAGTGCTGTCACATCACTGGCGTTAATGTTATTCACTCTGGAATCTGTTTACCTCTTTAGGCAGGTTTTATTTCCACTCAAATTCAGTTTGGTTTAAGTTTTGATCTTCTGACTTAATTTGAGAGAACAAAACAGGGCTTCATTTACACTCAGGTTCTCTTCAGAAATTATTTACAATGGGTTAATATATGACTGATATATATCAACAGTATTTTACACACATGAGCAACATTTGCTAAACTCTAGGTTGTTCTAACAACATCAATAGAAAATATCTAGAAAAATCATAAAAACTTCTTCACCTATGGAATAGCCTGACTGCTTACCATTTATTAAACACTTTTTGACTCTTTGTTAGCTTTCGATTAACACATTGTAAACAACCTTAATATAAAGCCCAAATAAAGCTGTTTAGGCATTTGTGTTTGATTTTGAGATCACCATGAAGCAGTGAATACAAATTATCAGCACATTAGAAAGTCAACATTTTTAACTCCTCCTCAGAGAATTTATCAAAACTAACAAGTTTTGTAACTTAAAAGTAAGTAATAATAGGAAATGACAATTTCTGGAATTAGATATGCCAAATCATTTATAATATTCAATAATTACCATCAACTTCAATTTGAAAAGACCAGGCTGACATAAAGAAGTTAAATTATTAATAAGCTAACAATTTCATTTTCCCTTAGGACTGTAATTCATGAGATATTTAGGAAAATGATTAGTTTCATCATGATGGGTTCAAGTTAGAGCTGGCAGCAATGAACGCAGCACATGAAAAATGGAGAAAGACGGAGAATGACCCTCACCCAGTAAAGGCCTTTAGGCCAGTAGGGAAATGCTTTGAGTACCCAGACTGGGCATCTGCTTCGCCGTAACAGTACAGCACCTCATAGAAACCATGTGCTTGGGCTCAAAGGAAATAAATCTTAGAAGAAAGAAATGCCTGTAGAATGTGAACTAGAAAAAGACCCTAAGTATTTCAGGCATGGAAGTACGGGAAAGGCCAGGAAAGGTTGCTTTTTGCGTTTTCAGATTATCACGTCCAGATAACAGTAAAACCTATGGGAGAGATCAACACAGCAACTAACTTCTGAGAGACGATGAGGCAACGTCACTTGCTTTATTACAGGATTGTCTGAGGAACATTGCTCTACAAAGCTTACATATTGAGATTGCTTGGGTGGTTTCCACTTACCTGTCTTCCTTCCATAGCTCCTCGCATTTCCTTGAAAGTCGAGCTAAATTCTCCAATGAAGTCATGCTTTCCGTTGGAATCCCAGTCCCAAACTATGCACTGGGGAGGCAAAGGGGAAAAGAACAAAAAAGCACATTTTTCTTCAGATAGAAAACAGGTTTTATTGAAAAATACTACAGGAGAAATTATGATATGCATTGGGTGGAGTGTTTTATCTAGAAGGAAATCACAAGACATATTAAAAACATATTCTTGTCCAGATCAAAATGAAATGACAAGTGGAATCTCAACACAGGTTGCTACTGCCAGTTGTGTGTTATGGAGCTGGCTGATGAAAGCAAGTTCATGTATTTTAGAAAGAATGGATTCCTTGACTCCATCTTATTGCTAGGTGTAAAAATACAGGATTATGTGTATTTGCATGTTCATGGTCAAATGGTGTCCTGAATTAAGAGTAACTTACCTCATTGAAGTGCTTTACAAATATAAATTAATATTCAAAACACTAGTTGTCGTGGGCAAACATTACCATTCTCATTTTTACAGTCAGTGAAGGTGAGACAATAGTCACTGAGATCATTTTCTGAAATGGCTTTAAATTTATACACGTCAGTGTTTGGTGCCCGTACCTTGGCTGTTTTCCAGTGTTGCTCAACAGTGATTATTCAAACCAAACCTCACTGGTAGTCATTCCTAAATTCATGCATAAACATGAATATCTCAATGAGTTTGAGCTGTGAGAACTTTATTTTACAGACATTGCTAAATACAATTCAGCTAGCCAAGACAAAAGCACATAGCAATAACTACATGCTTTGCTAAATATTAATTTTAAAACTGGCCCAAAGACAACAAAGGGACTCAGAACTTTAAAGGACAAAATCCCAAATTCAGCCTCATGGTCTCCCTAGGTAAAGCTCACATGCATTGACAGAATCTGGAGGCCTTTATTGAAAATGTCCTGCTACAAAATACCTCTTTTTCTTATTTTTTTTATAGCAGACATGCCTCAAAGCCATCTGTACTGTCACATGAGGAGTGCACTGACATTTGGCTATGAGATGGCTTTGACTCCCTCCTGAGGGCCAGGGTCTTCTAGGTCTGTGCATGGGTGTGGAGTGAGGACTGGACTGGTGGAAGTAGTAGAGGAGCTCCCTGCTGAGAAAGGCAGGAATGAAACATAACTGGGGGTGGTGGGGCAGCAATAGTGGGGTACCAGGCTTAACAACAGTAGGTTTTATCAGGCCACTTTGTCTCAACAAGGCTCAGTGCTTTTAACCCAGCACTGGTGGTCAGACAACACAAGAGGAACAGCGAGGTTTGGTCCTCAGAGAGTCCTCAAGCCATTTGCTTGGTCCAAAGGGACACTTTGAGTTCACTGAGAAGGGAACTGAAATCACTGGACCTCGACTGGATCTTGAGTGTTAAATATTTCCAGAAAAGCATTTTATTGAAGCAGACTTCCATGTCCACTGGCTATGCTTTCTAACCAGCCCGAATAATCCAGTCAAAGCTGGTATGTGAGCACCGCGGCCAATTCCTTTTCACTGGAACACCAAACCAGTGGTTTGTAAATTCGCTTTGAGGGTAGGGGGAAAGACTCTATAGAAAGCTTGAGATACAGGCAAAATGACTGAATTCTTTAAGTGAGAGCAAACGGACAAAAGAAGTTTCAGGAGAAAGACTATCTAAAACAACTTAACTCAGTACAGGCGGGGTCTCTCAAAGAGTCAGCCTTCATGGGTGTCCATCCCCTCCCATCCTCCTACCACAGCCATAAGTTAATAAATAGCCCCTTCCACACAAATGTTTGTCCATGTGAGTTCCACTGACTTGAAGTCAGTTACCTGACTTTACTATGCCGTTAAGTGCCCAGGCACCTTATTTGCCTTTGTAGAAGCAACACAGGTGGTGATTTCACTGAATTCATACTCGGGACTCCTCCAGGCAGCACACCACCACCCATGTTATCATTTAGGTTCCTTTTTTTTTATAATGACTCTAGCTTTCTTTTTAACTTTCAGCACTGTTCCACTTAGCCCCAGGAAGAGATTTGGTTCAATGCAAGGGGAATTTCTTTGATCCATACAGAAGATGTGC
>NW_008825493.1:974922-976886 GCF_000699105.1 Pygoscelis adeliae | reverse complement strand
GAAAGAGTACAAGCATACCTCTTATTGCTACAGACATTAATCAGTTGAAACAGTTCACTGGTCAGGCAAAGACCTGGTTCTTGAGCCCTCTATTACTTTTCCATCCTATCACCTGCAATTTTGCTTACTTTTTTTATGCAGGGATCCCAGATGAAAGGAAGATCTCCAGATCAAAAAGTGAAAATATTTTGCTCTACGACTTGGAGATCCTTTTCAGCAGCTTTGACGTTGGGTGTGGGTGTGTGTGTGTGTGTGTGTGTGCGCGTGTTTGGAGAGTAGAGGGAAAGGGGTGGGGTTCCTGTGTGTGTTTCTTTATAGGCTAAATTTTATACAACAGTAATCAAATAAGAGTGTGTTTCTGGTTCTGATAGTGGTGATGTTGCCTGGAACAAAACTAGACACAGTATTTTCATCACTAACAGCCCTGAAGAATTCTTTATGATTAAATCTTCATTAATAATCACTCTATGCTTATTACCAACTGCAATTTTTAGATGAGCTGGTAACAAAAAATAATCCAAGAAAAAATAATTTAATTTACAAAAAACCCCTGAAATCGTTTTTGTTTCATAGAGCTTGAAACAGCTTCATTTTCTTTTTCTGTGAAATTTCTTGTCAATATAAATTAGTCAATTTTTATTGAAATTACTTTCTAAATATTTCATGAAAAAATGGATTTCACAGATGAAGCATGACTTAAAACGATTTTTTTTCTGTAATGATTGTGAAAATTATTTAAGATCCTAGAAGTAACACTAAGTAAAAAGATTTGTCAAAATGTCATAGCAAAATTGATATAAATATGCAAAAAGTATAGTTTCAGTAATGCTGCCAACTTTACAAAAAATGTTTTTGAAAAAATGGCTATTTCACAAAGAAAAAAACCCAACCCTTATTGTGAAATTTTCCAACCAGATTTACTTTCCAGGTTCTGTCTTTGAACTCTATTGGAGCATAAATACAAGAACAGACCCAAGGTTATCAGAGACCTCCAGGAAAAGGTACTTTGAAAAATTTCTGTTAGGATGCTAACTTTTATGAAGAGGGAAAAGCTCTGAGTGCTGATTTGTGGTTAGAATTTTAACTGGAGATGAGCAAAGTTAAATTACAATTAAAATGTCCACCCAACAGGTATCCAACTGCTTTTTTCTTTCATGCTAGTGGTTTTCTAACTTTAGCTTTCAGAAAGCCAGATGGTACTTTAATCTTCATATTGGTTTCATGGGAAAGACAAACAATTACAGTATTATCTCAGTGTCATTTGCACAATTAGAGCTAAGGGAGAAAGGGGGGTCCTGCAAGTACATCCACTATGATTTCTTCTTTTTTTTTTTTCAGAGTTTCACATCTGGCCACAGAAATTAATTGTTACTCTCTGAAAAACATGTTGTACACAGTAATGATTCTGCATTTCAGCTGTATGTGAAAAGTATTTCTGAAACACATAAATACTGGGGTCCAGAAGTTTTTATAAAAACCCACTCAGACAGATAAAATAAGCATGGAAGGACCTTTGCAAATAATCCAGAATCAGGTAAAGACCAGAGGTGATAATCAAAGGACTATTTCCCTACGAAATACTTTAAAGTTGTTTTTTTTTTTAAGAAGGCCCTATATGCTGTTCAAAACAAATCCTTCATAAATCATCCTTTATCTTTAGGCAAACCTTAATGTCTTCTTTGGGTCTGTACTCTTACAGGTTCATTAAGCAGGTGATTAACAGTATACCTACACTCAACTCTGCGGTCGACATGCCAGAGGGACGGGATGCCATCCAGAGGGACCTGGACAAGCTGGAGAAGTGGGCCCATGGGAACATCATGAGGTTCAACAAGGCCAAGTGCAAGGTCCTGCACCTGGGTCAGGGCAAGCCCCAGTATCAATACAGGCTGGGGGATGAAGGGATTGAGAGCAGCCCTGCCGAGAAGGACTTGGGGGTACTGGTGGATGAAAAGCTGGACATG
>NW_008825493.1:942575-974443 GCF_000699105.1 Pygoscelis adeliae | reverse complement strand
GATTCTATGATTCTATTTTTTTTTCTGCCCATGGCAGGGGGGTTGGACTAGATGACCTTTAGAGGTCCCTTCCAACCCAAACTATTCTATGATTCTATGATTCTATTAAAGGTCTCATTAATTTAAGGAGGCTTTCCATACGCTCAATTTTAAATACTGGTAAATCAGCATTTAAATAACTGGTGAAAGAATTCAGTCTCCTAGCTATTGGTTACAAGCTCAAATGCAGGGAATAAAAACTTCTGTCTAATGCTGCATGGTGATGGAATAGCACTGACTGGGATGATGGAGAACATCTTCCACCCCTGCATGGTCCTTCCTCCCTCCCCAAAATACCTGCTGACTGCAGGGAGAGGGAACACTGCTTCAGGCCCTCTCAAGAAAAGGTGCTATGCCTGATAGAGCTAACCAGTAGACTCTTAACAGAGGACATCAGAGGATCACTTCTGGGTATCCACATCTTAATTCCTTCAGCTTTTCTTGTAAATGCCCCAAGATGAAAGACTTCCTTTCAGGCTAAAACTGAACTTTTCACTGGAGAAAGGAGAGAGAAAGGTCCATTTCAAAAAGAAAAAGCTATCTCAGGTGGATGCAGATGGAAATTTTCCCTGGTTTTATTTCTGTGCAGCTTTTTCACCAAGTGTAGATTTTGACAATACTCTTACTACAAAGAGAACTTCTGAGCAGCATGAAGAAAAATTGCATTGGCACTGGAGCTACAATAGCACAGGCTTCTCTGGCTGAATTTCCTAATGCTTCCCAGAAGATGACAGCTAGATTAATCTTGCTACTTCTGCGTGAGCAAAAAAACTCACTTGCACAATTTCTGATTTTAATTATATTTCACAAAAATATAATCTGGACCATCCTCCAGCCCCAGCCAGTACTGATGTTCTGTGATGTGATGATGCCTAGATAAGAAATAAACCAATTTCTCTATCCAGTGTCTCCCACGGAGTGAGGCAGTTTTCCTGTTTGATAATTCGACAGCAAAAAGGAATTCCTACCTCAGATCCAGATCATATGATCCAAACTCAAGCATTACTTTTTTAAAAGTTTAATTTCTGTGATCTGACGTGAGACAAGAAAGTGGTGTTCCAAGTCTCAATATGAGTCAGACTATGTTTTCACTAAGCAAAATTCTTGTACAGTTGTCAAAAACTAATTCTTCCCATGCTCACCATCCTATCTAGCTTTAACTGCAAGAAGAACTAAGCAAGAGAAAAGACTGACTACTGTAAGTATGCGTTTGTGTGAGGGTGTCTGTAGGTACTGAGATTATTTTCCCTATATACCTTTGGGGAAATGCTTCAAGTGATTTGTGCCCGTTATGTTGTCACGGTGAGAGAACTATTATATACAGCACCTTTGGGCAGCGGTAATGGAGAGACTTGTAACTTAACCTTGCAATTTATGAACCAGCCCAAAACATGCTACGAAGGTTAGTTTTTGAAAGACTGGCAGTGAGTCTCATGACTAAATCCTACCTGGAGGCAGCTGACAGCCAGACCATGGAAATGTACTTCTTGAAAATAATCCATTTAAGTTTTCCTCAGCTGGCCAGACACTGCAGATTACAGCATGCCACAAAGCCAGCAAAAACTAGAAAATTCACAGTTTTGCCAGGCTAAGTTTCTCCAGCATACTCTGCGTATGCTCAAAGTCCGATTATGAAATGTTAGTATGGCTTGTGCTGGTACTACCTTGCCACCTAGTTGAGAGGTAGTGTTGGACAGCCCTCCTGACAACATAAGAGCTTACTTAACTCAAAACGCTTTACTAACTTGCGACCAAAAGGTACCGGCTTGGGTGGGAGAGAAGACCAAATCCTTGGTCCAGTGTCCGGAAGAGCAAAACAGCCAGAAAGGCAGCAGCCTCGAGCAGCCAGAGTAGTCCCTTGAATAGGAGGCTCCCTGCTCTGATCTGGCTCTGATGCAGGTGAGATCGTAGCTCATATACTGCATTAGAAAGGAGATTTCTCTTTGTGTTGTTACTTCAGTAACTACCCCCTGACACTCAATAAGGAGTGGAAGGGATACCTTTGAAGGAAGAGAATTATCTTTGTCCATTAATTGCCTGTAGTCCCTAGCTAGGTTTTGGGGGAACAGTACTGAACAAGAGTGGTTTAAATTCTGAACAGAAACTGTCTCGGATGGCTTTTTTTTTGCATTTCTGTGAAACAAGGTATCTTGTGGCTAGGCAAGGACAATGCTCATTTTTGGACTTGAATGTAATAAATTACAGCCCAGTCAGTTATAAAGTTCTCACCATTCAACTCTCAAATAACACCACAATAATGTTTAGGTAGAGTTTATATGACACTTACTATCTCTCAGAGAAATAAAGTCTTGAGGCAAATGTCAGTGACCTGCTCTACTTCTAGAATCACTCTGAGCTGCAGGTGGTATGAGGTGGCAAAAGGCTACAAAGAGAAACTCTTCTTTGGTTCATTCTCTAGGATCAGTGACAACATTAAAAAAAAAACTCAGAAAAGCTAAACAGAGAAGGTGAAAAAAAATCTTGGAAAAAAATTTACTTGATCATCAAAGTGATTTTTCTGGAACAGTCTGTCTCTCATCAGGGTTATTATTACTTGATAATTAAGTAAACCTCGTACTGTACCTCCCTGAAGTATATGTACCCCACTTGGAATACTTCAAAGAAGGTCTTTTTATAGGAAGGCCTTTATCCACTAACTACCCACTCTCCCCACTTGGGTATGAGAAAAGCTATGCAAAACTTTCAGTACAAAAGGTGAAACACTTCAAGTTATCCTGTTTCTGTAGTCACGATGTTCCAAGGCCAAATTCTGCATTATACACATCACAACCCTGGGTTACCTGCTGGAGAATAACTGTACAGATATTTGGTCTTTACTGCTGTATATGAAATTCTTCACCAAGCTGGTCATCACAGTTGTCTATTTTCACTACATTAAAATAAAGTTTTTATGGGTCATTTCAGATTTCCTCTGAAGTTGGGCTCCAGTTAGAATAGTGAACCAGCTGAAATGAACCAATTCTTCTTGCAAGCCTCTCACTGGCTGAAGTAAGGCCTTCTTCAGAGCACTGTAGATAAAATATTTGAACTTTTTCCTCTCAGAAAGATTAACTCAATTCTTCAAACTAAATTACTTAAAAAACCCTGGACTAATGGGGGAAAAAGAGCTCATACCCTACACTATTAGGCTATATGCAGCCTCTGTGAAGCCAACCTAGAAGCAACTTTCAAAGATTTCTTCTTGACTACAGCTCCTCATTCTTTTTGAAAACGACATCTTCTGTTCTGCTGAATTTGAATGGACTAATACTCATCAGTCCACCAGCACAGCTGAGTTTGCTTCCATAAGCATTAGGTGAAATCCTGGCTCCATTGCAGGCAATGAGACTTTTCCTATTAACTTCAACAAGTGCCAGGATTTCATCCATACCTTTGTGCCTCCTGTACATAGATGGTGGTAATTG
This sequence comes from Pygoscelis adeliae, assembly GCF_000699105.1. Lineage (NCBI taxonomy): Eukaryota > Metazoa > Chordata > Aves > Sphenisciformes > Spheniscidae > Pygoscelis > Pygoscelis adeliae. Next base: position 970,979 of record NW_008825493.1, on the reverse strand, counting down.
ATTATGTGGTGGTAATTGATATGTTAAAAGTTGACAGGGTTGTATTGGATTCAGATCCTTTGCCTACTGAAGGAGACTTGAGACAGACACTCATTGATAGCTTCCTCTTGGTTAATGGTAAGTGATTCAGCACATTCCCTTCGACACGATGCAGTAAGTATAGCACCCAAGACACAGTCAAAACACAAAGAAAAATAATCTTCCTGTGGATCTAAACACATGGGAAGTTTGGTTTTAAAATTATCTTCTTGGGAGAGAAAAAAAAGTGAAGTGAAAGAGAATTCTTATTTTTCTACCAAAAGTGGCAGGTCCTCTGATTCAAGATCAGAGTGAGTGAGTCGTATTTTATTGACAGCTGTGATATGACACCAGCCTGAGCCTATTTCACTTCTTGCCAAATGAAAACAAGGACCCTTTACAGAACCATCATCACCAAGCCAGTCTCTCTACACCACCACTGGAGATTTGAGCACATCGGCAGTGGCTCAGCACTGACAGGAAGCCTCACAGTTGGACGTTGCCTCTTCTTGACAGCTCACAGCATGTAAGAACCATCAGGGTCATTTCAAAACCAATTACTTAAAACCATAGCTTGTTGATTACCCTTATTTGTATTACAAGGGTGCCTAGGAGCCTCAAACATAGATCTTTCACCCTGTTCAGTGCTGACAAATGAACACCAGAGATACTCCTCTGAAACAGAGAAATATGCTATAATAAGTTACATCATTTGAGGGTCAACTTATAACTGGATTTTCAATGACTCTGTAGGTTTTGATGGTGACAACATAAATAAGCTTCTACTTTGCAGTCACAGGTTTATGTAACAAAATCCTCAGTATATATACAAGAAACTGTGCAGTTACTTATCAGGTTCAGCATGGACGTGAATGCACACTTTCATTTGTGCACTGGCCTAAAATAGAGGTCTGTGTAGTTGTAATGCATGCCTATTAATGTATTAGAAACTACGCTTTATTTATGTTAAGGGCAAAGAACTCCATGTTAATTACAACATTTCTTTTTTTGTATTTCCTCATCCAAAACACCCCTAGCAACTTAATACGCAACACAGAAATGGGACAATTTTTCAGCATCCTGCTTGTGTTCATGAAGACTTAGCTGTCCAACAAATGAGAGAGCAGGCTGGAGCATTTTTAAAACAAATATAAAATGGTGACTTTCTATGTCAATCAATGAGATTCCAGGTTTTGAGCCTATGTCTTTGGCCTAATAGTTCATAACATAATGTGCAACTTTTTTCACATATGATATGATAAACACAAACCCAATAGCAAAACACAGTAACAGCAAAAACTTCTGCAAACACTACCCTAAGGTTCCTGTTGTGAGATTATCAATACGTCTCAGGTACTTTTCTCCATGACTATCCCTCTTTCTGGTTTACAGTCTGTTCTGTCCCTATGCAAAAGAATCTGTCTTCCAAAACTTTTGTGGGAGGTGATAAACTAGTGTACTGACCCAGTAGTGCCTCCTCTCGTTACTAACATGTGTCTGAGATTTCTGCTCATCTAACTAACTAACAATTCCCTGCATAGCAAAAAAAGGCATTGCTCATTGGCAGGCCTCTCCCATGTACCTACTGGAGAAGCTGCAGGCACAGCAGTGAAATTTAGCATAATTCATGGGTGCGTATCAAAAAGCTCTCAGACAGAACAAGACTCTATACAGTTCCCACTGTCTACTCTCAGTTCCTAAAAAAAGCTCAAGTTAGCTTTATCTTGCACTCTGAAAGCCAGCAGATAAAAATCAACCATTGCCTTATATCTTGAGCAGGAAAGGAAGATGATGATACTTGGCAGAAAGAGTACAAAATGGTCTTCCCCACCAAAACAGCATGAATCTGTCCCCAAACACCGCTTGTAATAATAATGAGTGTTTATACAAAGTGACTGATTACGCTGTTCTTTCCGTTGTCAATCAGTGGGGGAGTAAATTACACATCTCTTGGATATCATTCCAAAAGAATGCCCTGGCAAACAGCATTGGGTTTAATGGCCCTGAACTGGTCACTCTATTCAGTGGGCAGCATAAACATCAGTGGAGATGGATCTTCCCAATTATGGGTAATTTATAAAACTAAGGCTGGCAGAGGTTTCAAACATGGAAAGTTTTTAGTATAAAGTGGACAATAAATCAATTAAGAAATGTGGAGCAATTCTAAATGTTTATTAAAACAATATTCTAAACCATGTTTCCTATGGAAAATGAAGAGATGAAATATTTAGATTTCTAGATTAAGTAGAGACACAGCGCATAGGCCACTATAGCTGAAATGGCTAAAGTAACATAAGAGGTCAAGGTTAAAGGTTAACCCTAAGCTTAATTTAAGGGTAAAGGTCTGAGAATAAAGGTCACAGTTCCTTATCTCATATTCACATATTGGATTTTTTAAATCCATCCTTGTGAAACTTCTACTGAATGTTTTGCACTTGTTATAGCAGTCATCACTGGATGTAAATGGTCTCATTTCTGGTTTTTTTTTTGTTCTTCTGAGCTTCAGTTAGTGCCTTCACACAGACACACCGTTGCTTCAGGGTGAACCCTCCATATATCTCCTCTTGATTAGTGCACAGATTACGTACTTAAAAACAAAACCTCGAGCCTTTTTCAGCACTGCTTTTAGGTTATTTTTCTGGCCAGTCTTATTTTATCTCCTATGTTGTATTTAGTGTTGAGTTCATCTCCTGTATGGATGCTGAAAGCATCTCCATGAAGAATCTAAAACCCTGCACTGCCACAAGCTCCTGCGGCAATGTATTGTTGAAGATTTCCAGTAAGAGTTAAATTAAGATCATGACATAGTGTCTGGATCTTTCAAAAAAGATTACATATCAGCTAAATAGCAGATATTTTCCTGTTTCTTGGAAGCTTACGAACAAGCTAAAACTGTGAAACAGTAACACCGTTGACATATACCATATTTTTTATGTAACTGCTCAGATCTTTGGATTTTTGTCCACGTACAGTAACCTAGTTTCTGGTTTTTGTTCTTGTACTGGGTAGGAAATAAGACTTTAACAGATTACATTAACTGCTTGCCTAAATCTATACAGACTTCCTTTCCTATTTGTATCCATTCAAGTGTTTAATAGATGTTCTCCATAATTATGAGTTCTCAGTAACTGCTCTATATTTTCTGGGTTTATCCCTTTCCATAACAACGGATGTGACACTTCGTATAAGCAAACATGCTGTATGGGGGGGTGGAAACTTGAGGGTGAGCTCACTGGGAATACTGGCGCATGAACAGGGAGCTCTTGCGATTGCCAGTCAGGCTTGTTTCCAACATCTCTTGAAAATCATGAAGGAACAGACTGGAAACCCAAGGTGCCCAGCACCGCAGTTACCCTAGATGACTGGCAAACCTGAAGGTATGGGCACATATGGATGGGTTGAACACAGCAGCCTCTTCTGAAAGAACATTTTGTAAAGATAGGGGCATGGAAGGAAGGGAGAAAAACTGCCGCTGAAAATACGCTGAGGAAAATAGAACCACTGAGGTTTCAGCAGTGGTGAAATGATCTAGAAACCAGATGAAAGCCTAAGCCTAATGAGGTAATGGAGTGCTTTGCTATAGCATCTAGTGAGGCCAGATTCTTCCCTTATGAAGATGAGACACTGTGGAATATACATGTATATTATAATGTAGCATATTATAATTCTATATTAATGTAAAGAATATAGAATAAATTTATAAAATATAGTATATATAGTATCATATATAGTATCACATATATCATATAATATATATACAGTCCAATTCAACAATTAAAATAATATATTAATCTTGTTTTATATGAATCCTTCCCTGCTTCTTGAGCAAGGAAACATGAAGTTGTGTAAACATTGACTCATAAGGAAACTCAGCTACATATACTGGAACTAAAAGAAGGACTCTGACAGCTTTCTGTGAGTGTAACAATATTTCTAAGAGATAAATAGTCTGCTGCACACAGAACGCTCTAGAAAGTAGTTGCCTTGCATTACTATTGTGACATTTTTTTGCCAAATACGCAAAGCATGTGCAAACAGTAATTTATTTGATTGATTTTGTCTCCCTCCCTCTTCTGAACCATCTACGAACAGATGATGATTTTTGTGAAATGACATATTTATTTTGAAGAGTTTCTGTGCTTATCCTATTTCTCACTTGTGAGCAATTTGTTGTGACTAAGTGAAGGTTCGAAGTTTGGTAGTAAACAACTCAACAAAATTCCGACATATTCACAACACAGCAAAATTAAGAGCCCAAATTGCCCTGAATCAGTGGTGAGAAGCCCAACAGTAAGATTTTCAGGAAGGAACTACCCATTCAAATTCTGTTGCTTGGCATGTTTTCCAGTGGCAATAAAAGGTAATGTTGTTTAGTATCAAGTTTATCTTTGGGATTTCTCTGTTTCCATTGAACTATCACATTTCTAACAGATACGTAGCAGTTTTGAGAATAATCCTGTATCCAACTTCCTTTCCTCCTTCAAAATAAGCAAATAAAGATTAACGCCAAACGAAGAAACCGACACACGGCTATCATCAGTGGCACATGAATGAGGTGGTAGAGATACACCTTCACCCCACCCCAAAGAGCCAAGATTCTGGCAAAAGATACTAGTGAAGACAGACACTGAGCTGGACTGTGGCTGGCACTGACGTTATTTGAGTGAACCCTTAGATTAAGAGGGTTACAGGGTGGGTTTTTCAGTACAGGGACGACCCTCCAGATTCAGGGTGAGATCGAAGCTTGCTGCAAAAAATTTCTGCTGCAACTCCAAGTGCTGCTGCTGCATCTGAGATGTGCCAAAATACTTCTTCAAAGGACAAGAGAGCTGACCCTGTTTACTGGCCTGATTCCAGCACAAGCAATTAAATTTCTACCGTCTCAACAACCCCTGCAGTTCAGACTGGAACAGTGTTATTTGCTGCTTCCTGCCCTGAACTGTCACAGAGCTCTGTTGCCACAGTTTACCCCCAGAGATGGCTGCCTAACAGCAGCGGATGAAGCCTTACTCACGTGCAAGACTTTGCAATTACTGTGCTGAAAGCAACTAAGAGCCAAGACCTTCACTGCTTACTGTTCCACCATCATCTCTCATCAGCTGATGAAAATCTAAGTCTAGCCCCTTTTCGTTATTGAAGACGACTAAGTTTTGAAGAGCAACTTAAAATACTTACACTTCCATGGCATAACAGCATAAGAAAACATTTGTACATATCTGCCCATTTTCTGTTTCCTTCTCTGCACTTCAAATCAGTTCCCAGGGTGTACACAAACGATGAGATGAAATGAAAGAAAATGGCTGATTGCCTGTGAACTTTCTGTAAAAATAAACCCCATACATTTCAGTATGCCTGGTCTCAAGTTAAAATTACCCACTAACACAGCCCAGACTGAAGAATACTGCAAAGCAGAATGGGAGAAAAACAGTGTGATTATCATGCTGGAGTATTTTATAGCATATAAAACTAGCAAACAGTTTTGGAAAAAAGCATCAATGCCTGTTACCGCTGGGTTTAGCAGAGGGCTCAGGTGTTTTGAGAATGCAAAGAAATGCAGCGTTTTGGAAAAATGAGAACTTCAGTAAAAAGTGTAGCCAGTTCTCTAAAACCAGACTTTCAATAGCTGAGCTCTATGTTTGTACTCCAAATAAAAGGCAGGAAGCAACAGTGCTCAGATATCTAAGTACCTTCTCTGAATATGCAATCAGGTACTTGGATTGCATAAATGACCAAAATTATGCCACAAATAACTGCAGGTGAATAAAAAGAGGCCTGGTTAAAACTGAGCTGATAATTCATTCCCTAATGTCAACATTTTGTCAGATTAATGTGCAATTTCCTTTGCGTTCAGGAAAATGATGTAGGTGTGGACGTTCTTTCATTACTCTGCTAGGTGAATTACGAAGCTATCATTAAAATAATTACCAATGGAAGAAGAAGGAGAATCAAACATTTAATTCAATGTAATTATAACCCCTAATTCCTCCTAATGTGGGTGATTTATCTCGCTATGATTAAAGGAAGAAAGGACACTTAAGTAAAACGCGCCTGTATCAATAGGCTAGCTATTAAACAATGATCACATTTCAGTAAAAAAGAGACCCTACACAGAGAAGAATATTCAGGCAGAATAAAGTGATTATTCTAACTGGTCAGCAGATATTCTCTAAAGTATACCCAGAAAGAAAAGTAATTGGAAAAAAATACAAGTCATAAATACCAAGTTTATCCTATTAAACAACTGCAACTGGAACTAACAGGATTTTTGAATATCTTCTCTATTTCATCATGTTCCTTCTCCCAGTTTCCCAGACCATATGGTATATTTCCCCATTACCTCTGTACAGGTCACCACTTTTTAGAGATATATTTTTATACATTTATGTAAAGCACAAATGTACTCTAACAACTGTGAAAAGGAGATGGAAGAAAAAGCACTGAAAAACATGTCAAAATCCACATATCAAAAGTAATAATAATAAAGAATTCATAGCAGAATACTCTGTAGTTGGGCATCCTTTGGCACTAGGAGACAGGTTTCCCTATAAAAAAGAAATAGAAGAGAAAACCCAACCGGACAGATAAGAAAGATGCAAAAGAACAACATTAATCAGTTAGTCATTCTGATTTTACCCTGCTAATACAAAGAAAAATATCTCTCAGGTTCAAACACAGGTTACAGGGTACAAGCTTTCCTCATTTGTGATGTGTGCACAGGGACTGACATTTGCAATGAAGTGTTTTAGCAGGTTCCAACACACTTGATATCATAAAGAGCTACAGAGGATAATGTTACTGAGCTTTATTGGATGCCCCTGACAAGTCACCAGTGCAAAGATTTTGGTTTCATTGGCTTCATTTTCAAGGAAAATAGTGAGAAATTTAAGCTCTTATTACAGTAACAGAAATAAGGTAGCTCTTCTTAAAATGCAGTGACTTCTACAAATGACTGATTATTGTTGTCCTTCCTGTTACTGTGTTCAATGCTTTTATTATTGTGAATCACATTACCCAAAACCACTTGTATAAGGCTCTGGACTGCAGGTGGCACCATTATGTCATTATGAAATGAAACAACATTATTCCTGAGACAAGTAGGCAGCACAGGGGAGTCTAACCTACTTAGTGAAGTACTCTATGAATATAAAGTGTGCAATCTAATACTAGTCATATATAGGAAAAACAATTCTCTCTGAGGCAAAGATTAGGAGGTATCATCTGATGCAAACTGTCAACATTAGCTGAAGTAAATGGAGCTGCATCATTTACACCAGCTGAGAATGTCCCATTGACCTTCAATGGCCTTTGGATGGGGCCCTCAGAAGGAACACCTGAGAAAAAAAAATCTGCAAGCATAATAGTGTGAGATCTCCATCTTTAAAACAGCTGGTCAGGAGTAAAGCAGATGCCACAGTGCAGTTAATTCTGCTATGCATTGTCATGAAATGAAGAGCAGATATGACGATGAAAAAATCAAGCTGTGACATTTTCAGGAATGTTACTAAAGTGACAACATTGCTTACAAAGTACCGATGAAATTGTAGAAATATTATATTCATGTTTTACAAAAGGAGCAATCAGTGTACCAGGAACCCATCTTGTACACAACTACCATTCTCCCAAAAGCTGACCCTATCCTATGTACAGATAACAAGAAGTTTGTGGTGGAGTTGGCAGGAACAGGATGCTGGCTTCACAGAGCTACTTGGAAAAAGAGGGAACTCTAACACCACTTACCTTATTTTGTGTTATGATGTATGTGAAGAATACATTAGACCTGTGTCTAAATCTAAATCACCCAATGTAGCACGCTCACCGCAGAAGCTCTGCAGTCAGCACAAACTTTTCTCCACCTATCACATGCATACACGGAAATACTTCCGATTTGTGATGACTCTGCTGTGTACAGAAACACTGATTCCCAGGAGATTTCTGTGGAGCACTCGAGAGAGGTACCTCTTGCTATCAAGGAGACCAGCATGCAGGGTGTACAGCACACAAAAGCATTCACTTCTACTAGGTGTGCACCAGCATGTCAGCAATTAACTTCACTGTCTTTCAGGTTTCTGCAGTATCATCGGGAGGAGTTTTGTAAGTCAGTAATAGCTGTCGATCTCCCTGTAAGCGAGCCCCCACCTTCCAGTTTGATCAATTATTCCAGAGCTATATAAACTGTCCCAGGGAGACCTCCTTTGGATGTAGGAAAAATATTGCTGCTTAGCAGTCAGTCAGTTAACAGTCAAGATACTAAGGTGAGGCTGAGTAGTCAGTGGGGACTCACAAGTGGAAAGATGAAACCCAGGGTAGAATTGCTCAGGAAATATAAAGAGAAATAACCCCTTTATGGGTTATTTAATGGGCCTGAGAGTACTCAAGGCTCAGAGAAATCTGTATTCCAGACAAGCTAACATCATATAGGATAGAAATTTCCTCAATATTTTTCATACACTTTGCTTTCTGATGCCCACAGAGCAGTGTTAGCCTTAATTCCAATAGCGTATAAAGAGCTAGCATGGTCCTTAACGGATATTCAAATCACTGAAAACAGATCTTGGACTGGAAGTGGGTTGCTCATTTTGAAGTCATAATTTCACTTCAGTATTGCACTACACAAGTGTGAGCTGAAATAAACTATGTAATTCGCAGAAAGATGTCAACTTGTTACACATAATTAAATTCTCACCATCTTACTGCTGCATTCAGTCAGAAAATGTATGTACAAAATGCTTCATATTCTGAAATGACCTAAGCACAAGATGCAGTGTCTAGAACTCCTAGAATAATTTGAGGCCAGGAGTTAACTTCTGTGCATTTTTTTTACTCATCTGTTAAAAGGAGGTAACAATAATCAAGCTGGCTAAGTACTTTTTTCAGATATGTTAATGAAAAGGTCTCCAAGAAGGAGTTGTTGCTCCTTTTAAAGGGAATAATTTTTATTAAGAATTGTTGGCTCCTCATGCTATCTTCTAATTCCTTTCCTTAGTCAACAGCCTGGCTACCCTGCATATCTCTAAGATCCTGCCTAATACACCTGTCCTTGAAAGCATTTGTAAATAAGAACCCTTCTTCTAATGAGACCATGGGGGAAAAACGTTTTCCTCTCTCTGGAGGACTTCCAGGATTTCAGAAGCCTCCCTCCTTCTGTATCAGGACAAACCCGAGACTGTTCACATTTCTGTTAGGGACTGAGGGAGGGAACAGAAAATAGTGTTTCTGCCCTGTGGGTAGGGCACTTTTTGCTTTGACTTCCTGCTCCACCATTTTCCCTGTTTTTCAGTGACAGGTTTTATCCACCGAGATAGGAGCTATTCTAGGCTTCTGCTCGGTGCCTCTCTCTTATTCCTCTCTGTTGGAGCTGCTTCGCTTTGCATAAATCTTTAAATATTTATTAAGGCAAGGTTTTGAACCTGAGTTTCCCACATCAAAGGAGAGCATTTAAATATCAGATGATAGCATCAGCCTTCCTCTTGTTCACTCCCCCCAGTTCAATTATACAATGTGGATCTGCTTCAATAGAAAAGACTGGTAAAATCAGCTTGCAATTAGCCAATATGCGAATGACTTGTATTCAAATGGCTTTTCTACATCTCAGCCAGCTGTTCTGGGCCATGGGCTCTTGCAGTGCTAATTGCTCACTCCCTTTCTTTCTCTCTGTCATTCTAACTAGACTTTCCCATCCCGCTTAAAATATTTCTCAAGGAAATTTTTTGTCAAAATAGGTGCATTTCCATGAATTTTCAGATGCAGTTAAATCAACCTGTTCTGGTGAACAACTGTCTATGGAAAACTTCTCCTGATGCTTAGCAGCCATCTTACAGCACTGCTGAGTGTCAAGAACAAGTGGCAGTGTGCGCTGGTTCTAACACTGATGTGATCTCAATCAAACTATTTACGTACACATTATGACTCTTCTCATTCACTGGCACTAGGAAAAGATGGACTTAAGGTGTAGAATTTCTTGGCTGTGCTGCCTCTGTGATGATGTCCCCGCATTAAACCAGAAGTGTGTTGCGACTTGTCCCAGGTATTGTAACATTTTTAAGCTTGACCTCCTGGAGTCCTGTGACTATATCTCAACTCACATATAAAAAAAAGTGAGTCTTTGTACATATTAAAAAGTTTGAAAACCTGAACAGAAGGTAAGCAATAGCATTTAAAAACGTTATGCTTTTATTTCAGTTGTGGAACTTGCTGAGATCTGATTCATTATTTTGAACAATGGTGCTTGGCGGTATTATCTGAGGTAATGGCAGTATCTAGGCTTTACTTTCTCTAGGTGTCTCCAGGGTGGTTGTATTGTTATTAACCAGGTTCACGTCACAAGCTTATAAAATAATTCATTGTAAAGTATTTCATCCTTGAAGGAAATGCTCTGAATAAGTACCGAATATTAAATCTATTAGTAAACGTGTTAAGGAAAAATACATTACTTCCACACATTGAAACTGTGAAATAAAGAATTGTATTTAATGAATGCACAGGAAAGCACGAAAGAAATGGAATAGTTCCTTTCAGTGGAGCTGAATCTTTCACTCACTTACATAAAAATGGCTATTTATTATCACAGCATACTAGCTGAAGTTACAAAATCAAATGCAGTTAGCAGAAGTGTCTTTTAGTGATGCACTCTCACTGTGTTAGAAGATCCTGTCTTTCACAAGTACTGAAAAATACCATAGGAATTCATCAAACACGACAATTAACCGGCTGCTACCAGGAACAACAATCCCTGCCTCTGTTTTGTAAAATTACCAAGTCAGTCAATTTAACAGACAGTGTAGTACAGAGGGGGCCTAGATGTATATCTAGACAAAATAATAAAGACAAGATACAGAAATAACTTCACAAACCAAAATTTTCATCGGAGACTTGTGAGTTTGATTCCTCCATCTTAAGACCCTTCAAGAGATTTTTCAGAAAGTGCTGAGAATGTACGCCTTTGAAAAGTCAAATCTTCCTAGACTGCCTCAGGTTAGGTGCACAAAAATAATTGGTACTTTTTTTAAATCCTAGCCAAAAATCTCCAGTGTATTTCAGTTAAAAGCACTTGAATCAGACCGAGGTCACATGGTTTCAGTTTACTTCCAGTTTAGGGACAGGGCTTGGAGATAAAAACATCTTTCATATTTATTCTCTAGTTTTACATATTCATCTAAGAGAAATACTGCTAACAAGGTCATTTGAATTCAAAATATTAAGGTCCCTTCCAGGCTAAATTATTCTATAATTTTGTAATCATCTATGGGTATCTAGATCTAAAATATTAGCAGAAGGCTGTGTAATTACTCTCATTTTTTCCAGGGGATGACTCCTGAAACTTAGGGAGGTCTATTATCCAATGACTCAGTACAGACCCAGGCCTGAAGACCACCTGCAATCTCGTCCCAGCTCAGAAAGCCTTTCTGCGGTTTAAGTCACTTCACTGGTATGCTTTATTTATGCTATTAATACAGTAGGTATAATAAAATATTTAAAGACTTCTGAGGGGTCTTTGGAAGTAAATGTAACATTAATAAAATCTGTAGAAAAAATACACTTTAGAAGTGCTGATATTACGTTGGCTAACCATGATGTTAGAACTGAAACAGAAATGGCTAGAAAAAAGTTATGGTACCATTCCTGAATATTACAATATATTATCCTTTTTGGATACATGATTATCCTCCTTCAGTTATCAGTGGAGAGAAAAAAAAACCCAACAAAGAAGTGATGCTCAGACCTGTATTTGCTTTAAAGTAGGTTTGATACAAAATTCAAGGTAATGTAGGAAGAAGGTCTGATATAGATATTAAAATCAAATACTTCCTGACAGATTGGGATCGCTCTGTCTCTCATTAACTGAGATGTAATAGTGTGACGGGTGCGCTCAACCCCTGACCAAACTGGCGGTGGTTTGGTACAGGCTCTGAAGGGGTAAAGGCCTGAGCCAGAGCCAGGCGTGAACTCCCCTAGTTTCAATCTGTTCTCTGAAAACCCACAAAGGAGCAGAGTGACGTGGTGAGCATCGATGCGTGAGCTTGGATCTCCGATCATGCGATTAACACAGGAATAGCGGGTGGCTTTTCCAAGACTCATTTATCAAGGAACAAAGAATGTTGTGGGTACAAGGAGTCTCATGCATACCTTTTCCATCGCATGTAATTTGACTATGGGCCAACCACTTTATCCCATAAATATGACAGCCTAGGTGAGCCTTCTTTGAGCTCTCCCTGCTAGGCAGCGTGGCTGCATGGCGGTGATCTCCCCTTGAGCTGGGACACCTCTCAAGGTTGCTCCTTGAAGCAGAGAGACCTTTTGCCAACGACAGATCTTTGGTAAGTGACTGATACCGTGCATAACCTTGTAGTACGGTAACTTTGATTTTGTCCTGGTAACTTTGATTGCATGCTGAATTGATGCTAATGAAACATTGCATTTACAATCCGTTAGACATAAACCGTTGACCAAGTCTGAGACTAAGTTTGGACCTAGCTGCACCTAGACTCCTCTCTGAGAAGGAGTTTAGAAAGCAAGGGGGTCCACTCTGAACCTCGTGACTCAATGGGAGGGTCTTCCTCAGTCTTTGTGTCTCCGGTCTCTCTGTGAATCATTCTAACTCGAGTGTAACTCAATTTTCCTTTGTATGTTTCTTCCATGGAGTAATTAATAGGGTGAACGTTGCCATTGAACTTTGTTAAGTCGCACTTTTACAACATCATATTAAAACCACTTTTGCTAATACCTTTGATGGTGATTCTTTAAGCGATCTAAACGACTCATTTTCATGACAAATAGCCATTCTCAACAACTGAGAAATGTATGAAATAATTAAGCCCCTTTTTGGAAATCACTAAGAAGCAATGGAGACTCCAAATGAAAAGGAGATTCACATCACCCCTAAAAAAAACCCTTGAAAAAAAGGAGTCTCACTGAAATGTCTCTGGTAGACATTTCTGTCTGTCTGTGAGATAAGTAGGGAAGCAGAGGAGAAGCTGGGCTAAAAAGCACTGGAAAGCCAAAAACAAAGCAGGAAAATCATTTTGGCTCAGCAGAAAAGAACTTGAAAGTACGAGCAAAGAAACTGCCTGCTGCTTGACTGTTGTGTTCAGAGTAACAGGACTTCGCACATTTTCTGTTAAAAAAAACAAATACCAAGACTTAATCAGAAACGCCCCTGAGTTCTGAAACAAATGCCCCTCTCTAAGATGCTTAAGTATGGCATGGGTCAACAAGAACAACTTTTCATTAATTGCAATGCACTGGAGATGGGTCATAAGCTAGAAAGGAAGTAGAAAGAAAGCTAGCGACCATTTTATTTCAGAGCAACTTTTTTTTAATTGGGGTAGAGAGGAAGGAGAGAAAATAAGCTGATAGGCTTTTTTTCCAGCCACTACTACCTCTTTTTTTATAGATAAAATCACTGAGGTCTGGAACAGGAAAAGGCACTAAGGAATTATTACTAGCACGGCAATGCCACATGAAAAATTGATTCTCAAGGAGGAGAAGCTTTAGGCAGCTTGTTCAGCCTTTAAGAAATCAAAGTGGAGTACAAAAGAAGTCATGTATTAAGCTGTTTTTATAAACTCTAAGCACAATTAATTTCAAAATACCAGTCTGTTCACATTCATTGAATAAAAGTATTCATGCTCAAATAGGATTATGTTTCTCTGTTGTAAGAAATGACAGTAAATGGAACACGCAGTTGCTCCTTGCAGTGCTGTAACATTCATTTTAATAACACTGTCTCCTGTAGATGAAAACAGTATTTTATCACAAAGCCAATGGCAATGAAACTTCTCAAGTACTATTCCAAATTTACAAGGTATTTTAAGATTCCCAGAATATACTCAAGAAACTTGACTTACAAAATATACCAGGTAGAAAATTAAAATGACTAATTGGTGTTCCCTTTTCATACATGGCAGCTGGGAAGTGCAGCTCTTGTCTATATGAAATGTATTCCTCCGAAATATGCTTTTCTACAAACCGTGAGAGGGCTTGAATCAAGCACCTGAACAGCAAAGATGCTGACTGCATACTGCCTGTCCCCCAGAAACACCGCCCTGAGCTCGCCACTATCCAGGCTCCTTGCACAGGAATAGAACTACGTGAAAAGCTATATTTACTGCAGGTTGCAAAACTATTACACAAACTTGCCCTGTTTGGTCCAGACCAATAAAGGGGGAAAAAAAAAAAAAAAAGAAGAAAACAGAAAAAGTCATGGGCTTTCAATTCCCAGTTTTAAAATTTAAAGTAAGAGAAGAAAATTTATCTCTGAAATGCTGCCTTGAGTAGCAAATAATAAACACATTTGGTTTTGGGGGGACTTCTTTTGATGAATAGTCTGGCAACACTGTCATAGATTCAAATTGTTTCAGCTGAACCAAGCAGGAGGTTTTGGTGAAAAAAGTTGGGATGAAAATCCTGACAAACTTTGTTTGGCCCTTTGTATTTATGCTGGTTTTGGGAGACGTATGTTAAGCATAAAGATGGTACAAGCAGAGGGATGGGTGAAAAAGGGAGCAAACACACTGCTATCCTGAGGCTCTCCTCTGCCACAGCATTGTGTTGGCATAAATAGGCTATTCACTAAGTGCTCTAGTGGGATTGCTATTGTAGGACTCTATGGCAGACCTGCACAGACATTTCTCTCTCTCCAGAACATCAAATAGAAGCACACATCTAAAAGTCACAAAAGGATCCTGGCATCACTGGCTTTTGTGCAAAATTTCCTAAAAGATACAGGACAATATTTTTGAAAAATGATCAATAATTCTGGATGTTTCCGACAAGTAAAACTTGTACAATGCTGAGATATTGTAGCAATGGATATCCTGTGAGCAGCATAAATTGATGGACAGATAAAATATGAAAGGTGAAGGAAGGAGGTCCTTCTTGGCAACTATTAACAAAATAGTGCTTACAAAATGTGCATCTTTTCCTTTTCTCAGTCCTGGCAAACAAATAAGGGAAGTTTTCAGTACTAAAAATATGCCTATGTTTTGCAGAATTCACTGGAATCTGTCGTGTTTGAGGTTGTGAAGGATCACTGCATCTGCAGATGCAATTGGGGGACGCATAGCCTACATCCAAAATATCACAAGCAGAACTGATTCTAGTACTGGCCTCTGCGAATGCTGTACTCCTTGAAACACAAATATTAAAAAAAAAAATATTAACCACAGGCAAACCTCTGCATGCCTTTTAAGATGAAAGAGTGCTTAAAAGTAATATCCTGTAGAGAAAACACTTGGTTTTACAGAAAACCTCAGCTATTTGCCTCTAAAGGAATGCTCACCTATACAGGACTAACAAAGGCGTATCTTTCTTTGGCTTATACCTCTTCCCCAAACTTCACCTTTACCTCCTAAGCTCCTCTGAATATCTATCCTATAACTGATCTTGATCTTAAACTCTGTGGCAAGTCTGTCCCTGCGCACACAGCAATGACAGTTACATAGTGCTGACCAGAATGATGCGTTGCTTTCTGTAGGAAGGCAGGAAATTAACAGCCAAAGAAATCAGCACAAGAAGCTGTATATAAGACAGATCAGGCCCTTATTTCTGTATCATTAAAGATCAAAGGAAAGAACTCAAATGTCAACAACTTTACAAGTACATGCTTAATGCTCTGAACAACCAGGAAAATGGGAACAAGTCAGCCTAGGAGAGCATTCAATGAACATTACATTACCAGGACCCTGTATTTTACTTTTGCAGGTCACCTTAAAGCTATGTAGTGTTGAGGATTTAAAGCTCTTAAGGAGATTAAGAGTTCAAGTGCTGTGAACAAACAAATTTAGGCTACTAAAATCACAATTCTAAATTTTAAAATGTGCATGAGATGATGAAAAGTATGAGTTAGTGATTTTTAATTATTTTGTGCAAGTTTTACATATTCATAAGTCTGCTTGGAGAAGCACACACTGCATTCTGATGAGGAATGACATTATCTCATGCTCTTAACACCGCTTCAGTATAGCAGAAGACAAGGTTTCAGGGACAAGACATAAAATAACATTGCAGCAGACCGACAGTTTCAAATGTCCATAGTATCACTGGGAGCCAATACTATCACAACCTCAATTCTAACCACAGGTGGCACCTTTTGCTGCCCAGCTCTGGCTCATCCACTCTGTTTCACCTCTGCCCTCCCCAGGGCTGGTGGGCTTTAATCTGCATGAATTCCTCGTACCCAGACTGGCATGGGGAATGACTAGAGCCAGTCCATGCTTCTGCTTTTCCCCATCTCAGCCAGCCCCTGCCAAGTGCCAGAGCCGGAGTCATCCAGGACTCCGAGGAGAGGGACAAGGGATGGAGGAAGGGCTGAACTGTAGCAGAGGGATCCCATACTCAAAAGAAAGCGGGAAGGTGTATAGGTTTTCTTACCATGCCCAAGACAACTACAAAGTGAAGTCCCCCATGGCTGGATCCTGACTCTTCCCAGACAGCTCAGACTGCTTGGGGAGTGGGCACCTAGGGAGGAAGGAGACACCTTCCCCACAGGAGCCTCTGTCAGATAATCTGGTTGTGTCCTGCTATCTTTCTTTCTTATGACAGTATCACAAAACATTTAAGTGATAACTTTCAGCACTGCTTGGATCAAAATAACTCATTTATTAATAACATTTACCATCAGTCTGCAGCAATATTTTTCCCCCCCCAGGTTCCCTTTTATTCATGAATGGTTGCTTGTTGTATTATGAAGAAAATACCCTTGAAATCTGACAATAGGCAAATTTTTTACTCCCACATTTTAGCCTGGTCATGAGTCGAAGACTCATTTTTGGCACAACTCTAACAAAGTATTTTTTTCAATATTTTGAAAAGCAAGAGTCTGAAGCACTGTTGTCTGTCTAAGAGAAGAACCGTGACTGCCTAATGTGAGTAGCCTACTTTTTAATTAGCCCATAAAAATAAGCCTGCCTTTCCAGACACCTAGTCATCAGATTTTCAGATGGTTTGCTTGCAACTAGAAATGGATTCATTAAAAAACAGAAATAGCTGATATCAAACAGGGATTCTGTTGAAGGGTAGTATTTTTCTAAAAAATGTATAAGCTAGTATATACAAGAAAGAAACACAGCAGAGGGCTGTGCATGTGTAACCGGGGTCAGGATGAGTATTTGAAGGCATACGCAGAATTCCCTATGGTCTACTGCAGCTGCCACAGAATAGCAAAGGACTAGCCTGGCTTATCTATGTGTTTATACACAGCAAACTAGACACACTTCAGCTCTAAATAATCCATTTACCTTTCACCTTTTCATGAAGTTGTACTGGAGGAGAAGAAACCTTGCACCATGACCCACTAGCAGTATGTGCATACCCTTGCTGTGAATACGCACAATTTTTCAAATAATGAAACCCTAACCATTTAGAGCTTTTTGAGATGAAAATCAACACTTAAATTTCACCTTGAAAGCTACAAGCATTCACCATAAGAAAATATTAAAAGTACATGGTACCAGTATCATCTTTCTGTCACATGCTAGTGAATACTTAGAGAAAGACTATGTAAGACGAGGAAAGGTATATTCGTCTTTACTTCACCATATTCTTCCAGTTACTGGCAGTCAACAACTTTACACTTTCCTAAAGCTGGAGAGAGCATCTGATATATGCTGTTAATAGGCAGCCAATGCAATAACCATTCATGAATTTGTCTAGTCCCATTTTTAGCATATTTACAGGTTTTGGCCTCCCAACATCCTTTGACAACATATCCCACCACTGAACTGTGTTGTATGGAAATAGAACTTCCTTTTGTTTTAAGCATTGTGCCTGGTCATGGTGATTTTCAAGTTCATGTACCCTGAGGACAAATAATCAAACCATTCCCTTGTCATTTCCCCCAAGTCATTCATGACTTCACAGCTACCTCTACAAGATTATCTTTCTTTCCAGTCTGAATTGAGTCTCTTTGCAGAAGGAAGACTTCCTATGATCATTTTTGTTGACTTCCTTTGTATCTTAGTGCAAATCATTAGCATTAAGATCCTTTTGTGACATTTTGAAGTCAAAACAACCCCATATTATTTAGTCACAAATTTTGTTACCCTGTTTTTCCCTTTCTCCAAGTCATTTATGACTATTTTAAACAATATCTGGTCCCAGCAGAGATAACCAGAAACCTTTCTGATAACTTCCTCCATTTCTTCCCATCCTTTGTTTCTTTTCTTTCAGGAAAAGTTATCAACAGAAACCATATTACTCAATACACATTTAACTGCATTCTGCACAAGTGTATGAACGGACCCAGCATTTATCCTCTTTGGGGACCCAATACAATGGTCTAGTATCTTGAGTCCTGCAGTTACTTAGGAGGTCTGATGTGAATTCAAGGTCGCATATATACTTCATTTACGTTAAAACTGCAAATGATACTACTCTTCAGATCTCTGAGATGCTGTTCTGTAAAATGGTGTGTTATTAATTCAAGAAATGGGTATGAATGACAGAACTTGTCCTGCTGTTGTTGTCATTGCTTAAGAGGCATCACAAAGTCCTTGTCTGTCCAGTACTCCTTTCTACTGCTGAACACTTGTTAAGTATTAGCAAGAGTGTGGAAAAGTGTGTGAGACTAAGCAGATCTTGCTAGCATCCCATGAGGAGATTTCCTAGTATAGAAAAGAAACTGCTGTCAGTAAATCCTGGAATTTCTCAGAAATAAAATAAATGAGGAGACTCAATAGGAACTCTAAGCTAGTAGTGTGATGGTCAACAACGTAACAGATGATTAGTAGATCTGAACAAACCTTAGGCAGTTGATATCTAAAGAGTTGTCTAAGAGATCAACTGCTGATGCTGTTGCTGTTCATGTGTTTAACTTTAGATCAAGGCAATTTAGAGTGTAGGGGGCAGGCCAGCCATAGCCTTTTTTATGATCTCTTCTGAAAGCAGACTAGAAGACTCAACAGTCTGTAATACTGGTAATACTGAGAGATGATTTCTAACGTTACTCGCCTTCTCTTTCACTTAAGGATGTACAGACAATCCATGCACTTTTCAGAAGGGGAAGGATTAGTATGTTTGTGATAGGAAACACTATCCCTTTGTTAATCATCTCAGGCAAAGCAGACACAACGGCTGTCATGCTCAGGACATGAATCAGCTCCACGGTCACAGAGAAGTCTTGCCCCCAAAGCAGCTTGCACATCCTTGGAGATGTTCAGAGGCAGCAACAAACTGGATACACTAAGCTAGCAGCCACTTTGAACAATTCTGTTGAGCAAGACTTCTATGAATAGTATGGTGGAAATAGCCACACGAAAGGGGGAAAGGATTGCTGCACTGCAGCTGGCAGGAGTCAGTGAGGAGCCCTGAAGAGAATAACAGCCAGTGCTGCCCTACTGCCAGCTCAGAGCAGAGGGGGACAAGAGAACACCTTCCTCCCAGGCTTCCTGAAAATACACTGGCGGCTTTGCGCTTGGTGAGCAGACCATTAAAATAACTCCACTGTCCCTTGTGAACAAGCAAGTCTTGATTTCTCATTGACTGAGGGGGACCGGGATGAAGGTGTCGCAAACAAGTTTTATTCTAACACTGAATTCCACCCCAAGCTCAGAGCTAGTGGTGGCCAACCCTATGGTAAAACTTCCCTGGCATGTTTTAGCAGCTGCAACGCACAAACAGAACAACTATCCACAAACACACTTAAGTCTCTGATCCCAAGAGCCTTGGTTTCTTGTAGTGTTGCCACAAGGAGGGCTAAATGCTTTTTCTGGGGAGTCCTGTACAGCATAGCTATCGAGCATTTTCAAAATCATTTGGAGATCCAACATACATGATAAACATGCCTAATTTAGATTTAGTAAGGCAGGCAAAACATTTTTATTAGAAAACACAGCTCCATTCATTATGTAAGGTGCATATACATTATACACATGTATGTACACATTACAAAACATGCATGTCATCCAGCTGGGAGGAAACATGTTTTTGGCAAATGGAAAATGCAGATCTAAATTATTTTAACAGAATGTGTGGTAGGTGAGATCACTGTGTATGGAAGGGCTAAATACATATTTCCAGTGTAAGATAAAGTTCACACTTTTCAAGTGACCCCTATGTACTGAGACATCTTCTAAAATATTAAAGTTCAGACACACTTAATAGCTATTTCTGCCCTAATGCCGCCTAGAGTATCACAAACATTAATTTATAATTAGATCCCTGAAGATACTGACCGTAATTAAAAAAAAAATATTATTTTGCCTTAAATTTGACTTTATGTTCCCTGAGAATACTACCATTTAAAATACACATATTTTATTATCTGCAATGTGTAACCATTTTTGCGTGGCAGTATGTTAGCGAATAAACTATAAAGATATGATTTATGAGTAGAATTTTAAGGTAAGCTTTCTATTTAAGTAGTAAAAATATATCGTTCATAGCAAAGAATACATCTATTACAAGATTTAACAACAACAGAAGAATTTCCCTGAGTGTGTAATTTTCAATTTACACTGTAAAAAAGATATCTGAAAAGAAACCAAGGGTCTTTATAAGTTGGTTATATGACAGCCAATGTGAGGCTTTGCTACTTTATGTGAGTCTGAAATGAGATTGTCTGGAAATTGCCTTCACTATTCATTCCAGTCTCAACTGAAAGAAATGAAAAATAATATGAAAAACTGGTTACATTTTCATTTTCTCTCATTTTTAATATCATGAGTTATGGTAAGTCACACAGCAAAATGTCCTGTAGACACAAAGGTATGAGACTGACGGATTTTCTTTAAGGTATGTAACACTTCAACATTCTCTCACTACAGCATTCAGCTGCTTTACAAGGTTACAGCTAAGCCTTAATCCTGATCTTAGTGAAAGCAGAGCTTCATTTTATTCTTTTAATTCAGAATGGTAGCACTTGTTTCTAAACATTTACAGTAAGCAGCTCTGCAACTAATACTGGGGTCTGTAGGGTGTTCAGTGCATCATCAACACAGTGATCTGAAAATTGGGAAGAATGTAGAGGTCATTTGACTCATCAGCATCCCCTATGCCCCACCCTCCAGTGTGGAACTGATCCTCATTACCAGGGCTTTGCTTTGTCTCATTTTAAATGGTCCCAGGGATGGGATTTAGTACTTTATCAGCTATTGCCCTGTGAAGGAACCAGACACCTCTGATTTGGATTATAGTCAGCAGCACTTATAGGAACCTCTGTTTCATTTCAGGGCATTAAAACTCACTTTCAAAGACAGCTCAAGAGATGCGAGAGAGAGCCCTTCAAAACATTTCTCATACTGATGACTTGCATAGCAAAGCTGTGGAAGGCTGTATTTATTTGTCTTGGGATGGAACCACAGAAGCAGTAAGCAATTGGAAGAAAGCTCACAATAAATGTAATGTACAAATTATTTGGAGGCAATCTCATTTGCAAAAGAGAAACAGAGAAAACACTCCTTGGATCCCCTAATCCAGACAAACAAATTGACACACAACATTTTTGCTTGTTTGTTGTCCTCTCTTTGCCCTTGTTTCACACAATAAATGCTACTTGCAATGTCAGGGGGAAGTTTCTTCACTTCTGGCCCAGGGCTCACGGAACCGGGGGCTCTAGTAAGGAATGGGAAGTAAAAATCTCCTTTTACCAGGTGAATTCGGTCTGTCAGAGTCAGCCAATGGATGAGAGGAAGACTCCTGTCTCTCGGTACCCTGCCCATTTTATTCATATGTACCAGCTCTTCAGCCTTCTACCACCATCTTTATCAGCAGCCCAAGCCCTTGGAGATGTGAATATCAGCTCTTTTATTTTTAACCACTGTATATCAAATGATCTCTCCCTTGTGCAATCCACTTGCACCCTCAGTTGTTGTGACAACACTTGTCATTTAGATAGCTCTTTCATCTTCAAAGCACTTCACAAACATCAATTAACTGAAATCTAGATTAATTAATCTGACAATTAATTTTCTATATATCCAGCAGTTACAATAATGGAGAACAAACTAGTGCCTATTAAAGTCATCAGAATGAGTTCCCTTGACTCTAACAAAACCAGGATCAAGCTCATTTCTTGAGTCTATTTCTCTCTCCTAAATCTTCACTCCAATCTGGTATTTTCTTCCCTGGCATCTTCAACTGCTTTATCAAGAGTACAGCCAAGGAAAGCAGAAAAAAAAGGAATCTGTGAGCTGAGATCACACACATCAGGAGTTAATCAGTTTTGTTTTAAGGATGATCTTAAATCTTGCACCCCACCTGCACAGAGTTTATAAAGATTGATCGTATCAGTCCTTGACATGCTCAGATAAATCAGGGTTCCAAACACACTGCTGCAATTAATGAATTGCAAACTGACGAAACAGGGTGAGTAGTTGCAGCAAATTCCCCACAATCACTGTAGACCTTATGAAGTAGGCCACTTGAGTTTTTAATAATCAGTGTAGTGCCTGCAACCACAGGCACATAGAGACAACAAGGGGAATATGAGAGAGAAAGAAAGAGAAACATTTAAGTATTGTAGTATTCTAATGAATCATTTACTGGAAAAGTAGGTCCAATGGCATTTACGCAAGGAGGTCTCAGAAATTGGCTTTTACAGTGTATTTACTTTAATTTTACAATAATCCTCAAAATAACGTATCATCCTCTCAGAATGTTTTAAAAGTCCTACTCTGGTTAAGCAGTATGCACTTACACAAATATTTCTATTAGCTTATTAAATATACAACACATCCCAATATTTAAGCCTAATTTTTTTGTGTTTCTTTTGACCACCAAGAAGGAACTTTTTACTATCTAAAATTATCAGCTGCACAGTCAGTTTTACAAGAACTTCTCTGGAAATTCAGAACACGATAACATCGTTAAAATGACAAATAAATACTATTCAGATTATAAAGAAAGATCTTCACCCTCCAAGAATGAGGCAACTATTCTAAAGATTCCAGGAAAATGTCCTGCCCTAATGAAAAAGAAATGACTTACTGAAAAAGTCATTTGAAGGCATTTTTTTATTCATATTAAAGACATGTAAAGATTGAGTCCCCCTTTCTTGTTGTTGAAGACTTTCCACAAGAAGGACTCCATATGCAAACACCTCTTCAGCAACATCAGGGTAAGCAAGCAGGGAATGATGGGCTCCGCTGGCATTTATTTTGTGAGTAAACTGACGGGGAAAATGTAGAACTGCGTAGTTAATCAGGTATGGCTGAAATCACCCAATCAAGTAAATAAACAGCAAGTCTAGCCTGCGTTGTAACTGGTTCTTGGTGCCAGTCTCTTCCTATATGGAATTAAAAGCCCAAAGAAAACAGCAACACCAAATGAGTCTTCTCTTATGGAACAGTGTGAAATCCTTCAGTTCATGCTTTTCTAATAATCATCATTTGACACTGCTTGAATTGCCCTTTGTGCCACATGCTTTTTTAAATCCTGCACAAATTATTGCTGTTGACCATAAACTTGTATCTTTCCGCATTAGTGCTTCAAACACTCTATGACAGCTAAACTGTGAAAGAACAAAAGCACTAATGGATTTGTCTGAATGTATTACTTATTCCTTGTCTCTTAAGCTTTACTTGGCCTTCTTCACAGGTTCTGCTCAGTTACTTTCACCACTGGCTTTCAGAGATACTGAGGACTTATTGAAGGATTACAGTTTATAAAATACCTGTATAAGCAGAGCTGTAGTTAAGTATTAAAGGTCACTGAAAGCTTATTGATCTAGAGAACACTGCAGTAATAACTCAGAGGATATCAAAATAACCACTGCTATTTGCTTTTCCTTAACTCAGAATGGAGCAGCCAATACACTTACAGACCTTTAAGAAACTTTTTTCCCCTAATGATCCATCATTTTGCATGAAAGATTCAACACACTGAAGAAATCAGAAGGAAACATTGTTACAACTATTTGAGGAAGACCCAACCTTCCACCCCCCAAAATGCCATAACAGAGCCCGGGGAAGAGATTCATAAATTAATAATATTTTTTAAATTTAATTTTTTACTTAATAAAATTAAAATAAAGTGATTGCCTATTTCCATCCAGCAAAACATCAAAATCTTTCTTGTAGGCTGTGGAGCTTCTTCTATTAATATTGTAAGCAAGGATCACATTATATAACAGTATCAACAAGGCAGAAGAGGCACTGCATAGATTATTAATTTAAGCAAAGTGCAGATCTCTCAAGAAGACCTTGTTAATAATGATCTACCACAAAAATGTAGAAAATTCACGGCCTATGAAAATTCACATTGGAAAGGCTAATGTATTGCTATTTATAAAGGTCTTAGTATGGAAATGAATTGAAAATCACCTGACCTTTAAACTCCTGAATGCATCTCACTAGCACTAGAGCATCATAGATATACTGGGGCCTACAAGCATATGCAGACAGACCCCTCAGCAGAAAACCAAACATATAATTCGTGTGCTAAGACACAGCTACTCCAACAGATTGAATGGCCAGAGCCAAGGAGGTCAACTGGACATAAGAGAGAATGGGGAAGAATGGCAGAACGAGGTTTTAACCTCATGAAAAGTGCACAGGAAGAGGCAACCTTCTCATGGTTACCCAAAGGTAAGCAACATTAACGTCTCAGGGCTTCCTGCTGCAAAGAGCCATTCATACACACGGAGGCCTTATGGCCTGATGTATGTAATAGCCCTGGTAACCACAGCTGTGGGTCCCACTCATAACTGTACATGCATAAATGTCATCAGGATCAGGATCATCGTCTGTAATCTGGGTTAGGCAGGGATGAAACAATAAATGAACTGACAACAATGATACAGTTGCAACATACAGATTTTTGAAAGGTAAAAAAATATCTAATGGATATTCTTC
Source organism: Pygoscelis adeliae (assembly GCF_000699105.1). Lineage (NCBI taxonomy): Eukaryota > Metazoa > Chordata > Aves > Sphenisciformes > Spheniscidae > Pygoscelis > Pygoscelis adeliae. The sequence continues at coordinate 946,176 of NW_008825493.1, read as the reverse complement.
TTCTGAAAATTGCCCCTATATGAGTGGAAGATGGAAAGGACTTTCTACACAGATATGACACAGGCTTCCCCCTCTCCTTGCAGCTTATTACTTCACCTGCAGCAACGTTTTTCTTCCAGGTTTTTTTGCCTCTTTTCCTACTTTTCCTTATGAACAGAATTTCTTTCAGTGAGGTTCTCTGTACAACCTCAGCAGAAGATATTCTTACGCTATGCCATGTGTACTGTTTGGCCTCTGCCTCTACAGCACCTTGTTAGGTGTTTATTTCCCAAGTATTACAATATCTAATACCAAAATAAAAAGAGATTATCTTTCAGTGAACATTACCAGGACTCCTCTAGAAAAAGGGGAACCCTGCAACTATTAGAATAGTATAGTAGATGATCCCTACCAGAAGATACTCACAATGCAAGCCTGTATTTCAGATAAATCTTTGACGGCAACATACCTCACATGCTGAAACCAAACTTGAATGCCAAAGTTCCACAATTTACGGGCCCTTCAGCACAGCAGACTTGGATAAAAACTGCTCTCAGAGGGATATATCCCTCACTCAGATTTGTCAGTAATTACCATTGTGAACTGAATCTCTTTACGTATTAGAAAAGCAATGCACTACTTTTGGATCAAAGAGCTATTTTGTTCAGTTCAACGCATACACAAATTGTCTGTACCATTAGCATTAAAAGAAGTTATGACCAGCACTGAAGTGTGACCAGACTTCTCAGATGGTTTCAATGTCTGGGAAGAAAAGCTCAGTAGGTTCATAAATCTAACACATCTTTTTCATAATAAAACCTAGCGCAGCAATAATTGCAATAAAGTTTTACAAGGCGTCCTGAGAGGAATAAAAAAATAACTGTTGTCTGCACCACAGCTAAATAAAGCAAAATTAGATTTTTTTTTTTAAAGCCCATAAAGAATTCAAATTAACAGCCTTTGTAAAGGATGCTAGCAGAAGACTTTTGAGGGAGACCCTAATTATTGGTTCTTTGATTTTAGTGACCTTGCTTACCTTATTTTTCTAAACAGACATTTTAAACAAGAAAGTTTCAAATGCCCAGACAGTGTAAAGGCTGCTTTGGGTACAAGACTTACAAAGAGCAAACTTCTGTAAGTTAAACTGAGTTGTTTCAGTGTATTTTTGCCATGTTAATCCCCATTCCTCATAACACAAATCAGACCACTAAGCTCAGTACCCATGTGATTTCAGTGGCAGAGATGAAAGGCCAAGACTTCAGAGCTCCAAATAGCCTACAAAGGCAAGCCAAAGGTAGTGACGGTTGCCATGTGTCTGCGGTTGTTAAGAAGTCTCCCTCCATTTGCAGAATTTCCACAAGCTGACATTTCCCTCCAAGCATTTCTGGTGACTCTTAAAGCCTGAACTTAGATTATGCCTTTCAGAGTATGTAAAAAAGAAACAGCAGGTACAGGTACAAAACTACCCAGCCTTATGCAATCATTTCACAGTGATCAAGCAATCCTGGCGAGAAGCTGATGCTCAGCAAGGCAGCTGGAATACCCTAAATCTCCCCACGTTAAATATGGCACAGGGAATTCTTCCAACTTAACAGTAACATATTGCTATATACTTTATGAAGTGAAACAAAGCAACTGAAGTCAAATGTTCCAAAATATGGTAGGGTGAAGACTGGAATGCTTAGTCAATGTAAATCAAAGTATAAACATTCATACAGTGCTACACCCGTCACAGACACTTCTCTAATTCTTATAATTTCTACTCTTCTGTCCTTGCTGCCATCAAATTCCTAAGTTATAGTCCGTATAGAAAGCAAACAGAATAGTCATCTGACAAGTACTATATGCTATCTGTCAATCACAAGTGATTTTGGGGGCTGCTCTACCATAGCAGCCTTATCTTACACCCACCAAAAGGTATAAAGGGCCTGAATTTTAAAGAAGCTTCAAGCTTTTTTCTTATTTTACAGCCACAATTAATTTTAAAATATTTCTGCACTCATGAATGATCTGGTGCAAATCTTACTACTTTTAGCTTTTCTGCAAATGTCTGAACTGCAGCCTCAGGCAAATACTCAGATATCTAAATCAGAGCCTGCAGACACTTGCATACACAAATAAAAACATGTATTCTCCAAAAAAAGAAATAAAAAATCCCACAGACTCAAGACTGTTTGAAAATTGTCAATAGATTCATAAGATCCATCTTGCCCTGGTTCTCTTCTTCACCCAGTCCTTCACTGACTCTCCCCTCATCTTCTCTATAGGCAGTCCTAAAGCACTATTCTTGTCCCTCTTCACTTCTTCATCCTCTCTTTTGGCAGTATCATCTGCAAACAAATTTGACTACTGCCTCCCTGCTCATAGCTCAAAGACCCCCTTTATTCCCAGACTCATCTTCTGCCCAAGCTGAAATCTCAGCGTTTCTCATACCTTCTCGCCTCAATTTCAAAAAGATTAAAGCATGTTTCTCCCTCCAGAACCACATTTCTCTACCCTTACAGACTTGCCACTTACTCTGACAGTCTAGGCATCACATTTTGTTTGCATCTCTTCCTAGATTTTCTCATCTAAGTGATTTAAAGGCCACATATACACAATGTGGTGAAGGCAGTGCTGTGCTAATTCTGCTTTTCATCTGAGCAGCAGCAATCTGATGCATCTCTTGTCTCAAACCTATATAGTCGCATTACTATGGGATGTTACCCATTTCAATTTAAGCTACCTCAGGAAGCAGATCCTATAAGGGCAAGCACAACTGATTGCCCTAAGTGACTGTCAGATATAAGCTGGACTAGGTGATCTGGGACCCTGTGCCAAGGAAGAGGCAGGCTGCAACCTTCTGCATCTGATTGTGTAAGATGCACCTTCAGAGAGGCTGCAAAACACAGATAATCTGTCACATTACATCTCTTCTTCAGCCTCTCAGCATCTCACATTTTGAGTACACCATGTTCTCTAGCATTGCCCCCTTCAGTTCTGCTCCTTTTCACCTTTGGGGAATGCTGCAGCAGCTACAGTACTCCCACCTGCTTTAACCATGTTACCTCTGTCTGTATGACCTACTAGTGGCTTGCCCTTCTCTAGTACCCTTTCCAAGCCTTGTGTAGCTCACCACATTCAAAAGCAAAACCTCAGCTCCTACCTCTGCCTGAGCTGTGATGTGAGCTCACTGCCCAAACAAGCACCTTCTGTGCTTTTTCCAGCGCTTCCCTTTTGTCATGAAGTAGCAGCCCAGGCGTCAGAGGCACCAATGGAGGCCCCAGCCATTGCAGTGCTCCTTGTCCTTGACCGTCCTTTGAGTCAGTCATGTTACTACCTCTGAAGCGGAGCTGCTCTTTTTTTTTTTTTATCCTCTCCTGGAGATCTATATTGCTATACAACACAGAGTAATTTGCTTGTCTTCTGTGTTTCAGGCAACTAACTTATAGATATTTAATCTACCCAGGAAATTTATAAAATTGGAACCTCCCAAGATAACAAAGTCATTATCCTGACACTTCACATTACTGTCATCCTACACATGCTACAGTAAATAACTACTCTACATTTCTTTATTTGCATTAGAAATCCTCTTTAGCCAATACTGTTAAATTTGCTTGCAGTTTAAAATGGAGGCTGT
>NW_008825493.1:933407-942553 GCF_000699105.1 Pygoscelis adeliae | reverse complement strand
CATTCTCTATTTCACCTGCTACAACTCTGTTTCAATCCCATTGGACATGCCAAACACAACTGGTTTGACCATTTACCAACTAAGGGGTAGATGGAAAGATCTCTCACAACTGCTTCCCTGTAGCACCTGAAGTGCTGAGCTTCCTTCCAACATCTCACATGCACCTGTCACAAACACGTTGGTCTGGCCTGCTAAGTATCCTGTGCTCCATCTACTTCATCCTTCACTTTTCCTTGCTACATCTCTCATTGTTTTCTCAAACTTCCTCAATCTTTTGGTACTTCTTTTGTCCTTGGACTCACCTTGTTTGCCCAACAGTGCCACAAGGGACACAAACAATACATAAAGATAACCATTCATACCTGTGTCTTCCTCATGCATCCCCAGTACCATACAAACACCGTGTTGGTACCACTGTTCCATAATACAGTGCTGATTTTGTGAAGTTATAAATCACAATCAGCATGACCAGTATAAATCCAAGCAGTCACAAGACTCCTTTTTACCTTCTCCACCCACTTGTGGCATGCATGGTAACATGTAGACACCAGGCGTTTTATTTTTTCTATCTGCACAGCACATCCTGCAGTATGTAATGAATGAAAAATGACAGTACTGCTTCTGCAGGGTTGTACAGCTATAATGATGAAAGAAGAAAGGTTTGCAGGGACAAGGAAAAAAATTTATTAGACAATTTGGTATGGTAAGAAAAAAAAAAAAAGACATACTTTTGGGTCCAATGTCCTTTCATCAGGTCTGAGAGGTTGAATAGACACTGGGGACGGTGCTCTTCGTTTAACATTTTTTAATTTAGTATTAACCTTAAACCTGATTAGAAGATATGAACAATGGGATTCAGCCTTGATTTAACCCAAGTTAGCCACAAGAAGATGCATTTTTCTACACAAAGCTCCCAAGTTCCCAACCATCAGTCTTTCTGCTGACTTGTAACACTGTCATTACTATGGCGCATGTCTTTTTGTGGCCACCCTATTCTTCAAATATAATAACAGATTTTATAATTCAGTGTTTCTTTTACAGAGGGTCCCAGACATAAAAGTGAGGAAATAGGAGTTAAAATGGTGACAGGGCTGCCACTTCCCTTGAGTATACTTCCACCAGTTAAATGATGCTGGGTTCAAATTACCTAACTGATTGGCAAAAACAGCCCCATCATTTTTTGAGGTTACTCTAAGAAGTATAGAGCATAATCTACTGATTACAGTGGATTACCACTTCTCTGCATCCTTAATTTGATTGTGGTAATCATGAAGCAGCTGTGTGATCATCTTTTCCATCAAAGAAGAGGGCAGTGCAGAGCAGCAATCTTCAATTGAAAAAGGGAGACAAAGTTTTGTTTTCTATGAGTAAAACTATTCAAAAAGTAGGAATGACTTCTGACCTTTAGCCTGCGGTCCTGGTCTCCACTGCACAGAGAATTTACAGACACTTTAAAGGTCTTCCAGGCTGGATTTAAGTTATTCATCACAACCTGTGAGTGAAAAGAAAGGAAGGGAACCCTTAGCATTTGCACATCTCCAAACAGAATGCTAAAAAGAGCCACAATTTTCAATACAGTACATTCATCAGAAAGAGAAGAAAGCAGAGCTCAGCTGGAGGTTTGCAGAACAACATGCATGGGATATGTGCCCTTGAGCAACCTGCAGTTTGCAACACTCCTCCTCTGGAAAGCCCCAAAAAGGAGCACAGGTAGGAAATGGACCCATACACAGATCAGGCTACAGAGATTGCCCCAGCACTGCTATGCCTCAGCGGGGGCGTACCTCACAAGGGAAAGGTTGTGGAAAACATCCCTGAACTGGAAGCCACGGAAGAGGTGCAGGACAGGGCAATGGGGATGGACAGCATCAATTTACAGACATATGGTCTGTCTTGCCAGGAAGACTTTATGGGATCCGTAACAGACAGGCTCATAACCTGTACACCTGCCACAGCTCAACCCTGTACACCTAAATGCTACTTTTTAAGACAGTGCCAGTCATTACCATGGAAGCAGTAATGACGCTGTGACATAGGAAACAAATGTAAAGCACCCAGACTACAAATCTCTTCAGCACCAGCAACCTGGGAGGAGGTGGAGAAGATGCAACGTAGTATTAATGGGAAAATATGATACTGGCTGTAGCATGGTTTGGGCTAAATATAGTATGTATAACTCCTGACCTTCAAAAAGAATATCTGCCAGTGTAATTAAATTTGGATCTTTGGCTTCAGTACCATCTTCCCTTACTCTCATGTGCATAAGTCAAGACCTGATACCCATTAGTCAATAATTACACAAGAGAGAGAAGTGTTTTTAAATGTGGGTGCTTGCAATACCCTTTGTGACATGGGAAGCACAAACTATTCCTCCTGACAGCTCACCTGTGTCCTTGGACAGTAAATCCAACCCTATTTCTTACCTCAGTTCTGTGAACAAGTTGTTGGGTTGCATCATCATTCATCCGGAAAATCTCCAGAAAAGGATCAGATTTGCTGAAGAAATCCTAAAATAAAATATAGGACAGGTTACTCTTGAGACTTCTTTTTCTTTGAGCTTTTCAGGCATAGCGCACTGGTGCTTCCCTGACTGCTAATGAAAAAGGAGAGCCAGCGTGGTTTTAGTGAGACCTCTTGGTGTCTCTCAACACTATTTCATTCTTGTCCTTGGTCCACAGGGACTTCCATGGCACTGCTGCTGTTCTCAGTTTGACTATTCAATCGTGTCAGGCAGAACTGTAAAATGTCATTTTACGGCCTTTGTCCTTCTTACACCCAGTCCAGATTCCTGAGCTTTAGCTCCTTCATCCACCTAGCTTGTTTTGTTCTGCCTCCATACCTGTTTGGTCTTTTGACATCAGTTTTATCATGCAAAGCCCTTTGAAGTATATTCTACAATGGGGCTGAATTTCAGACTAATCGCCCACCCTCTCAGAACTGATCGGCCAAGACATTGTGCTGCTACCAGCTAACACAAGTACTGGCAAGATGGATTAGAGAAGGTTAGAGAAGCAAGTCCTCTTTAGGATGTGATAACATGGCCCATGTTCAGATGACAAACAGAGCAGGAGAATGCAGAAAATTACTTGGTATCTCTAAGTACAAGCAAATCTGTGACAGACATTGAGGTTCACATACTCACTGCACCACAGAACACCTTCCCCTAGTCTTGCACCCAGCTAACAACCCTGAGCATTCTTACACAAATGTAAATTAAGTTGCTTTCTATAGCATTGCTGCAGTCTGGCTGCAGCCTCTTTAGTTTCAACAACATCTCATTTCTTCTGGACATGCTGGCTGGAGAGAGTAGCTGGGTGTTAGCCCTCCACAGCTGGAGGGGGAAAGCTGGCTAATGCAAATTTCTAACTGTGCAATGCCACAAAAGCAGGATTCAAATGGACTCAGCCCATTTTCTGTAGTTTCAACTCCCTTCTTCGTTTTCTTCTTCAAAAGAGCCACATGATTAACTTTATGCATATGAATATTATTCTTCTCTGTAGGCCATATCCAAAACCACAGACCTCCGCATCAGTTTGGGGAAGCGAGGAATTCTATTTGCTCTCCCGGTGTTTCTGTAAAAGCATTAGTGTAAAAATGACTGTAATATGCATAGTTCTACAATTTTCTCCTCACCAAATGCCCACCATACTTATTTTTGACTAGCTGGATAGCTGTTGGGATGGGAACAGCTTTGGATACCATGCTAAGTTTTGGTCAAATTTGTCTTTAGGGCATTTTTACAATTCCACAACTGCAAAACAAGCAAAGAAATCAGGGCTTTGAAAAGGGACACCTGAATTTGAATGTCTGGAGAAGGAAGTGAGTCCCTAGGGACCACGAAGCCTTTGGCAAGGCTCAAGCAACCTGAAGTCTTTTCCATGCCCTAAAGATGACACTTATCAATGTTGTGTTCAGAGTGCTGTTCTGTGAATGATCTGTTTCTTTTCCTACTGGAGAAAAGGTAATGGTATGTTTAGAAACTGATGCACAGCATGTGCATATGTGTTTGTTAAATCTTAACACATGGAACTCTGAACAACAATGTTGTTTAGGCCGTATGTTTGCCTATTTGTTCCAATTACATGGTTACAGGACATTTAATGTAAGAGTGTGTAGAACCAGCACAAAACCCAACAAAGTCTGTAACTCTTAAGGTTTGCTTCAAGGCCCTAACGTAGATTTACTATCTGGACTCCATTCAGCACTTGAAACTGCTAGTATATAGGGGGCTTTGGTGATCAAATTCTGCCAGATTACTCCTGCATAGCAAAGAGAACAAGCAGAGAGTGAGGGTGCTGGTTTAATCATAGCGACACCAAAATCTAGAGTGCGTAGGGTTAAAAAAGATGGGGCTGCCTCTTCTCACACATAAGTATACTGACTGAAGCTGAGTAAAAGCTTAATGTTAACAGATTCTTTATCAAATGGAAGTTTGATAAGAAACGTTATCTGAAAGAAGACACCTGAAGATGATACATGCAAAGAATGCACCCTTGAGTGCAGAAAAATTCAGAAAAGAAACCAGGATTTTGTGTAAGACTCAAAATATAGTACCATTCCCAGCTGAGTATTATGAAAGCTGAAACAGCAAATCAGCACAAGGGAATTAATTTTTAACATTGTTTTTTAACTACCAAGGCAATACCACCTAAAGGGAAAGATTTTAATGCTGGGTGATAGCTTATATCGCCCCCCCCTTCAATGCAAAAACAAAGCCTAATTCCTTTCAGAATGAAGGTACAAACAAAAAATCCGTCAATATTGAAGATGCTTCGTAACAACTCAAAAATGATATTCTGAAGAAAGATTTTATGTCATAGCTATTAACATTTTCAAAGCTTGTTATGCTGAATCTAACAGCTTTGCATTATCTCACAAGAACATCCTCTGAAAGAAGAATAGCAGCAATAAAGGTTTAATGTTTTGATATTTTAATAATGTTTAAATGATTAATGTAATGCATTTGCTAGTGGTATAATGCACACTTTTTTCAGTATGTGCAGCGGTTACACAGTATTAACACAAGTACATGGCTTAAACTTTTAAAAATTAACTACCTCTGTTTCTGAGCACCTAGTTTGACATGTCTTTTAGTACATTAATTTTCAGAGCATGACACTTCTTAAAGTTCAGGTTTGGGGGTCAAGTCAAAGGTCCCTCAGAAAAGGGCTGAAGTATCCAAAAGACACTAATAATTTTGAAAATTCTTCAGCAGCAAGACAGGGCATTTAAGGAATTTTTTTTTTTTAGTAGTTTAGTACCAGGGAAATACATAAAAAAGCAATGTTAGCTTGTATTTTGCAGACATTTGCTGGAAAATCTTTCCCAAGCAATGATAACTGCCTCTCTCTGAACAGGAAAAGCAGTTTGCCTGCCTCAGTGTTCGTAATTTATTATAGCTATCATAAAAACGTAACTGCTTGTTATGGTAATTGTGACACAGCTATTAATGCAATAGAACCTTTCCAAAAGTTATTGTTCCACTGTGAAGTGTTCTCAGTGGATCTCTTGGAACAAAGATGTGCCATCTGAGCGGACTGGGCTTCAATAAAACATGAAAGTGCAGTTACACCTTCCCAACAAGCACTGCAATAAAAAATATAACCTTTATCTCTGCAAAGTCAATTAACTAAAGGAAATTTTCATACCTGTGACTTTCCTGTAATTTTTTTCTTTTTTCTTTTCCTGCTCCAGGAAAAATTGAGTAGGCTTTACTTGTTTTATGGTGTCTCTAAAACTCTTGCAGTTTTATGTGGGGGGAGTAAAAAAAACCCAACAAACATATACTGCCTGTTAAATTAGACCGACAAATTTTGTTTAATCTGCCAAAAATGTGTTGTTCACACCTTTCTCCTTAGTGGAGGAAACTCATACGTTTAAGGACCACAATCTGGATCCTCTTTCAAGGAATTTTCCTTTGAAGAGTGGAGGAAGAAAATTGTTGTCCATTCAAGATACCACTGACGGTAATGGATGGAAAGAATTTTTTTTTTTTTTATCCTTAACGCACATCCAGAACCTCCCCCCACCCCTTCCTTTATTGCCAAGTTGTGAGACATTTGGATTCAACTTGTCTTCTGCCACCCCCACAGCTACCAATGCAGGAAAGCCTGGGGTTACAAAAGCGACCCTGTGCAGCAGAGTGTAAGGATTGTTCCCACAGGCTTCCTCTGTCTTTCAGGAGAATCCCAGGCCAGTTCCAGCCCTCAGTCTGCTTCTCTGATGTTACATGTCTACTCAGGTCTTCACTCCTCTGAGTAGGGAGAGGCGTGCAAAACCATGCTTAGGATTTCACAAGATGGACTCTTCTCAATTCTCTGATGGTTTTTTTTTGACCTTTATGTGACATCAGGGCACTCATGCTTTTTCACCAATGGCTGAACTATACAATTTAAGTAATTTGAAACCTTAATAACAATAATTAGTAATAGTGCCTTGCATCTACTGACGTCAAAGTTCATTATAAGCCATACCAAAAGCCCTAGCCTTTTCTTATAAACGAGATAAGCCAACGTTCAGCTAGGTTTAGAGCTCCATCTCTAGCTGGAGGAAATGGAAAGACTTCTTTCAACTGTAATAGTGATTTTCATTAGCTGAAGACAGGAGTTTTGATTCAGATAACATACGATGAGTCATTGCCCGAGTTGCACACTGCACCATCCAGGAACTTTTTATTAGATGAAGCCCACCTTGACCGGACATATTAAAATGGTAAGAATGACAATGTTCTTGCAATATTTCAGAATGATCCTCCTTAATTTATCTCCATAAAGGGTTTCAACCACTCTCTAAAGCTATTGCCCAGACAACATTGATCTGGCTCAGAAGAACACTCTGGCAGTATCCTTTTAATTTATACCAACAAGAGCCATACACAATCATAATATCCACACCAGACTACATTTTACATTTGTGGAAAAGGAATGACCAAGCAAGTCTTACTATGTTATACATTTCCTTTCCTTTTTCTAGATGTGACAGCACGTGGAACAGGAAGAAACTTTGTGTACAACTTTGGAAATCAGGCCTAAAGATGTCTGTCCAAAGACAGATTGTTAAATCTACATTTTGACACCTAAATAAATTATGTGATTCAGAAACACTAAGGCTCCAGCAACTCTGAAGGAAGAGGTGATTCATCTTTCAGATGAGAAGCAAATTAAGGTCCTGATCATTTATGATTGTTAATGATCCTGAGCACAGTAATGTTATTTACCTGTATGTTCTAAATAAATTCTGGTACCATTAATCTTTCTGGGTACTTTCTGCTTGTCTGACTTTTCCTGGCAGCTTCAACTGAAAATATTATTCATCAGTTACAGCCCGATTTTGAAAATCTGATGTATGTATCCAAAAGTACTCTCACTAATTTGACTTTAAACTACTCACATGTCAAATGTTTACAAGCACATGCTTAGAGCATTAGAATCATAAACTTTTGTATAGTGTTACCATATGGTTCTAATTAGAAGCAGCTTTATATAAAGCAAGGGACTATATAGTAATGGTAGATATTGTGATCGAGTACAATTGTAACAATCTGATCTTCAATTACATGTAAAGACCTATTATCTAAAGAGGATCATAGTCTTATGACATCTAATAATTACAAAGATATTCCCCAGACCACCTCAAATAATTATGTGTCTTCTATTACACTGAAATAACAGAGAGTGTGCCTTACAAACAGTCATCTGGATTTCTTGGGCTGTGTATTGCTTGAGGTGGTATTATATGTGTATTGCTGAACAGCAATGGATATTTTCAGAAAGATGTAGTCCTTATAATAAAAAGCAGTGTTTGAGTCAGTGGAGAGTTTTCTTATTAAAGAGGGAAAATTTTTTTAACAAATATGCAAGAGTCTTTTTCTCACATTCAAGCTACATTTTGTTGAACAAAATGTGTATCCTAGCTGAGCTGTTAAGAAGTTTTCCAGCTTTAAGACGCTTACTTCAACTATAACATCTTTGACTACTTATAGAAAGCTCACTTCTCTAAGCACTTCTGATCTGTGACATTTTAAATAATTAAATTGTCTTCCTTATAGCGTAATTAAATTGTCTTGGTTTTAATTAGATTCCCTTGAGGTTTTTTTTTAATTACTTTGCAACTTGAGGAAAGCCTCATTGTGAACATTCATCTGAAATCTCTGTTTAATAATATAAGGCAAAAAATATCTGTCAGGGAAAATCTCATCAAATTATATTTGCAGGCATTCTTATATCTTTCAGTAAGGTTAATATCAAGCAGCTTACCTTGTCATCCAATTTCCGCGCACTGAATGAAAGTTCAACGTAGTCGTCATTGCCAGACAATTCCTCAGCAATCACCTAAATGGAAAGCTACATTTGAGTTTTGCGTGGTGTAATGAAAGGGGAGAAAGATGCCATTTTCCAGTGCCAAGACTGTAGACCCCATCAGGAAACTAAAGTGTGGTACAAGTTAATATGTTTCTCTTTGCAATCAGGAAGGGCTAAGAGCATTCAGTGAATCCCTTGCTCAGCTGATGTGTGGCACCTTGTTAAGCCTACACACCTGAATCACTTTGTATCACGCGACTATGCCTTGTCAATCACCTGTCAATGGACAGACCTCAAGATCCATCAGGGATCCCTTTTCTCTGACCAAGTACATTTCCTCAGGTAGGACAATGGAGAATTCCAGAGCCTCACAGTGTCCAAGGGGACAGAAAAGCTATAAAAGAGTTGTATTATTTGGGTCTAAAGCTTAGATTATTTTTATGCTTGCTTCAGCGTCATTTGGCAAGCTAAATGGAAAAAGAAGTGAAGTCACCTGTCATTAGTTGCCATGAAAGGCACATTTACAGTAGGAGAGTTCTCCTGGTATAGTTTTTCTGCAATAGCTATTTTTGCAAAACCATTTACTGTAGACTGAGTCAGAAGAAAGTAACGCTAAAATAATGTAGTGTGATTCTTTCAGATGGCGTAAGCTATGCTGATAATGATGCCAGTCACTGTTCATCATGCACTGTGTTGTTTAAAAAAAAACAACAAAAACAACCAACACAGCCTTCCTGACTAGGCCATTAAAATGCTTCAGTGGAGAGAAGCTATTAACCAAACGTGGGGATATTTCACTGAAAAATTCTCTTTGAAAGAAACCATGTTATATTCTATTTAAAAGTT
>NW_008825493.1:925795-933396 GCF_000699105.1 Pygoscelis adeliae | reverse complement strand
CTATTGTAAATATTCACCCCAGAGATTAAATTGCCCAAAAGAACCTATTTCCTGGGTGTTTCATGCCCACGGCCACACACTTGGCAGTCACGTCAGCTCCCCAGCCAGGCTCAGACCATCTCTACCGCACGGACTCCAGGTCCTCAGGGAGCCGCCGGGACACCCCAACTATTCTTCAAACCATATGAAGGCTGCTGAGGTTAGAGCTGCGGTCAGAGCGCTGCAGCGCAGGATGCTTTTACTGCCCAGGTATGCAGCTCCCAGGAATTAGCCAGGCTGTCTACAGCCTCTATCATCGGGATTTTTTAATACCTTTTTTCTTTCTTTGACAGAAACTAACAGATTCTGCATTGGGCATAACTGGCAGGGTTTTGGTAGCAGGGACTGCAGGGGTGACCTGTGTGGGGAGGCCGTGAACTGCCCCATGCTGGTCATAGCTGGGTCCAGCTGGTTTGGCAGTGGGCAGCAGCTCCCAACTGCATCCCAAAACATCAACCCATCAGAGGTGCATATGGCGCCTCTGTATGAACATATTTAAGAAAGGGTGGCAGCTGCTAGAGGCAGGAGGCACAAACGGAGGTGCAGTAGGAAGCCTGCAAGGCCACCCTGAAGAAGATCCAGGAGGAGGCACGGGGATATTGTTGAGGACACAGCTGGAGATACGCTCTTGGAAAGAGGTACTCCATGCCAGAGGAGGTACCTCTGAGGGCCTGCAGGTAAGCCTACATTGGAGGAAGGACACCTCCAAAGGGACTGTGGGGTGTTAAGACTATTCTGGCTGTGACATCTCACAGCAGTGAACTGTGGTATTTCCTCATACAAAATATTCACGTGCAGCCATGTAGGGGCACAGATGCTTAACTGTGCATGAAAGTACCATCACACAAGCACATATGAGGTGTTTCACATGTTCCAGGCAAATGTGAGCTTGCTGGAAATTTGGCTCATAGAGTCTGACACAACATTTCTCTTCCACGTAGTTTGATGGTTTAAAAGGTCATAAGCTGTATATGACAAACAGTGCTGTAGGATTTGCACACCAAGTTTCACAAATATTTTTAACTGACAATAATGAACCCTCTCTCTGTTTGACAGACGTCCAACTGGAGAAGCTGATCAAGGTTCTGGTTTTATCCCACAGTCATATAATAAAACTGTATTGATGAGACATTACACAGTCAAAGGGCTAATAAAATGCCAGCAAAACATGCTGAGAGAGGAATTTTCAAAATCCTACAAAAAATTCATAATTCACTACACTGAACAAGCTAGGAAACTAGTATTTGTATCTTCCATACTTGACAGACACCTGGTACGTACCCCAGGTCCAGAAATAATGATACACATCAATTTTGACTTATTCTGTTGAGGCAGCAAACTTCTCACACAATATTTTTTGTCTGAGTTCAGTTTTCTCCCATTTGAGTAAAGTCAACTTGCTCTTTAGTACCACTGGCCGAGGCCAAAGCAAGTAACTAAGGTCCATGGTTCACGGTTATCATCCAGTGTTAGGCCAGCAGGGACTATTAACTCATTTTCTCTCATCTTCTATATATCACAGGGCATTAATTTTTGCCAGAACACTCTACTAGCAAGCCTACTGATTTTAGTTGAGCTAAAGCACTTGTGTTTTCACAAGACTAAACTCCTTCATGTCCCTCATAGAGCGGGGGGGGCGCCCAGAACACCATGGTGATGGACAAGATGAAGTATGCCCAGATAATGCCAGCAGGCAAAACACACCAAGTTATTTAGGGAGCAAAACTCTCTCCTGGTTCTACTCAGCCAGAAGAGCGGGGGATTCCTTTCCAATCCCAGACCAAAAATGAGTTTCACCTTATGCATTTAAGCAAATCCCTTCCCAGCCAGGCACCAAGGAAGACATCTAAGAAAGAAAATTCCCTGGGCTCTCAGAAAGCATTATCTCTCACGGTCTGCTGTCTCTTCTGTGGCTGAAGGCAGAAAAAAAATCCAAACAATCAAGGCAAAAGAAACCCATCTGGCTAATTGCACATCAAGGAAAAAAATCCTTCTCAACCCCATGAGGCAACAGAGCAGGGATCCCCAAAGAAGAATATTTTATTATAGTCTTTGTCTTAATGCAGAGCTGCAAATGTCACAAGCATGCTAGGTTCAGTGCAGACAAGCTTGATCTCTCAAACAAGCCAGCAAAGAGAAAGATGAAAGACAGGTAATACATTGATTTGCAGATTTCAAGATACACATGGGGCTGCTATAACTATCAGATCCGTAACTGCATTACAAGACAGCTAAAATACCTAATCTCATCAAACTTCTGCATTTGGTGTTGCTGTGTGCGTGTGTGTGTGTTTTCTGAGTTGAGTTTTTTTTTTTTTTTAGAAACTGGAAAAAGCCCAAAGGCCAAGCAACATTAGACTCCTTCGCGTGTCAAAGCAGCTCAAAATGAATTTCTTAAGGTTCTAGAGCTTCAACTAAAAGTAATCAAGCAACACAACTTTCTTGCTGTCATCAAAGTACCTTAAAAGTAGCAGTAGTAAATATTGTGGCTTTTGTACAAATCATACATTATTTGTTGCCATTTCCTTACAACAAGCATTTGTCAGAAACAGTGCAAGTAATCTGTTAAGTAAACAATTTAAATACATTTCTCAATCAAGGGTTGTTCTGGTTACTTAGCAGGATGCTTTTAGGGAGAATGAGTCACATGAGATGTTTCTAAATAACAGGAAAGTAAGAGTGTATTTAAGACTGACTTACTGTTATAGATGACTTTCCTGCTGTGTTCCCATGTTTGAGTAAGGACTTGGAGAGTTTCCTCTGAGAAACAATCTGCACAAAAATAGAAAAAAGGGGAAAAAGTTATAATCTGTAGTAAATACATGGCTTACTGTGATTTCATTTTTATGTTGCTTTTTTTTTGTATCAAGGTAGTGTCTTAATCCACAATCAGAGTTAGCACAGTAAGACCACAACTGAGAACAAAGGTTCCCCAGGAAGCCTGCAGACAGGATGCAATGGAAGGACAAAGCAAGCAGGTGGGGTCAAGCAGAATGGAAAGAACACAATTCACCGAGTTGAACAGAATAGTGGAAATTGCACTTCAGACTTTCCTCAACTATTGCCGTGATGGCGACAGCAGGACAGACGCAAGCTTTAAATGGACTTAGAATACAATAAGGGGGGAGCTGAACACAGCAAATCTATCAGAGATGCCTCCAAAACCCATTTATTTTTATAGGAAATTGAAGTCCATTTCAAAGAGAAGGCATTTATTTTATTTCAAAATATCAGCAACTCTAAACTCAGGACAGAAGAAAGCAATCTACCCCATAGTTTTAGTTCCAAAATTGTCTCCTTTGCTTACCAGGTACCAGACCTCCCCTGGAACTCAGCATTGCAAATGAACTTGTCCATTGACCAATTTATAAATGTACTTCAAATAAATGTTATCAGAGTGACACTGACAGAAGATGTTATTTCTTATATCAATAATAATTCAATTTCCCTAACAATCTTGAAACACTCAAAACTAGATCAGTAAAAATATTAGATAAGGAAAAACCCTTACCATAATGCATCATTAGTAAGCTACAGTGATGTCCCAATATATTAGATCCCTCCTGTCTGTAAAGTAAATGCTGTATTAATTTATTTATTTTTTAATTGGAAAACTTCAAAATGTAGACAGATGTAGAGGTAACTCCAAACACAGCTTAGGAATCACAATCAATATTATTTTTAATGCGGCAATATTACAGCAGGATTGTGTTGTGCCAGGTGCTGTGCAGATACTGAGCAAAAGATTGCTTCTGCCCTGGGAAAAACCCTAAACTCTGGATTGTGGCTTTTATACTGGAAACAGTCCTTTCCCCCACCCAACGTTACTTGGACAACTTCACCCAGTTGGCTAATCTATAACACTTCAAATAAAATGATCCACAAATAGACATCTTTGGCAAAATATGCAGAAGTATTAGTTGTAAAAGAGAGGCAATCATCATCAGAAAAGAATGGCTCCAGGCCCTTCATTAGAGTCCTGGGCATCATACACATTTCAGCAATAAACCACATCAGTAGGTAATGGCCAGAGCCGGAGGAGGGCGAGTAATGCAAAGCCACGGCCAGGCAAAAAAGGTGCTGTGAGATAGGAGTGAATAGGATGTAAATTTTAGCCTAACATCACCATGGGGAAACATATTTGTCCTGCCCATCAGTTTGCTGAATTGAACAGAAAAACAAGAGCGGCACCTCAGACTATCCTCAGCTACTGTCATGAGAGAGGCAGGAGGACAGAAGCAAGTTTTAAATGGGCTTTAAATGTGAGATAGGAGAGCCGTCAAAGGGCTGGATAGCAGGCTTGCCACAGGGCTGGACAGGACATCCAGAATCACTTTGTCCAGCTTCTCAGTCCTAATGCAGGACCAGTTACACCTGGGTCAGCTATACCTGACAGATGTGTGTCTAATCAGTTCTTAAAGATATCCAGAGGTAGAGGGAAACACCCTCCTCTGGCAATGTATTATGGTATTCATTATCCTTACTATAAATATGTTTTCCTAACAGCTAACCCAGTTCTTTGCAGTTTAAGCCCATTATTTCTCTCCAATGCACTACGAATAAGTAAGACAATCTTTTTCCCTTCCTCTTTCAGGCAATCTTTATATCTGAAGACTAATATCAACTCTCCACAGTCGTCTTTAGACTACAGAACCTAAGTTTGTCCTATCTTTCCTTTTTGACCAAATTTCCTAGCCCTCAAACCATTCTCACTGCCCTCTGCTGAGCCCTCATGGACTGGCCCATATCCTACTCTTAGAATAATGCTCAAAATTGGACATAATACTCCAGGTCCTTCCTATGCAAGAAGAGCTTCTCGTGCCTTGCAAGCTATGCTGCTGATACACTCCAGAATTGCATTTGACTTATTTTAAGAACACCATGATACTGTTAACTAATGTTCATTTTACGACCATTTCAGATTGCCAGCTGTTGCTTACCCTGCATTTTTGCAGCTGGCTATTGCTTAAGTGAATAATTTAACACTTGCCCTTTTTGGACTGCCTTCCATAAACTAGCCTGCTGCCATCATCTCACTCACTTTTCCACGTTAACTTTTGGATTTCACCACTAGTATTGGTCAGTGACAACAACAGACAGGAGTACAGATAAGATGACCAGTACTACCAGGATTCAGATGTCCTTTTTCTTCCCTAGGATCTTGGAAAGATTGTTTGCTGTGACCCCTTAAGTCACCCATACCTCTGTTTTCTTGCCACCTAAACAGATTCAAGTAAAAATCGTGCTCCTGTGAACTATGAGGTGCAATTTCAACAACCCTATTTGAGATTCTCAGATGAGAGGTAATACAGAAATACGACAGATTATTCTTAACATATCATTAAACTATGGGTTCTGTACCAACCAGGCAATGAATTATGGCAGTTGAGGAGCAGGGCCCATTTATCTCTATGACTTCTCCCCCTTCCCTGAGATGCACAGACAACTTTGTAAAATACATTAAGCTCTTCCACTGAAAGCTGTGGGTATTGTGTACCAGAAACCTTTTCAGATATGTTACATATATATACCCCTGGTATGAGATAGAACTTGGATGGGAACCTGTCCTTCAGTTAGCATTCTTTAGAAACAGCAGGACTTCTCCCCCTGAACTACCCAAATTCCTACAGCTCCCTTTGCTGCTTTGGAAAATGTCCCAGCTTTCAAGAGGCATCGGGCAGACAGAAACCTGAAACTCGGGAGCTCCCATGCAGGTGGCAGATAGACGGCTCGCAGTTCCAGAGAAGATAATTTATTCTGACATTCCCATTAGTAGATCACATTAATAAGACTCACTCTCTAAGCCATTAGCATCATTGTGACACAGTAAGCACTCTGCATATGTAAATATGTGCATTTGGGTGCAACTGTTTACCAGTTGTTAATTAAGTGGCCAGTAAAATGAATCTTCCATCTGGCAACAATGTGCCAACATGATTGCCTCAAACTGTAATTAGCGATTTAGGATCCGCAGACTATCGTTGTAATAATTGTCAAGGAATCTATTTTCCTTAGCAGTAAATTGCCCTTTTTGTTCATGCAGCTCTCATTGGTTAAAGGAACCACTTCTAAAGAAGCTGCCATCAATTAGATATCATATTTATTGTTTATGTATCAGTGTAAATCTTCTTCTGAACATTATCGTAAAAAGCATTTGCTGACCTGATTGCCAGAGGGCAAGTCCTAAACAACGATAACTCGAGGGCCTAGAAAGCATTTGGTTAAGTTCAGAGTTACAGAGATAGCCGAACTGGCAAAATGGCTTACAAGAAGGTAATTAACAAGAGGTGTTCCATTTGTCAGGAGTCTTTGGTTTGACTCCTACTTCAAAAACTTGCAATTTAAACCTTCAGCTTCAGAGAAAAAGGTGTTTTGTCCAAAACTGATGTGAAGAAGTGCAGACAGTAAACGTCTCTCTTCTTTCTAAAACACAGGTAGTAGAATCCAGTTCAGTCCTAGTAAACCTCATTACATTTCCAGAACATGTTTTTTCATAAACATTTTATTAGAAGCATGACCTACCAGTGAACAAATGGATGTAGAAACCCCAGAGATTTAAGAGGTGAGGCTAAGAGAGATTTAGGAAGTGAAGTTAAGTTTATTTGCAGCTACAGCCACATATAAACTACTACCCAGTTCTGGTCTGAGACAGCCACATGTCCAATAACACATATCATACTGAATACATTTGCAAGAGGTGGGAATAGGAACACAATGTGAAAGCTGCTGCTCTGTTTCAGAGAGGGAGGATATGTACATGAAGTGATTCCTATTTATCAAATATGCAATCATCTAAACAGAACATCTCGACTAGATTTCTGGTCTGAGGTGCTAAGGGATATCAGCTCCATGGTAAGATGGGGGTGGGAAATTCCCTTGAAGATGATCTTAATTTGCCTTATTACATACAAGCCCAAATAGGTTAAAGACAGATCTGAACAGATGCTCTATATTGCTGTAATTAAATCTGGATTCACATGTTGCCATTTGATCCTATTTCCAATTTAAAATATACAAAAGGTGCTTTGCTTTTTTTATTTTAGAAGTATGAACAGATGCAACACTTTGGATAAAAGCACCGAGGCACTGACACCAGCTGCGTACAGTGCATTTCTCAGCAGTCACTCAGAGACAAGGACTCTGATAAAGGTTTGCTCTCTCCTATGTCTGAGTCGTGACTGTCGTGGTTTAACCCCAGCGGGCAACTAAGCACCACACAGCCGCTCGCTCACTCCCCCCCTGATGGGATGGGGGATTGAATTGGAAGAGCACAAGTGAGAAACCTGGTGGGTTGAGATTGTTGCGGTTTAACCTCAGTCGGCAACCGAGTACCACACAGCCGCTCGCTCACTCCCCCCCTCCCCAGTGGGATGGGGGAGAGAATTGGAAGGGTAAAAGTGAGAAAAACTCGTGGGTTGAGATAAAAACAGTTTAATAATTGAAATAAAATAACAACAACAACCGCAATAATAATAATAATAATAATAATACACAAAGCAAGTGATGCACAGTGCAGTTGCTCACCACCCACCGACCAATGCCCAGCCAGTCCCCGAGCAGTG
>NW_008825493.1:921555-925420 GCF_000699105.1 Pygoscelis adeliae | reverse complement strand
GGTGACTTGAGAAGACAAACACCATCACTCCAAATGTCCCCAGTTCCTTCTTCTTCCCCCAGCTTTATATGCTGAGCATGACGTCATATGGTATGGGATATCCCTTTGGTCAGTTGGGGTCAGCTGTCCCAGCTGTGTCCCCTCCAAGCTTCCTGTGCACCCCCAGCCTACTCACTGGTGGGGTGGGGTGAGAAGCAGAAAAGGCCTTGACTGTGTGTAAGCGCTGCTCAGCAATAACGAAAACATCCCTGTGTTACCAACACTGTTTCTAGCACAAATCCAAAACATAGTCCCATACAAGCTTCTATGAAGAAAATTAACTCTATCCCAGCCAAAACCAGCACAGTGACTAATCAGCACTGTGTATGATGAGCTGTGAAATATAATGACCTATTTTACCTGGCTTGTTTAAGAACCTTTTAAAATATATTTCGCTGTGTGGTCCTTCCTTAACCAAGTATAGGGATAACTTTCAATAATATCATACAGAATTCCCAATGCTTATAAACCAAACTAATGAGAAAATTTCAATATGGCTTTTTAACCTAGTGATTTAGCATTGGCAGGAACAGTTAAATCCCGTATGTCATACTGAGAAGTCCTGTTTACATTGACAGCTGGGGCTGGTCCAAGTTCTTTCAACAGCATTGACTCAGTTTTGCAAGGTGCCACCCTGAGCCAGAGGCCTGGTGGTCACACTCCACATTTCCTCTGGGATCAGAAAGCTGTGTGGTTTTTATTTACTTGCTTCAATTAAGTTGACTTGTATAGTATCTAGCTCTGGACATAACACTAATATTCTTTTGTTCAAGGCTTCTTGAAACGTCCATGGATAACAGCCATGGCTCCTTTTCTATTTGTGTCCTATGACACTTGGCTTTTGTTAACTCTTGTGACATGTGAACCACTGGTCTCTGATTTTGACTGAACCAAGGACTGGACAAATACTCTGCTTAGTGACGTGTAAGAGTGTATGCAACTTAGCTTTGTGGTTACAAAACTAGAAGATTAGGATCATTTTAAATAACTCCTTCAATGTCTCAAATTCTTTATTCAGACTGGCCTCTTCTGCCCATTGGACTTTCTTACAGGAACCCCAAATTTAGTTATTTAGACAGCCAGGTTAAGCACAAATTTCCCACCATAGTACACGATTTGAAGAAGTCTTTGTATCTCTTCCTTGCCAGTTGGGATAGTCAGACAAATAGCTTTAGCTGAACAATCATTTCCCAGCACCCCTGTGTTAATTCTTCTCCCAGATGTGTTATCCTGTTATATGGACTTGCACAGTTGCTTAACTTTCTTCTAGTAGACCCAACTCTTTTCAGGACTGCAAAGAGCACCTAGTCACATTTTACTAGCATTTTTCCCTTGATCCAAATGCCTTTTACACAGACTGAATCTTCACCATCAGATGTATTCACTTGCCCAGTGCAGAGCCCTTGGTGCCACACACAGTTCAACCTCGAGTCTGGAGAAGCAATCTCCCACCAAACAGCAGTGGTACATGTAGAAACAGAGTGTTTTTCTAACAGCATCCCCTAGAACCGTGTTGATATATCAAGGAAGGAAAAGTAGCTATCATACTCTTTCCAAAACTGTCTCTCTTGAATCTTTCACCAACCCTTGCAAAAATCTGCAAATTCTTCCCTAGACATCTAAGTGCCCTCCAGTTGATGTTGATCCCTGATCAGCTCTGTGGCTTGACAGGGCTTCTAACTCAACGAGCATTACTTTCCCTTCCTCCCCTAGGCACTACTTCAATTTGTATCTTTCCAAATTGCAGCTGAACTACCTCTCTAGCTGCAGAATGACCACTGTAAGCTCTCAGGCTTGTCCATGGTTTTGGCATCGCGTTAGCTCATGCACAAGTGTCCAGCTTAAGCCTCATGAACATTCCAGTTGCTTTTGGACTGCTAACCCACGCACCTTTAGCTGTGATACTACCTACTGATTGTCTACTGAACCTCTCTGAACTAATCTTATCTTTTTGCTCACACTATGCATGTGCTTCCCAAGTGGCATATTTGACTCAGCTATCAGCATCTTTTTTTAAACATGGCATTACTTTGTTTACAACACTGTGTACAACTCCCTGTGGTGGTGTTTGTGAGGCCAACTAGGAAGCACATTCTGCCCAAACTGCATTTCTCTGTGATATAATGATTTACATTTCACAGTACCACAGCTCTGCTTCCTCCTCCCTCCTTAAACTTCAGCAAGGGCTAATTCAGTGCCCTGCAGTCATTTTTTCCAAGCATTTTGCCTCAGTTATTAGTTATGATTTAGTGTCTTGAGATGGGCTCAGTTAATACCCCAAACTGACAAGACTGAGTCTTCAACCTTACATCAGCCTTCCACATTTTCATTTTGTTTTTCTCAATTTAGAAAAGTGAAGAACCATGTTCCTTTTCAAAGGGGATTCTTCAAATTTCTGTAATACAGTATCAGTTGTCCTTCTCCAGTTAAGTTAACCAATAGCTAATAAAACATTAAATGCTTCAAACCCACTTTATAAGAAGTCTGTCTCTATCTTACTGTCATCCTCTTTCCTTGCACCCCACTGCTCGTAGAGAGAGGATGAATGCTATTTAAGCCTTCTTGGGCTGTCCTCTACATTTTTGGGGAGGAACCACTGTGTTAGGTCTTGCAATCACTAGTTTGGGGTTTTTTTTTGCTTCTACCATGTTGTGTTCAGCATTGCTTGGATTCAGAAAGGGAGACAAGTACTTGTGAAATTTCAGCCTCCAAGTTCAGACTGCTCGGCACTGTACAGCAACCTGGCTTTCTACAGCAACAGTTGACTGGAATGAGTTTTTCAGAGCCTCCTGAAGTTACAGCTTTTTGAATTGTTTACTACAAAAGGTGTTAAAATGCACAGCTGGCCTAACCTAAAGCATCTTTTATCTGAGTTCTGTTCTTTTCTTGACAAGCAATTGCTATCTTGCCAAGTTGGGGCAGAGATTTTAACACATACAATTAAAATGACGTGACTGTGTTTCCATAATCATTTTTATCCTCGGTGTACAGCAAGAGAAGGATTCTGTGATATGTAAAACTCAGGACATAACCATATCAAAAGTATTTAATAGTTATGATACACACTCTCTTAAGCTCTCCCCTTCTTGCATAAAAATAAGTACAACCCTTAAAGCACGTCTCCCAAATGAAGGACTGCAATACTGTCATGATATTGCTATAAGTAGAATGATACAACCGAGTGGCTAGACAAATGATTGGAGATTTAACATTTGTAAAATGTATCTTGAAGCTTGTCAATTAAAATATTAGTGTGCTCTTACTATAATCCATTCAAGTCAAATACTGTAAGCTTCTAAACACTTAGAAATAAAATGACAGACTTTACTGACATTTCACCTGTGTGGCTAAATGACCAATTTAAGCAAGGGCAGCAGAACTGAGGTAGCTCTGGCTCACAGTGTAAAACTCTCTCTCCTTCTTCACACATTCATCTTCAGCCTGTTTTTTGACAAAGCAAGATTTGTACAACTCTGATATGCTCGTGTCTGTCTTGCTATCTATCCCTCAGCCACTTTTGAACCCACCAAATAATTTCTATGAATGGTGGCAGACAGTCAAAGATGCATCAAGCATGCTACATTTCAACATGAAGAGAGATCAGACAGCAGGTAGGTGCCAGTGACCTTACTCCGCTCTCATGGAAAAAACTGTTTGGGGGAGGAGTTCACCCCTTCACAGATACTAAGAAATCCCTGCAAGAGAACAAGTTCAGATGAAACTCAGGAAGTTTCATTCTGTCTAACTACTCACAGAACTCTTGTTTCTTGGTAGAGCCAGTTTTATTGCTATAATCAACCTCTCCGTACATATGATACTTTCTGTA